>NC_143584.1:35612234-36218663 GCF_048544385.1 Mastigoproctus giganteus | reverse complement strand
CCAGTTTATTGCAAAACAGTCCGGATGGAACTTCATAAAGCTTAAATTTATGGTAGAGTGGCAATTGCCAAGCCACTCGTTACTGATGGTAATCTAGAAAGAGGACGAAGTGGTGTAAAGGGGACAAAAACTGGACACTTGGTGATTGAAAACATGTGATATTTTCAGACGAATCATCATTAACTCTTTTTCCCAACATCAGGGAGCATTTATGTTTAATGTATCCAGAGCAACTGTATATATTATACACATGAGCGCATCATCCTGTCTGTCTTGTGCCAACCGTCAAATATGGAGAAGAATCAACAATGGTTTGGGCAGCAGTATCCTGGTGTTCTTTACGTTCTTTCATCATCCTGAACGGGCGAATTACTACCACTGATTATCTTGATATTCTGAGTGACCAGGTTCATCCTATTATGTAAACATTGTTTCTCATAAACGATGTCCTGTTTCAAGATTATAATGCTCCAATATATACATTGAGATGTGTCTAATCTTGGTTAAAGCAGCGTGAAATTGAAGCTAAGCATCTCCGATGATCTGCATAATCACAAGACTTAAACGTTATTGAGCCGCTATGGACATATTTGGAGAGGAGAGTGAGAAGCAGATTTCCTCCATCTTCATCACTCAAGGAATTTGACATGTTGCTCCATGAACAATGGTACAATTTTTCTCTTAAGACATGTCAAGATTTATTTGAATCTATTCCACTTATAGAAACTACTTTAAAAGCAAAAGGTGGTTCAACACACTATTAGTGTATACTTGTAACTCTTATCAGAAGTGTTTCCATTAGTTTGTCCACTCCTTGTTTTTTGGTGATGAAAGTAGTGAAATACTTAGGTAATCTCTGGGATAGGAATTTGCTCTATTGTGGATATTAGTATTAGTAATGGCCATATGGTGCAAGCAAGTCTAAGGCTTATGCTTCACCAGCCAAAAAAATATATAAATAATTAATAAATAATAAGACGAAAGGAAATAGACAACCTATGCATTTACTTCCTCCCGTAGGTCCTTTGAATCCAGCTGACCTTTGAATTTCCCAAAACTGTCAGCCTCTACCACCCATGCAGGTAACTTATTCCAGTAATTTATAACTCGCTGGCTAAAATAAAGCTTCCCGCAATCCACTCCAAATATCTCTCTCCATAACTTGAATTTATGGCTCCTAGTTCTAGAATCATTTATAATCGTGAAAATTTCATCCTCATTCATTTTACTGATGCCTCTCAGAGCCTTAAACACTTCAATCAAGTCGCCTCTAGGGTGCCTAGTTTCCAAGCTGTGCAACCCACATATTTGAAGTCTTTCCTCATGAGGACGCCCTTTTGCCGATCTCACCAGACGAGTTACCCGTCTCTGGACGCTTTCAAGAAGCTCTGTCTTTTTTTAGGTGCGGTCTCCACTCTTGAACACAATATTCCAAGTGTGTTCTAACAATACCTTATATAATGAGATTATGACGTCCTTATCTCTGCCGACTGGGCTAGCCGAGTGGGTAAAGTACCTGCCCGACAACCCAAAGGTCGCGGGTTCGATTCCCGCCTCGGGCTTGGATCAAAGTACTGCAAAAACCTTGGGAGGTGCAATATGGCCACAGAAGCCGATGCGCCAACAACTATCAAATCAAATCAAATCCTTATCTCTACTAGCAAATGTTCCATAAAGGATCGATATGACACCATGGGCCTTCCTTGCAACCAGTCTACAATGTTCGGAGAACTTCATGTCTGACCGTATCGTAACTCCCAAGTTCCTTTCTTCCACTACTGACTTTAGTTCAACTCCCAAGTTTACACATTATTTTGGGGCTACTGTTCCCCAGGTATTAGCACCTTGGACTTTGCTGGATTAAAGCAAAGCTGCCACTTTTCTGATCATCTCTGATGTCTTTAGGTCACTCTGAAGAAGCTCTGCTTGGCGGTGATCATTAACTACTCTACCAATCTTTACATCATCTGCAAATTTAGACATCACGCCCTCTATTCCTTCATTGATGTCATTTATGAAAATCAGAAACAACAGTGGTCTCAATACTACTGATCCTTGGGGAATCCCCTCTTCTTACATTAACCCAATCTGAGGAAAAACCACTTATCACAACCCTCTGTCTCCTGCCCTGAAGCCATCCTGCTGTCCATCTAAGGATTTTCTCTGTGATTCCAACCTATTCCAGCTTATAAAGTAACCGCTCATGATGTGGGACTGAGTCAAATGCATTGCTGAAATCCAAATAAACAACGTAGAAATTATTCCCTAAATCCAGCTCACGAGTGACCCTCCAAAATAACTAACCAGATTTGTTAAACATGATTTTACCTTTATAAATGCTGCGTATCCTTCGGAATTCCATTTCTATCCAAATGATCCTGAATTCCATCTTTGATCATTGCCTCCATGATTTTCCCTACTACTAAAGTTAGACTGACCGGTCGGTAATTTCCCACTACACTCTTTGAAAGAACTAAGTGCTTCTGCTTATTCAGACCTAAGTACTGCTGCGGTCAAGAGATTTTAATTTGAGGTGAATATTTGTAATCTTCGCCGCAGTTTAAAATTTGTTTAAACTGCAAAAACACACACATGAATAGATTATTCCAATTGAAACGCTCCCGAAATTTAACTCAGTTACTTGTTACTTGAGAAGAGCAGGTTCATGAGGTTATTATTATTTGGAACGCACTCAAAAACAACTTCACTAACCATATTTTGTTCGGAGTATTATCATGAAAAATTTAACGTTTAATTGAATCAATTTTTTTAGAAGAAATCAACTCTTTTAATATCTGGTATACTGAGCAAGTATTTGCTATAAACTAAGAGACCACTTTATTAGGTATGCCTACCTCATAGCGAATAGTTCCCCACCTCCCCTTAGTCCCCAGAACAGACTGGATTCATAATGACATGAACTTAACAAAGTTTCGAAAGCATGCTACAGGGTTACTGGCCCCTGTTGACTCAATTGTTTCCCACAAATTCGATGGTTATGGATTTATACTCCGAAGACTTCGTTCCACTTCGTGTCACCAGTGTTGAATGTTTGAGATCTAGTGACTGTGGTGCCCACCACAGTAGACTGAATTCACTCTTATGTTCCTGTGACCAATTCTGTATAATTCTGGCCTTGTGATACGGCGCATTATGCTATTAGAAGAACCCAATCGGAGATTGATACATATTCCATACCATTTCACTAACAGTAGCTTCAGCCGGCATCGTTTACATCCGCCAGAATGTGTCCATGTACTCATGCTATGTTTTCCATATTCTGGTTCTCCTATCAGCGTGAAACAACAGGAACTAGGATTCCTTAGACAAGACAATGTTTTTTCCAATCATCTGCTGTCCATTTTGGTGTTCGTGGTCCTACTGTAAGAATATTGTTTTTTTTTTTGGACCAATTCCGATACACTGGAAAGACAGTCTCACGTGAAAACTCAGCATGGTTGCAGTTTCAGAGATATTAATATCGGCGCGTCTGGCGCTAACTACCATTCCACTTTCAAAAGCATTGAAACCTTTCTTCTTGCCCAATCTCACACTGAATTGCAGCATCCCCATTTATCCGTGCACCTTCTTTATGGTATATCATGAACATTTAAAGACATGGTATATCATGAACATTTAAATATCTAGCCCTCGATTTTTATTCCATGTGCTCCTATATTTTAAAGCTTGAACAAGTTCCTTTATGGCGATTTGGACAAGTATTATAACATGAAGTAACTCTCATTTTATTTGCAAGGTCTCTACATTTTTTTAGTGCCACCTGTTTGCATATATTTAAAAAAAAGCATCTTCTCCTAGTCCATATAACCGTTGTTTTCTCACACAACATATGAAAAAGTTCTAAGTTCCATACGCGGAAGGAACTTTCATGGCAGGTTTCGTTCCATGGAAGAATTAGTCGAATTACTGAGTGCATAATACGAATGCGATACTCTTTCTAGCCAAAAAAAACGGTGGCCAGGGGAATTAAAACAAATTGCAAATGTTACCATTTTTTACGCATTTTGGATTACTCTCTTGTCTAGATGAAAACAAAGGTTTTCATCTAGACAAATCAAACGGTTACTGGGCTTTTCAAGTAGGAACACGCAATTAAGAAGTCTTAAGAACTATGAATATAGCAATGGGACTTTGTTTCATATTAAAATATGAAACAAATATTGAGCATTGTATGTGAATACTCCAATTAAATTTCGATTACAAGTCCCATCTATTGCAATTAAAAGGAATACGTTAGACAGTGTCTTACCTGCTTTGCGACTCCTTTAACACCACGTGCGCCTGTTGTGTCTGTACACTATCTAGTAAAAATGTTGTCTACCGGTCAAACGAGCCGTTTTATACCAGGATGTAGTGGAAGTAGGAGATGCAGTCTTTTCTCTGCCACTGTGCTCCACTTGTGCTCGCTACCGTGAAACAGCCAACACCTCTTTCTGGGGAGGTTTGTCGATGCAAACGGAAACGTTAGAACGAATATAGGTAAATAGTATTCCCGGGGAAGGGATAGCGATCGAAATGCGCCAAATCAGAACTTGGATATCAGAGAAAGTCTTTGAAGGAACTACTTTTTGTAGTGCTATATTTGGTAGCGACTCTTGGTCTCTTGTATGAGAGAGAGAGAGAGAGAGAGAGAGAAAAAGAGAGAGAGAGAGAGAGAAATTCAAAGCTAGATAAGCTTCCTAATGTATTCGATAGCATCTCTTCTAGAATCTGATATTGATGAGAAGCAACTGCGTTGGACGGTTTGAATTTGCAATGTTTGGATGTATTTCTCAACTGTTCTGAATAACCTTTTTGTTTCTTCAACATTTGCATAAACTTCGGTATTTTTCTTAAGTATAAAATATTTAATTCTACCTAACTGTCTCTTATAAACTATAACCAAATAAATTTTAATGATACAAAACCGCGTTCGAAAAGTACAGAAAGAACAGAAAATATTCGGGTCTTTTGAGTTCCAAATTTTAAATCATGAAAAGTTAATAAGGTCCTTTTAAATTTATATTGACCTTTTGACTCGATTATTTGTGATTATATGGTAGCTAGTGTAGAGGTCAAAAACTTATCTATAGGGTTATTTTGTAACTCCTCTAACAATATGTATTAGGTAGTCTATTAGATGGATCCTTAGGAAACCTTTATCTTAAATTTGGCACAGGTAGAAGATATTAAAAGATAAATTTCATTGAGCTGGTTAATTGTTTTGGTATAAAATGTAATACACTATGATTAATAACCCAGTAAAATTGTTAAAGATAAGCAGTACTTATAAATATTGTTTGTAAATGTCGGGGTACTCATTTATTCTGGTGGAGCATCGTATAGTTAAGATACTTCAATATATGTAGATTTATCTAATGAATAGAAATAAAATGGAATGTTTATCTTAAATAAAATAAATTTCTGTGGAAGTGGAAAGGTTTTCGTCTAGTTAGGTTTCCAGATTATGGAGGGATTCAGTGAGGGATTCACTCACTTTTCCAGGTGAATTTTAGGCAAAATTCACCTGGAAAAGTCTTAACATTTCCTTGAAATTACATTTCTATTACTTTCTGTTCTCCATTTTTCATTCACTTATCATATTTTATTATTGTTGGAGTTAAAATGGCGACCACAGAGCACTTTGGGTCTCAACACCATCTAGCTACTAATGGTACTGAACATTTTTCGCAACGTGGCTGAGTTAGTTGTCCTCAGGCGAGGGATGCATGGTTTTTGTCCAGGAAACTTGGATTTATCTTTCATCAAACAGCAAACCGACCGAAGAATAAACGCATTTACAGACACAATACACTGACACCTCAGAGCCTTTGTTCTTTTTCTTATCATACTGACAATTTATATTTTTTGTAGAGAATTAGTAAGAACTCGATGTAAAATCGCCTCAGTGCTATTTTAGGAGTTTTAGAATGTCAAAATTTTTTTCATTTCTTACTTATTATGTGAATTAAGGTTTTATAGGAATACCTCTTATTATTCGCATTCTTTCTCTGTTCACAGAGTTGCCTGACCTCTCTCTTATTCACACTGAAATAACATGTTTGAAGTGCAGCAAACCAAACTGAAAACTTCATGCTCTTTCACTCTATTGTGAATTCAACACAGAGAGAAAAATACACAAAACGTAGTTGCCATTAAGGAACCAGATGAATGATTTACTTAAGAAAAAATGTTCTTTCTTGACAAGAGGAAGAAAGAAAGGTATTAGAACCGAAAATCTAGTAGTGATTTTCATTCAACTAAAGCAATTATTTGTTTTCACTGAAGAGAAATAGGTGTCTTGACACGAGCAGTTATGCCTGGAAGGGCACGCTTTCACTGTCCACACTCCCAACTTACGACGCGACACCACACCTCACTACATGTGCTGCTTGAAATGCTTAGCACGAAACACTTCCAGATTCTTTCAGATCCGTTTTGTTTGAATCGAATTTGAGCATTCCCTGCTTTAAGGGGAGTTGCTTCTTCATTTCAGAAGTCATGTTGTTATTGGGTACCAGTTACACTAATTTGCAATGGTGGAATCTGCTGGAAGCAATTTCGGTATTGTATATTTTAGTAAGGCTTTTGATTCTGTTCCTGTGAGAGGTTATTGTACAAACTCGAGAGTGTCAGAATCACTAGGAAGGTCCACAAGTGGCTGGATAAGACACAAAAGAAACAGAGGATGGTAATTGGACTAAGCGGATTCCCTCAGGGTTCAATGTTGAAGCCTCTCTTGTTTCTGATTTTCCTTAGTTTGCTGATCATTTAAATGTAGGATAGTTCAACAATTAGCTCACGCTATCTTTCCATCCGGGTGGTCAGTTGAAACTCACGCACAAAATTGGAAATGCAAGCCAACAAAGTTATTACCAGTCTTGTTAAATGGTCTACTGAAAACAAATTGTTATTATTTCCCTACAAAAACCAAACTTATGGTTTTAGAGGTAAACTAGCCTGCAGTCGGCTGCCAGTCACAATCTATCAAGTAACTTGGACGAGCTGAACTTCTTAAAGTGCAATTCCCAACTTGAAACTATCCAGCGCTTTTTTATACTACTGTAGCTTATGTTTGCAGAACTGTCTTCATGCCTAGGCAATTCAGGCAAAATTCTCTTAGACTTACTGTTGGTTTATCGAAGCTTATGTTATCATATTCGTTGCGGTACAGTTACTTCTTTCCAGAGGTAGCCATATCATTGATTCTTGAATCAATTGTAAATCAAAGAAACGCTATTGGAGGATACTTGGGCACAACGACAGACTGCTTCGAAAAAAGATAAAATTAGCAAAAATATCTTCCTGATGTAAACTGCACGACACCAGAATCTATTAAACTTTGGTATTTTTCTATCTTATATACGTTTGTGTCTTCTCACCGGGCATTGCAGCATTAATGTTTAACTACATTATTTTAAATTTACAAATACTCGTTTTCTTTTGTGGACTGTCGAGCATTCTGATTACATTTTGTTTCAGTGTCGACTTTACAATGATCTTTGCCAACCACTGTTAAGTCAACTTTCATCAATCCAGCTCAATGCCAAATTGGTATTGAGAAGGATTGATGGTACCGGATCTTCATGTGTCGGATTTAAAAAAAAATTTATTTTTATTTATTTAATTTTGCTACCATCTTTTGGCGCAGGGTCTTCGCTGTACCCAGAATTGGTTCTCTGGGTACAGGATTTGCTGGTATCAACTAGTGTTGAACTACCAGACGCGCTGACTATCACGGCACGTTCAAAGTTACTTAAATTAATCGTATTAGACCGTATAAGGCCAAATGATGCAAGAAAACGAACTTATTCGACATCAGCCAAAACCGTATCTCGGAAACAGTAACCCTGCTGGAGTTTTCACGTACGTCTGTGCCTTGAGTGTATTGAGATTGATTCATAACATCTAGCTAACGGCTATCCTGTGGTTGGAAAGATTTCGTTCTTACGAGAGGCCAACAGAGGGTGATAAGACTTGAATAGGGGTAACACAAAAGCTAGAATCAGTCAAATAACCAGTTACAACAGTAGTAACTGAAGCTGGACAGAGAAGGATTGGGTAAACGCTGCCTGGTCTGACGAATCCTTCTTGCTGTTTCAAGCTAATTGGAGGACCAGAATACGGAGAAAAGAGCTTGAATCCATGGTCACATTCTGCCAGACTCCAACAATGCAGGGTGGTGGTGGGGATATAATGGTGTTTAGCGTTTTTCATTGGTATCAAGGAGACTAATGGTGCACACTAGTCTCCTTGATATCAGTGGAGCAATATTTGGATGACACAGGAACTGTGGCATTCGAATAGCTATTAATGCGAAATTTTCTTTTGGTTTTCAATAATCAAGCAATTCTATTTCTGCAATGGGTATCGGGGATGCCATGTTAATATAGGACTATAAGAAGTTTAAATCAATAATGTTTTGTAATAAAGATACATTTTTATAGTAATCTCAATCTCAAAAGGTTAGCATCCACAGTACTCCAGTACTTTGTATGGCTTGAGAGTTTAGACGACTGAAGACACTTAGTGACGTTGAACTTAAATTTCTGTGGATTAAAATTTTCAGGAAATGTACGAGGAGAAGGAACTCGTATAAGGAGGAACATTGTTAAAAAGAACAGAAGTAAAAGAGATAGCAAATAAAAACATTTGTTTGTTTAGTTTGGAGTTAAAGTGTGAAGGGAAATCGAATAGCTGAAGTATTGGTTTGTATTGGTTTAGAATAAAGGGGAGGGGGATTGAATAGTATTCATTGAAAAAGCGATGCAACATAAATTCAGAAGGATCATTAATTAAATTATTCATATTTTACTACACTACTTCCTTTTGGATAAAGTCGAGGAGTTTCAGAACGGTTCTGAGAGCATTACTAGACCCGAACCCATATCGGAGTGGTATTGAATGGTAGGAGTATTCAATGGTAGGAGGGATTCGTATAGAAGAAAAGTTACAGTGACAGCTAAAGAGAAAGCTTGTTTTTCTTTTATTTCAGAAGCATTATTTGTGATATGCTTATGCGAAGATAGGTTAAGTAGTCAGGGGTATTCCTAGTAAAGATATCTGATCTTGTCTAGAAATATGAATGTTGTTGAAGATGAGTGTGAGAGTAACACCTCTTTGTTGCGAGAAACAATACAGAAACGGATTTTAGAAGGAAGGATTAATGATTTTCTCTCCCCACTGGTGGTGATGGTGGATATTTGAGAAACTGCTGTTATTTTTGCAAAGCAGCGATCTTGCTGGTTGTTGATTGTTATAGAGTTTAGGCGCATCAGTGACTTAGATCATATTGCGCTTTATATATTATGTCTATAAACTGAGTGTGTTCTGTGGTCGATCTGCAATTTGCTGAACAAAACACCTAAGGTTCCGGGAGAAAAAAGCCATGCTACCCTCGCCTGAGACCGACTAACTCAGCCACGTTGTGATAAAGGTCCATAAAAATTCCTCGCGCCATTGACAGGATTCAAACTCAGGTGTTTTCTGTTCGGTATGGGAGAGGAGGGCGATTATATCAACTATGCTACCTACGAGGGCCGTGAACTGGAAAGTGGAATGTGACTTATCATCATGATCAAAGCTATGGATAGGATTTGATATTTTTTTGTTTCTCACGTATGCATTGTTCTCCAAAGAAGAGAATCTTGGGGAGAACTCGCATTAATTGAGGTGTGTATGTGAGAAAGGGAGAAAGACCATCTACCTTCAAACTTAGTGAATGGTCAGAGAGAGTTTAGTGGATGGTTAGAAAGTTCTTTATGCTTAAGCATAAAGAACTTTCTAAAGTTCTTTATGCTTAAGCCAATCCATACTGAAAGACTTACATGTCGAAAGCAAATGTTTGAGCCTTTTCAAATTTGTCCAAGGAATTTATTCACAGATGCGTAACTTAAGCCATGATATTACTAACGGATCCACATCCATATTATTGATAGTTAATCAGATGAAAGGTGTAAAGATAGTGTTGATGATTATGGATTTCTGCAGTACTTTAGAAAAGGATGAGATAAGTATAGTAGGATGGTAAATAGAAGAAAATATTTTGTAATCACAGTTTCATTAGTTCATTAAGAAATCATTTTTAATTTTGAAGCAAAGAACTTCCGAAAAAAAAGTTGAGAAGCTTATATCCACATTGTGGCGAAAAAGGTGTGCTTGTTATTTGGAAGAATGGCGCACTTCCAATCTAAAAAACCGCATGGAGATATGACGTTCTTAATATCTGGGTCTGAATTTCATTAATGAGTGCAGGAACAGAGTATGCCTAACGCATATGCAAATGACTTAATACTGTAACATTACTGAGCATTCCAGTACTAGAAGCGATTATATCTCCTTCTTTATAGTCCTAATGGCATTAACCCGATAATAAATTCTTGACAAAATAGGGTCAGGCTAGGTTAGTTTACCAGAGCCATCAGCTGAGTATTATAATTAGTTAACAGATCACTTCTTGGTGAGGTCAGAAGGACAACAGAATCGTATTTGCGACATCAATAAAATTTCTCCTAAACCGGCTGGTTCATTTTAATAAGTTTTTCTGCTAGTAAAAGTTTTTTCTGATCTCGAATTCAACTAAAAATATCTTTGCATGATACGCTTATTTGCCAGATAGCATCTTGCGTTTATCACATTCATCAATAACAGTGCGTAAGTTTTAATAAACTCCTTGTGCTCTGCCAAGCTCCTTCTTCATGACATCTCACTACCAAATCGTGCAGGAAGTGATGGAACTTGTTATAAATATATTCGACATATGTAAATATCCGCCTGTGTGTAAGTCCCTATCACTCAACCACGGCTATGTTTTGACGCGAAGAATGGTTGCTGACCTAGAACGCTAGTTTTAAAAAACCATTACCGTGTGTTTCGTTCCTTTACCAGTTGGGTGGAACTGATTGAAAGGGGATTGAGCGATACAGGACTGCAGCCCGCTTATTACATTGAAATTCAGAAGCTACCCATGGCTCACTTAAATCACATGATTTGACCTTATCTACTCGTTCCATTCGTGCCAATTTAAGGCCAACGTGCTCTAGATACTCAACAGCAATGTACCCTTTGCTCACCCCAATTTGTTTCGTTAATTGGAAGTTACTTCAGAAGCCAGTGTGACAGTCTCCCTACAAGGTTATGCGTTAGTGAGATAAACGTTGCGTTTATTGGATGAGTTCGCGAATATGGCTGTGGTGAATTATGAAAACAAAAAAGCCGGGCCATTCTTATTAAGATAAATTTACGTAACTGTAGACTACTCATTTCGTAGCTTTAAGATTTCCGGGAGCGACGTACTTGAGCACATTGTCTTCAACCGAATGACTTCCACCACCATAATAAGTTTAAAGATATGAATGTTCAATGCTCGGTTCCAAATAAAGAAAAAAACATTATTGCACCCTAAAGCAAACAATCATAAGGAAAAAAAAGGGAAAACAGTAGGTTAAAAGTTTTAATGTATTGGGTTTATTTCAGTAGTATTCAAGAACCAAAAATATGTTGAGGAAAGACCATGGTGCATTGTCGAATCATATAAGATTATTTTTATGATTGAAAGCTAGTTTTGAAAATTTTTTATTGTAAAATTCGCCAGCAAGACCTCAAAGTGCTCGTGTACGAAACTGATAGTGAGGAACGGATAAGGAAAGGGAAGTATGAAATAGATAAACTTGTAGGGGGGAATAGAAAAAGTGGGCATGACAGCTGTCTTCGTCCAAAAATGGCATCATTTGCCAGGAATAGAAGTAAATAAGAACGCACGCACTTTGTGCTGCCAATAATTCTTAATGTGCTGCTGGAGGAGCCACTATTGGTTGCGCATGCGGAAAAAACACTAATTTCATTCAATTGAGTCACTTTCATCTTCCATTAGAAACAATCGCAAAAGTATTCGTAAAGTGTTGGAAGTGACATTTTCTTCCGCTTGCAGTCATAAAATTTTAAATGTTTTTTCCTTTGTTTTTATTTCAGAATAATTATGAATGGTTGACTAATTATGTTACAAAGACTCCTTTTTATGTCCTTTAAATACGTTAGCTGCCTGGCTGACACAGGTAAAAATTAAATAAAAAAAAAACATACCTTAAGATTCCATTTACACTGAAAAAAATTAATTGGAAAGATAATATTCATTTGGATATAAATATCTAAAAGTTAAAAGCAAACGTCTCGTGAAATCTGGATAAATTGTATGTTCCATTGACTTCGTGTCTGGACGAATTGCAGTGTGTACACCATTGGTTAGAGATAGTAAGTTGAAGCTACAATAACTCGCTGTTAGGCGTGGTCTGGAATGGGGTTGGATCCAAACTGTTTTCTAGGGGGCATATAACGATGGTGGTGATATATGTAAGTGATAATTCATCTCGAATTTTTAATCAGCTTTTATATAATATACGTGGTCCATTGGTTCAGAATATATTTCAGTTAAGAGGCCCTCGCGATTAGCACTGTGGTTGCGATCACCTTATTTTCACACCGTGGGGAAGATGTCTAGGTTCGATTCTCATCTCAAGTGGTGGAGTTATATCTCGATGAGAGGAACTTCTACCTTTTGTTTCCCCCCCCCTTCTTCTTTCACAACAAGACTGAGTTAGTCTGTCTGGGGTGAGGGTTGCCCGATTTCTTCTTAAGGAGAGACTCGGAATTTTTGGTCCAACAGGCAGCAAATCGATCGAAGGATCCGTGCAGTTATACACTGTTCAACAAAATTAACAGAACAAAATGTTTTTATGAATATTTTATTGTGAACAGAGTCGCTCGCCGAAGGCGAACGTTTGGATAATAGGCATCCTGGCATGTAAATTCCGAATATCCAATAGAAATCGATCTATCACCTTACAGAGCCGCACATTATGCAAATTATTCATGCCTATAAAAACACGGGTTGCGACCATCACTTTAAACCCGTTTTCTGGCTTGCTTAGAGCAATAGCCACATTTCCAGTACTCAATATGGCAAGTCATCATCGTTTACGTGATTCTTTGAGATGGCGGGCCGTTGGATGACTTGAAGTCGGCACTCGCAGGTGGAGGTGGTACACAGTGTCGTCTAGGCATTGTGGAACCAGTTTCAGATAGGAACCATTACAAGAAGAACTGGCGGGCGGAGGTCGCCCGAGGGCTACGTCAACCAGAAGAACAGACCGCTATTTGACTCTGACAGCAAGACGAAACCCAACAACGTCCTGTCATCAATTGTCTCTTAAGGTTGCTGCGTCCACAGGTGAAAACATTTTCAACCGTATTGCGCTTGATTCAAGTGGACTCTACGCAAGGAAGCCAGTGGCATCCCATTAACCCCAAACTGCCGCAGAGCTCGTCAAAGCTGTTGCCATGAACATGTGACTTGGAGCCCTGATAAATGGGGTACAGTTCTGTTCTCTGATGAGTTCCGTTTTAGTCTAGAAACAGATTCTAGACATTATTTCATCTGCAGACAACGAGGAATGCGGTACCATCCCTCTAACATCAGAGCATGGGACACTTACAGCGGAGGCGGTGTTCTCGTGTGGGGCGGAATAATGATCAAAGCCGTACTCCTCTTTATGTTTTTGGTAGATGTATACCGTAACTGCGCAGAGGTACCGAGAACAGATCCTCAAACCCTCTGTGCAACTTTTTTTATGGGTGTAGTTGGTCTAGATTTTCTTTTATGCACGACGCCACTGCACAAAGAGCTCAAGTTGTGGAGGAATATCTTGAAACTGAAGATATCCAACGACTGCCCTCGTCAGCATGATCACCAGACTTAAATCCGATAGAACATGTGTGGGATGAACTTGGGCATCTCATTGCACGCCGACAACCAACTCCTCGGTGACTCGGTGAGCTAAGCTCTGTGCTAGTGGAAGATGTTTTTTTGTTTGTTTATTGTGAGCTTTAAGGTGCAAGGACAACATGGCCATAATGCACCGCTAGTGGAAGAATGGGATGATTTGTTGCCACAGAATCTTATAGACACCCTTATATCGAACATATTTAGCCATTGAAGGGGATCGTATTCTGTACTGATGTCATGTGACCATCTTTTCCAGCATCCTTTTTGGTAATTCTTATACAACCCCTTATAAGTGTACCATATACCTATCCAAAGTTGCTCGCTGTCTCCTCATTTCATCGCTATCCTAAGATAGACCACCATAACAAATTTTGTCCACTTCATCGCAAGCTGCAAGAGTTACACCACGTTTTCTATGTGTTCTGTTAATTTTGTTAAGCGGTGTAATAAAATGTATATTTTAATGTCAAGCAAAGAGTTTTTTCTCCTCATCCATTTTTTTTTTTTGTTGTCCATGGACCTAAGTTACATCAACTGATTATCTGATATGTGGAAATAAATAAATATAACCCTTTATGAATTTTAAAAAATTTCATAATAATGTGGGATCCAAGTCCATGTCAGGACTTTTAAGCGCCTGAATGCAAATAGGAAAATTCCACCTCTTCCCTTTCCAAACACGAAAAGGCGTTCAACTTTTAAATTATTTTGAAGTTTTTAAAATCCATAAACAGAATAATGGAAGTACAGATAATAGAGAAGTAACGTATAGGTGACATCCTGTTTTGACCTGGGTGTATTCTTGGAGTCGCCACAGTGCCTGCCCTAGTTTCCTATCTTCGTATCTTTGCTCAGTGATGCTTCAACTGTGCCCATTACCCGTTAATCAACTCTTGTGACTTTATATGTATCCAGACTAAAAGCTTACTTGATTAGCCGAGTGCTGTTAAAAAATTAATAATAAATAAAAAATAGTTCCACGCGACAGTGCCATCGTATGTGTCCTCTGTTTTCACAAGTTTCGTTGTTTGAAATAACTTACCGTTTGTTAATGTTCTCGTTCCGAGCGAATGGTATCTATTTACCACAAGAGTGGAACTCTATAGCGGGGTCTTTGTAATTGGAAAGAAAGGAACAGTTGTTTTGCTTATTGGATTGAACACTGTTGATTTATTCGAACCTTCAGAAAATGCCTAGAGGGAGTCAGGCCTTTGTTGCCTGTCACTTCATTTCAGGAATGCTTCTGCGCACATTGCAACCGATTGTGAATGTTGGTGAGTATTAACTGCTCTAAATACGAAGTAGATGTTACAGTTTCTGGCAAATTGTTATTACTTTGAATGGTTGGTTCTAGAGGATGAAACGTGTCAGAGACTTCTAATGAACAGCCTTTGCTGTGGTAATTGGGCGAGGATTGGAAAACTTTAGGTGTTTTTCTATTTCTGTTTGATAAAGCTTGTGTAGTTATGCATGTCTATATTTATACTGTTGTCAAGTTGTAAGTAGAAAATGATGAATACGAGCTTATCCGAGATTTTTTAGTTTAAAGTTTGATAATTAGCAGATATTTCCCAGTGTCTGTTAATAATAGAGTGACTAGACGTCCCAGATTTTTAGGCCATCCTGGCCGGTTGATGAATTTTATACAAATACTGCGAAATTTGGACCGCTGCACATTAGGGAAGGTGGTGGGGGATGAAATTGTTGAATAAAATAAAACCAAAGAGTATGTTTAGGCGCGTTAACGTTTGGCCTCTATATGATGAATATTAGGGCACTCATGAATTTGTACCTCTGTACAAAATTAAGGGCTATTATTAGATTTGTTCTCGGAGTTGAATTTTTTCTGCCAAATCAAGCAGTGGGGGCCTATAACTGTGGGAGGGAACAACAGTGCCTTTCACTTCCTCTCTATAGCTTGTGCCAACTGAACTTTCAATTAAGGGAAGGGGACATCATAATTCAGTTTTAAAGAATATCTATTATGATTGGTTAAAAAAAACTTAAGTGAACGAAAATACCAGGTCAGACGATTACAAGTATAAATTTTCAGTAAATATTGTTTACAATTATGAAAAAAAATCCTGTTTTGATTTAAAAGAGTGTGGGAAAATTACAGATGGCAATTCAGGAGAACAGTGTGCTCAGGGAGGTATCAAGTGAAAAGGCATGAACAAAACTTGAAGTTTTGAAGTCAGAGTGGATAGACTTTGTAAGAGATGGGTCGTTAATTAACCTGACTGCCGGGGAACATGATATAGGTTTAGGTGACAACAACCCAGATTGCAATGATGTTTCGTGGTAGAGCAGATTTGTACAGAGTGAGTAGTTGTGTGAGAAGAAAAGTAACGCTGAGAGTGAAAAGGGAAAACCATTTTAGATGCAGAGGAAGCAATATTTATGATGTTTTTATGCCAAGAGAGACAGAGAGAGTTTTTAATGAACTCTAGAAACTAATATATGAATCTCAATTTAATGGAAGACCCGAATACATAAGATGGCAGTGATGTAGCTCCCACCGGGATTGAAAGAAGAAAAAATGTCGTGTGTGTCAATGCAGATGAATATACAATTGGGATGCTAGTTTGCGCAAGTTTTTATGACAGAATCTGGGTGGCTTAACGAAGTATTCATCGGTTGGTTGAATCATTTCAGTAAACACACAAAGATGATGAAGTGATCCTTATCCTGGATGGTTATATTCGCATAACAGTCTTAATGTGACAGATATCTGTTTTAGTTTTAAAACTGAACTGTTGCTATTTCCATCGCGTACGACTCGCGCCCTTCAACCTCCTGGTTTTGTATATTCGAAGCCACTGAAATGCTACTTTAACTAACACGCCACTTCGTGGCAAAGTTTTAATTCACATAAAAGTAAAAACTTTTCGATATATTTCTCCAAAATTGGAGGAGAATTTCTAAAAGCTTGGAATGAAGTTGCAACAGATGGTAGTGGTGGCAGAACTTTCGAGAAATCAGAGATATATCCTCTGAATCGAAGTCACAAATATGTAGGCATGTACCTAAATCAAAATATCGGTGACTTCGAAGTAAGTCAGCCAAAATGATACTTTTAGTAATTCTAGTAAGTATCAAGGAATGAATTCCACGATAAAATAGTCCCACAAGTGGAAGTCAGTGATGAAGTTCGTATCTTCTCCTTTTACGCAGCAGCCATAAAAAAAGGAAAATTTGTATGCTTCAATGAAAAGAAAATTTGATAAAAACAAACTTTTTTTAATCATGGGCATAAAGAAGAACAAACTTTTTTTATATCTGTATTCACTATTCGTTTTAACTCATTTGGGAATTAATGTTTCCATTCGAAAAACAATTGATCCGATTCCCTTGGGTCTATCTTACTATCTATGTCATCACGGACATTATTAGTATTTTATTTATTTTTGTGCATTGATTTCAAATCTTTATGCAGTGTTACTTGTAATAACAATTCCTCCTTCTTGCTATCGTTGTATATAGTAGGTAATTTCAATGTTTTCCTGTAATATTTTCCTGTATTTCTTGCAATATTGTAATATTTTCCTTGCAAATAAAGAGATATTTATCCTTTGTAAAGCACAAAATTATTATGGTACATTCTTAAAGTTGTGGGAGGATTGATTCTGGATAAATTGTTGTAGGTTTTTGGCCAATTGAGGAAAGAATATGCCAGTCTTGCGTCTTCACTCCTTACCATAAATACCTTGCCTCTTATCTTCCCTTTCAAGATTATTTTCCAAGTGAATTGACCACGCTAGTATTGTTAGTAGGAAATGGAGACTCAGTATTAGTAAGGCCAATGATGCAAAAAGATAAACTTGCATTTATTAATACAGTTTTTCTATAGTACAATATTCCTACCAGCTTGGGAAGCGTTAGACCTTATGGCAAGTAGTAATCAGCTGTGTTTTTCTGATGGCTTGAAGCAGGTGGATTTATACGTATAAACATTTTCTCTAGAATTGTCTGGTGAAATATGAAGCGGTGCTACTTTCTCTGCGGTTATTGGCCTTTAATGATTTTGTTCCCCTTCCCGCATCCTGTTCAACTAAATTCCTACTCTACGACCTCTGCCAGTTTCAAACCACAATACCAATCTATATACGTAATGGCAATAATTCGTGTTAGCCACCAGCCACAATATAATAATAATAATACTCTACAAGAGACTGTCATAACCATCTTGCCTGAACGGCATGGTTATTATGACAACCTCATAATGTCTCATTCGGCTCTCTTTCTCTCTGTTTCGTATTTTCTATGCTCTGCTTGTTTTTGTATCCTACTAGCCTAGACTTCAGTACTTCTGTAACTCTCTCACCTTTTCTGTATTTCTGTTCCTGGTTTTGGAATGTGAAGTTCAAGTTGTTAGAGGGCACGAAAAAGAATAATTTTCTAGAAAATACATCCATCTGAATGTGCGGGTAATGGAAAAGGAAGGCTAGTAGTTTAAAGACGTCTACTTCCTAATAGGTTGTGAACTAGAATTTATTAAGATATTCTGTGATGTCTTGTAACAGCATAATACAAGGAAACAAATGCGATGCAACTGGGTAGGCCCCTGGTGCCAAGCGTTCCGTGGCTAAGCGAGTTCAATGCGTTCGTTAAAGCGATTTTTATAAAGAGCTTTTGCCATATAGAGATTCTTTTTGTTCTGAATGCCTTTTTCCTCGTTTCTATTAGAGTAGCTCTTTAGCACTACAGGAAGCAGGCAAATGCCCAGAAAGGAAAGGCACCTTTCTGTTTCATTTTCTTTTCTCATTAACAAAACTAACAGCCGCTTGGTCACCCCGTGGTAGGGCCGAAAACCTTGGCAGAAGAGTTACTCTGCCAAGGGAAAAAAAGGAGCAAATATGGATCACAATGTGCTTTTGCCTTTAGAGCCGACAAGCACTCTGCCAGATACAGAAACTTGAACATGACAAGTGGCAACCCAAGAGTTTTAAAACCAGTTCCTCAGGGACAGATTTTCCTGCATTTCTAATAACGCACTCACTTGCAGATCAGCTCTCAGTCTCCCTTCCTTATCCAGAAACACCTGGAAGGTCTTGCAGGATCTTCTAAGATAGTCAAGAGACTGCAATTAGGGGGACCTACTAGTAGAAACTATAAACCGCAGACATTCGGAGAGTCTATTAAAACTAACAAACTTTGCTGGTTCCCCTGTGCAATCCTAAACACATGTAAAGGTGTTATGTCTAGCTTGGATCTATTGGATGTCACGGAGGAGAAAATAACTCAAGTCCTTCAGGAGCAAAATGTTATTACAGTCAAAATAATCATGATTAAAAAAGACAGTACACTCACACCTACAAGGAATATTATTCTCACCTTTAATACCTCATATCTAACCTCATCAATAAAAGCAAGTTATCTTCTTTGCTGCAACCCTACAGCCCTCTGAGATGCTATAAGTATCAAAAGTATGGTCACGCTCAAATGGCATGCAGAGCAAACCGGGTTTGTCCCAAACGTGGATCCTCCGATCACACTCAAAGTGATTGTTTGCCAACGGAAATGACTTGTCCCAACTGTAAAGGAAACCATCCTTCTTAATCTACTGCACGCTACAGGTGGAAAACTCAGAAAAAAATTGTAAAATATAAAATTTAAAATAAATTAAGCTTTCAAGAAGCGGGGAGATTAATTGCTCCCAGTATGACAAAATGTATCTACGCCAGTATTGCGAAAAAATATTAATCGGTGGCCACCCAAACTGAAAACAGTCCAATATCCCTAAGCAGTTAAACCAGGCGAGCAATACTTCTCTTAAAGTACCAGTGACATCTCCTCATCCTCCTCCAATGGTTACTACTACATCAAATAATCGAAATTCAAATTTAAAAAAGAATATTCAAAACACATCGATGGATACAATTGACTCATTCCAGACAGGAAGACCCGATCCTAGAAATATATGTGAAGGAAGAAATGGACATCGGTCTGTCCTTCTTTCTCCACCCAAAAAAAAAGAAAAACAGAAGACTGAACGCCATAAGCAAGCCATGTTAAAAAAATTCAGTCAGATACAGATTCTTTTACCAAATTCTAGTGATGCTTTATATTTTACAGTGGAATTGAAAAGGATTTCATAGCAAGATTAACGATGTTCAAGAGTTAATTAGCCGCTACTCTCCAGTTGATTTCTGTCTGCAGGAAACCTATTTAACTTCTCAAATTTCTACCACCCATAAAGAACTATTCTATCTGTCGACAAGATTGCAATACATCGAACTGCCCATGGCGGTGTAGCCATCTTGGTCAGCTCAAAGATACCGACCAAGCAAATTGTTCTTCTAATTGAAATTGAAGCCGTTGCTATATTTGATAATCCAGATTGCGATAGCACTAGTTTTAATCTGTCTCCCACCAAGTCATACTTTCTGTTACAGACACCATAAAACTTCTAATACAGTTACCTTCCCCTGTCTGTCTCTGGAGGAATTTTAATAGCCACTATCCCTTATGGAGTTCGACTAAATTAGATAGGCATGTCCGACTGATCGAAACCTTTCTTGATAAGAAAAACCTTACCATTCTTAATACTGGTGCACCCACTCACATACAATTACGAATCTCTCGATATGCTCTCCGATTATTTTTCCAATCGTGGAATGGTCTGTTATGGATGATCCCATGGGCAGTGACCATTTTCCAATTGTATATGATCTGCTCACTACACAATCACCATTATCCCAGCCCTGCAGGAAATGAAAATTCTTTCAAGCTAAGTGGATCAAATTTCAGTCAGCTGCCACCCTGGACGAGAAAATTATATGTGCCAATAGACGAAGCCACAGATTATATCACAGTTTCCATATCTATGTGATATAATCTATTTTCATATTTCTATTTCTATATCTATGGTTTCCATAGATATAGAGGCATTTGATACTACTTGGCGTCATAGCATTCTCAATGACCATCACTCTCTTGGTCTAAAAGGCAACCGGCCTATATTCATTAGAAACTTCTTCCAGAATCGTTCGTTCCAAGTTGGATATCAAAACTCGCTTTCTACGAAATTTTGCAGGAAGGAGTACCACAAGGATCTGCACTGAGTGCAACCCTTTTTTGCCTTTGCTTTACAATTGATTCCATCACGAAAGAACTTCCAAATACTGTTGTTGAGAACTACCTTTATGCTGATGATCTCTCTATTTCTTGGCATTCTCAGAACATGAGATCCATTGAACGGCAATTGCAGATACTCCTGAATAAAGTTCAAAGGTGGGCACTGTTCAATGGCTGCCGTCTATCACAGCAGAAAACTGTTGCAATACACTTTTGCAATCAACGTAAATTGCTTACAGATCCTGAACTTCAGATGTCAAACGTTACCATTCCAATGACTAACATATCAGTTTCTTGGGTTTAATCCTTGATAGCAAGTTAAATTTCTTTGAGCACATTAAATTTGTACATACTATCTGTCTCGAAAAGTTGAACATACTAAGAGCTTTAGCTGTCCTGTCTTCGGGAGTAGACCGTACATCTCTGCTGCTCTTATGTATAGATCATTGATCAGATCCCTTTTGGATTATGGTGCTCCACTCTATGATCCTGCCAGAAAGAGTACACTACGCTGGCTGGACTCTCTACAGCACAGTGCAATGCGGAATGCACTTGATGCTTTCAGGACATCTCCAACCCATAGTCTATATTGAAGCTCACGAGTCTCCTCTATCTCCGTAGAAAAATACTACTATTTAAGCATGCAGCCAAAATACAAAGTTGCTGTCCGCATCCTTTTGAGCCATACCTCTTTAATCAACCACTGCAAAATATCTAAAGAAATAAACCTAGTAGAATAAGACCAGCAGGTCTATACCTTCTTGAACTAACACAGAGTTGGAATGTTCCTATTTTCAACAAGTAATGCATTACTCTCAACCACCTTAGACTCTCTCTCCTCAACTAACCTGCGATATTAATCTTCATAGATGGCAAAAGGATCACTTACTGACACTTAATGTGAAACAACTCTATGCAACCCATATTCAGAAATATGCTGAATTTTTTGCCAATATGAAGTATACTGATGGCTCCAAATCGCATTCAGTTGTTGGAGCAGCGGCAGTATTTCCCTCTCAAATCATTTCTGATGCCCTTCCACCTGAGTATAGCAGCTTCTCGGCGGAAATACGTGCAATTAAATTAGCTTTGGACAACCTCAATCTCTACCCATCTCTAAAATACATAGTATACACGGACTCTCTCAGCTCAATTACAGCAATGCAAAGTTCTTCCTACAAGATTCACCTTGTATTAAGCGAAATCAGAAGTCTCATGTTGCAAATTAAAGAACTTCATCAAACCCTTTGCTGAATCCCAGCGCATTCGGGGATAAAGGGGAATGAACTCGCTGACAAAACTGATAAAAATCCATCAATTTTTTATTTAACCTCCATCCCTGTTCGAGCTTCTGACTATTCGCGTCATACAAACAGTAGGTCTCGCACAGTGGAAAGAGCTCACCCAAACCAATCATAAACTTTATCAGTTGAAACAAGACCCAAAACCTTGACGTTCTATCACCAAAACCGCGCGAAGAGAAGAAAGTGGTGCTTGCACGAATAGGACACATATCTGACTCACCTGCAACTGCTTACAGGAGAGGATCTCCTTAGTGTCCACACTGTTCACCACATTTAACAGTCAAACATATTCTGGCTGACTGCCTTCACTATCAACAGGACAGAACATCTGTCCTGTTTCCCTGACAAATCTTCGAGAACCGATGGAATTACAACATATTATTGGTGACCATGCAAACATCAATAAATTTTTCTGTTTTCTGAAAACAAAAATTGGAATATATCATAAATTCTAAAAGATCCCAATAAAAGTGAAGTGGTTACACCTGAATTTTGTTTTTTTATTATTTTTCTACCAATATATTGTTCAATCTGACATTATTAAGAGTCCCATTAAGTGACATTATTAAGAGAATAAGCAATTTATTACTTTGCTGTGACGAATTTTATTTCTTTCAGAAAACGCTGTATGGCCTCTTTCTTATTTTTCTATAACTTAAAATATTTTTGCGCTATAAAGATTTTCATGCTTGCACTTAGGAGAAACATTTTCGAAAAAGTGTGGAAAAAGTTTGGCTTTGAACTTTTTCTTTATAAATAATGTTCTCTTCTGTTCTGGTGTGTAATGACTCATTACTTTGAATCGGGGGAGGAATTCTTACAATTTTCCCTCAATAAAAACGTTCACGGTCATCTAACTCCGATCCTAAAACTATTTAGGAAAAGATAAATAAGAAATATAAACAGGAAAATAGTTCGACTTGGAAACCCGGAAACTGTTAAATTCAGGACACACACCAGAAAAAATCGCTGGTAGTGGTAATGTCCCTACTAGTTATACTATAAATTGGGCCACTGTCAAATGTTTATTCATGAAGTCAACGTTTCCTATAATTTAAAATACCTGTTCTAATTCTAATTTACCATTTTCTGTTTCCTTTCATTCAAGAACGCATTTATAAAAAGCGTAACATATTCAAACCCAATTAATAACAAAATATAATTGAAGTATCTTTTTGTTTTTCGCTTCCAAAATGTTTACGCGAAAGTGTAGTCAATGATTAGAGCCACTGGCTATTGCTGTCCTCAGGGAACTTCAACACAACCTTTCTGCTATTTCCTTTAGGGAAAAAAACGCGAGACGCTTTTGTTAGTTGAAGTAATAACTAGAAGAAAGAAATCTTAAAGTAGGAGCAGATGGGAGAGGAAAGTTGCAATTGTAGTGCAGTCAGGGATGACTAATTCGCAACTTGTTAAACGTTTTTCAATATGGTTAAGACCTTATGATCATCCAGTATTACGATAGAACATTTCTGACATTATTAGGGGCGTTGTCTAAGGAGGTATATTTGAGCCATATGATTTATTTTTCTTTGGTTCTATTTTCATAAAGTTTTATGACAACCTCAGTAGCTAATGAGCCTTGTGATCAAGTACGATGGAACAGAAGTACATGCGTTTGAGTGACCATGATTCAAGCCAGCATGACTACTAAATGCAGTGATGTTCTTATGGTAGTATCCATATCTTGTGATTCCTCTAACCTTATGTGATCATTCCTGAGTATAAACAGACAATTTTTTATTTATCTTTTTGATTAAGTTACTTCGCTTTCGATCTGTATCTTTGAAAGCAACTTAACTTCAAGAACTATCAGAGTTTATTTTGTACTTTATTGCTTAAAAAATATATACACAATTTGAGCAACTTACAAAATAAAAATTCGTCTTTCAGTGTACGCAGTACACATTCAGCAGTATTGATAATATATATACAGTACAACTAAATGGATGAATATTAAAGTTAGATAAGAATCTGTTCGTCTTTTGTAGGTAAGAAAGTATTACAAGGAGAATGGAAAAAGAATGTACTTTTATGGGTCTTCAGTCGAATTTAAATAAATCACCATTTGTTCTGTTTGGGAGGAAACAGAACTGCCTGACTTAGGGTTGAAAATAAGAAGAGGGGTAGAAGCACAAACATGGACTTTATTTTCTTCATTTATTTTTAAATCGTACACTTGACACAGTAAAATTAAATTGGTCACCTTTCGAAGTACTCCTCTAATTCAGAATACATTTATTCCAGCGCTCTGGACGTTCTCTTATTCCATTTTCAAAGATATCCATCAACTGATATCGATACTACTTCAGGAATGTATTTTATTTTTAACCTCATTCATTTGACCTAAATTTCTTTCTTTCTATGTGCTCTTTCGGCATTGTAAACGGAAACAGAAATTACAGGGTGACAAAACGCACCATAGGGAGGATGGAGAAAAACGTTTCACCCAATTCACTCAGTGCAGTCACAGTCAGCATGATGTACCAATAAGCATCGAAATGGTCATTCGGGATAGCACGACATTAAGAATAAGTAACAGTGTGGCACGATGGAATCTCGTAGTCTCACAACTTGAGAGATCACAGCCTTTGACAAGAGTTTGTCTTTTCTTTCATTTTGTGTGGGGTTTAAAACATGGAAAAAACCTCATAAACTATGGCCCTATTTCACTGGCGGTTGCAACGGATTGATGAAATCCGTTTCATCAATGATGAAATGTGAAATCCTCTTTTGTTTTGAAGACATCTGTCCAGGAACTCATCATATGCTAACTTTACCATCCACAATGTTTTTAATTTTAATACAAATTCTTTCTGGACAGTTAAGATAGAAGCATGGAATCAATAACATTCCAGGTGCCAACTGTCAGGATCGTAATAGTATCATGTGGTAGGTGGCAACCAAATGAATACAGTATTGTTGGGATCATTTCATTTAGCGGATATGGGTGCCTAAAGTGTCTTAACATGGCTCTGCGTACGATTGAATTCATCAGCCTGCTCGATTATCACATCATTAATTGGAATTTTCTCTCGTTTGAGTACTTCACGATCCCCCTCGAATATGTGGCACCATTTGAACACAGTGTTGAGGGTAAGGCACCACCATTTCAACACCGAGACCATGACGGCCAGAATTTCCCTTTATTTGTTTGAAGCCTCTGGTGATTTCCGGAGCAGTATGACCAAGTTGTTCGTGCGCTAAAATTCAAGAGCAAACGAATGAACAAACCTTTCACGCTTAATCATAATGTGTTGTTATACTGGACTGAAAACACGAAGATATTGCTAGCTTGACTACTTAGAAAAGAACTCAGGAGGTGTGGATTACATAAAAGCAGAATGAAAATGTTTCTTTACATTCCCTTTGGATTTTGGGCGCATTATAGCCTCAGTTGTTAATGCGCCAATAAAACCCAACTAACCAACCAATCCCTTTGGATTTCTTACGTAAATTTGCAAAGGCTTCTGCTGCCACTGATACAGACGTTCATGTAACTCCAATTCGGCATCTCGTCGTGCGCTGATGTACAGCACAAGTTCTTTTCTAAGAGGTCAAACTATATCTTCCTTATGATAAAGCAGCCAATATTTCTCTCTTCTGTTACAACGAGAGCTAAAACAGTGGCCGATTCAGCAAACGAAAGATAAACAAATAATAATTTAATACTATGAACACAATATTGGCCCTTTTAAACCCACCCACAGATTTTAATGATGGTGGTTATTATGACCATCAGAACGATTGCTAGTTGATAGATCCTCGGTTTATTGATAAAGTATACGAACTTTTAGCCAATTGTGTCAACTATGAGATTTAAAAAAGTTCAGTTCAAATTTTAACCATATATTATGCTTAGAGCAATTTTGAACTGTTTACTTAGTCTAATTACTAGTTTACTTAGTCTAGTTAGTCAATTTTGAACTGTTTACTTAGACGAATAATACTATATTTCAAAGGAACGACTGCTGATTTTATACAACGCAGTCAACAGGAATCGCTCACACCACCACATCCATTGATATTCTTGAAGATAATCAAAGAGAGATCGGTATTATTTGAATAAGTTTTCTTGGAAGGATTTGATTTGAATTTGATTATTTTCCATTTAAAGAGAATATGTTGTCGATGGCCTATTTTAGAAAACAGTTACCAAAATAAGATTTCAATACTCAGATGTGTGTTGCCCTTCGGTGGCCATTCCAGCTACTTTGCTGTAGGAAGGGTCAGTTTTATTATTGAATTAAAATCAGTAAAAACAGAGAGTCTGACTAGCAGTACAAGTATGACACGTTATCATTGTAACTTGCATCCAGTAGGTCTTGAAGAATAAATGTATTTTCCAGCGAAGTAAATTGGATCAATAAGTGTACAGCTTCATTAGATTTGTTTCTTCTCCTTCCCTGGTGGTTACAATGTACAAAAAAGATGGGGCGAATTTCACGACTCTCTCCAGCAAATATTATAATGGTTTAATCTGTCTTTTTACGTCCGATATCAGAGCTTAAGTTTCTCGCCATAAGCATTACAAGGACAGTAAATCCACAAATTAATTCCAGGATCACAAAAATGGCTGCCCAACTGTAGTACTTTGCTATATAACTGAAAGGAAGACCCGATGTTATGGCACCAACTGCAAAGAAACAAACCATAAATTTATATATATAGTAAATAAAAAGTATAAATATATGTAAATATGGGCAACAGGGAAACTAAGACCAGAACACCATGAAATACCCAATTTTGACCAAAGTTGATGATACTGATTAAAATTTAAAATGATTACAATAAGTTTAATTTGAATTAATAATAAAATATTTTAAAATTATTGATAATTAATAACGGTATGATCCCATCGCACTTGAATACAAGTATTAAATCGTGGGTATCGAAGAAGAGTAGGAGGTCATCTTGCGATATGTCATTCCAGGCCTGTTACACTTGACCTCTCAAATGAGGAATCGAAGGTACACAGGAATTAAATTTGGCGTTAGGCGCCTTCCAATCATGTCTCAGACACGTTCAATTGGGGGCAGTTCTGGTGATCGTGCAAGCCATGGGAGAATAACCCCTTCTTGAAGAACCAATCTGGAAATTTTGGTTTTATGTGTAAACATTGCAATATACATATTCGTCAAAAACAGAATCACTACTGGTTTATTGATATTTTAAAGGTAATTATGGACAACTACTACAATGCTCCCGCCGCCACGAGAGTTGTTCTCATGTCATATCCGATTGCTGAGCCGGCCTTGCCTCTCGTCAGCGTTTCTGGAAAGTCCTGAGCTTGGGCATCGAAATGAACCTTACTCTTCCAACTGTATCCAAAACCGATGAACTGCATACAACCTCCAACTCTATTAACGATATTGCGGAAGTAATTTCCGTCCTCTCATAACCAACTATCCGTCCTCTCTCGAAGTTCGTCTCTGGACATATGGGACAGTTTGTCTTCTTTCGACATTATTCTAGGACTACAATAAATTTTAATTAAGAAACTTTTGAAAAATTTATAACTAGAAAAATAGCAATTTCAACTCTACGATTTGTTCAAAAACAAATCGTAGAGTTGAAATCCTTCTTAGCATTATCACCAACTTTGGTCAAATCGAATCACTCTTTCGTGGTGTTCCGGTTTCCGTTTCCTTTAGTGTCTATAATATACAGTATACACTGGTTTCCAAAACTTAAACAACGTGGCTAAAAGAAAGCTTTGTAATATTTTACACACATATTGTAAACACAATGAATGGATCATTGCACACCTAAAAGAAGGCACCAATACTTTTTGCTGGAAAATGAGCTAATTCCTAATTTTTTTATCTGCTGTTCAAAACTTTGGGACCCATCGTACTGACACCTTTTTCACGACGACGGCGAGAACCTCTGCTATTATGTGGTACACACGTTCAGATGAGATTCCCAATCGGTGGCAATGTGCCGAACTGTCATTCATCGATCACTCTTCACCAGATCATGCACACTGTCAATAACCTCTAGAGTGATAGACGTTTCAGATCTTCCAGAGTGTGTATCATCTTCCAGGCTCTCCTTCCCTTGTCTGGTGCCCACTTCTTAACCATGGGATAGCAATGGGCATTCTCCCCAGTGCTGTAACCATATCCTCATGCATTGAATTTCGAGTTAGTCCCTTCCCCCTCCCCCCAAATTCACACAGCTTTGTTGACTTCAGGACCAATTAAAAAAAGAAGTTATTGAAGGTGCATGAAACTTTTATGGGTTACTATTTGAAGTGTTATTAACTACTGAAGTTTTTAACACTTCATCGCTACCCTTTCATACTCAAGTTACTGACCTTTCAAACTCCCCTCTTAGTACTCACAAAGATCATCTCTCCTTGGGAAGTTCCAGTCGAATATTTACAAGAATTTCCATAATATGGTCCTTTTTTGAAACTGGTGTTTAAATGTTGGAACTCGGCATATGAAATTATGTATTAGTTGCTTTGAGACGCTATTTGTTGATTAGACGTGTGCACGTTGATTAGAGTCGCTTGAACTTTGTTTTTCTCAGTAATTGACGGCGATTTGACTGCACAGATACCCCTTGAAAAAAACATAATGGTTATCGAGAGACTATCAAGGCCATCACCGATTGTATGATTTCTGTTTGAAAGGTCCAAAGGTGGCAGTCTGAAGGGGAAAGGGCTAACCTCCACAGCGGATCCATGAAAACCTCTCACCATACTACTTTAACCACTACTGGGCAATGCCGTATTTAGGTAGTCTAGTGCCTTGGTGCACATAAATGCGCGAAATTCTCGTATGAGCATTATATTGATCTAAAAGGAAGTGTAAAAGAGAAGTACTAGAATGGTTGCAGTAGGGTTTATGCCCATCAGCGACTTAAATCATATTGCACCGTATATACTGGTAATTCCTGTAAATTGCGTATTCTGTGGTCGATTTGCTGTTTGATAGATGAAAAACCCCAGTTTCTAAGAGAAAAACCATTCTGTTCTCTCCTGAGACCGATTAACTTAGCCACGTTGTGAAAAGATCCATAAAAATTCCTTCCTTGTCATTGACGGGATTTGAATTCAGGTCTTTTCCACCCGGTGATTATATCAACTGTCCTACACGCGATGGCCGTGGAGTAATTTAAAGTGTGTAAATGCTGCATAATATATCAATGTGATGTACAAAGTGTTTCATAACATATGGGCAATACTTTCGGATCAATCCAGAACCTTAAAGTAATGAAGAATTTTTACATAACCACATGCCCGATTCTGAACGGTTATAAAGCAATAGCTGTTCGAAGTTTAAAAAATGGCTATGGTGGTTTTTCAATGGAAATAATAACAAAAATAAGGATAAGCAAACATGTATGAATAAACATCTACTCAGCATGTGTCTGCGTATTCTTATTTATTGTTTTTAATCATCGAAAACTGTGATAACCACCATGGATAAACATCTTTTTAAAATTCAAACAACCACAGATACGTAACCATTCAGAATCGGACAAATGTTTATATGGACTATTTCATTCTATTCAGGTCGATATTTGTGTTAACATCACGTGCATCTGAATACGTGTGGAGCTGTAATGAGTTGTAATAAGGTTTTAGGGGCATCAGCGACTAAGACCATATTGCTCGTGTCTGTGAATTGCGTTCGTTCTGAGATCGATTTTCTGTTTGTTGGACGAAAAACCCGAGTTTAGTGGAGAAAAAACCATGCTCCCCTCGCCTGAGACCAACGAACTCAGCCACACTGTGGAGAAGACCCATAAAATTCCTCACATCATCAAAGGGAGATAGAACTTGAGGTCTTTTCCACCCGATGTGGAGAGGACGGCGATTCTACAAACTGTACTACCCACAAGGACACACATGGAGCATTCTTCTGACTTCCATATCCAACTCCTTACCACGTGAGAAATCTGTTGTATCCATTCGTTTTCTTCAAGACTTTTTTTGTACTTGATTCCCCGCACAATAATCACATAATATGTTACTTTTTATAACAAATATTTGAGGATATTTATTTCTAATGGCGCTTAACTAATTCAAATAATTATACACGGATCGTTGAATTAATCTGTCTTACTATTTGCAGCAAGGGCTACAATTGCGTGAGCTGTTCCACTTAAATGTGAAGGAGCTGATTCAGTAGCAACTACTCCGAATATGGCAATTGGACCGTACAGGCAAGCCCCCAGGATGAAGCCTAAGATTGTGATCCATAGCTGTAGGAAAAATAAGTTAATTAATAACAGTTATACCAGCATTATATATTCATTTACAACAAGATTAAGTGAATTTTTATTTACTGCTTTTACTATCTGATTTAGTGTACAATGTATTTACCATGTAAATAGGAACACAATTACGTCACAAGCATCCAGGAGACTAGAACGTTCAAAATGGGACAGACTCTCCAGAATGTGAAAAACGAGATGGGTCAGGGTGATAGTTATTGTTTGAATGGAGACAGAATGCGAACAGATCTTTTATATCGCAATGTGTAGTCTTTTTGTTAGCTGAAACTGTTTTTCAAATCTGATGGCAGCAGTCAATTTGGATTTTTATCTTCTTCGCAGTGAAAAACCTTTTGTACAGGACTACGTTTATTCTCTTCCTCTATTAAGTGAACCCTTATATTTTTATTTTCAGCGATTGCTTTCTTAACAACTGTAGTTATGATGGATTGTTGAAGGATGAAAGGTATTTGTGCAATTCAAGGTACATTTTATGCGACTTCACAGTTTTCTCCAAATTTCCTGTAGTACTCATAATAGGCAGTAAAGTAGATGCTCGGTCAGGGTCGGGTATCTTTAGATGTACATGATGTTGCTTCGATGATCAGGCTTCACGTAAAATAGCTTTTTATAAATGATAGTATACTGGAAACGTTTTGTTATTTTTTGTACCACTTTTAAGGAAAAATTCTTAATTTTACTTATATATGTACATGTTTATCTTGTTATCTTTTTGTTGACCCTAGAAACAATCCTCATTTTGGAAAATTTTGAGAAAAAGAAATGTAAATACTTGATGAAGTATATTTCATAGAAATTATGAAAGTATTTTCAAATTAAAAACTATATATTACATAACGAATATTTATAATTAACATGATACGAGATATTCAATTTTTGTTTTCTCAGTTGAAATTGTACAAAGTTGAGGAAAAGGATTTTTTTTTGTCCAATAAATGGTACGTTATTTTAAAAGAAATCTCCAACACTTTAAATATATAAATAATCAAAGCCCGTCACATTTCTAAATTTGCTAAATTTCCTAGATTGGAGTCGAAACAGACTGAAGAATTGTTTAACGATGGTTTTTAACCATTAGGAATCTAATAGGATGGCAACCTATCTCCAAAATGAGGGGGGAGAATTTGTTATGATATGAATCTGTTGTTGCTGTACGTGTTAGTGTAGGTTTTGACTTCAGTCCGGGTGGCACGCGCTGTGAACACGACAGCAATCAATTATGGTTTTTATCTTTTCCACATTGAAAAACGTGAAAGATGTTTGGTTCGGAGGCTACGCTGACAAATATCTTCATTGTAAAGCGTGGTGCGTTGTTGGAGAGGGAGGCGAATTTTTGCTGACGTCCATTCAAGCAGCCAGAATTCTGAGGAGTGGATTTTTCTTAATCTTTTTGTCATCTCCGTAATATTGAATACTTCTCAGTGCATGCTGATCCTTTCTGGAAACTGAGCAGTAACTTTATTCGACATCAGTGGAACAGGAGTGGGACCCCTGAAAACTATCTAGCTGTCTTAGTAAGACACAGAATATCGAAATATTTCGAGAGAACAATTTCTTCTAGAGTGCCCACTTTTATTTCTCACCGACCTGACATTCTGTAATCCAAATTTGATTGAGTATGTTGGCTTAGCAACAATTGGAGGTTTTTGGAAGTTTCTTCACGTTGGATATTACAACAGGTATTTTTTCAGGTGTGGTTGATTCCTGGAATTTTCTGAGGTACTGGGTTATGAAATCAGCATAGTGATCTACGTTTTTTTTATTACAGAATATGAGAGGATATCACCCCGTTCAAGTGTCAAGAAGAAGAAATTACGTTGATGAGATTTGTATTCCAGTTTGCGTCACACCCACTGAAAAGCTGATTGAAGAAGTAATTTGTTGCATCAAGTCTTCATTGGTGAAAATTTTTCCATAAAACCGGATCTTTGTATCGGCGGGCCAGACTGGTAGGTTCATGATTCGACCATTGTATGGCCACAGAAGGAGGAGTAACTGGAGTTCCTTGAATTTGGTGGAATTTGTAGCGGGTGTAAAGTACTTCTTTAAGGGCTTCTGTAACCAAGGCCGAAGTACTTAGCAGTTCAGACCAATAACGAAGACCTATGCAGCAATGCGGCTGCTACGCCAAGAGTTTGCAGGAATACATAATCCTCAGCTTATCATCCGATATGTCCAACGCTGCCTTTATCCCATTCCATTATATTCCTCCATCATCTGGTCTTCAGCGCGCAAAACTCACTTCATCAAATTTCTTCGGTTAGAGTACTGGATCCTTAAATGGCTTAACCGAATAACAGGGAGACAGTATACCATTTCTAGATTAGTGCTCTACTCGAATGAATTTAGACGTGATGCCTTGGAAACAGCAGATTGCTGCCCAAAATATTCTAACACTTACTAAATTCATAACCGGCCGTATAGATGCCCCCAGAATGGACGACATCGTTAGGACTCCCAGAACTCCCTGATTTAATAATATTAATAATAAACCCATAAGCGCAATTTGTGAAAGGGTTAACGCATGGTAGCGGTTTAGAATTGGTGGTTCCTCTCCATGTTCTATTTGGAAGCAGTGCTGTTTCCGCAGTTTCGTGTCCTATATTGAAGAGAGCAGTTAAGGGGGCTTTGTCTTTTCCGACTAGGGCCAGAGTCGGAAGAGACAGTTTGTGTGACAGAAACTTGCTTGTCAATTTGTACTTTGCAGACGTGTGTGCAATTATGTCAGTTCGAATTTAGAAAAAATTGTTCGGTTGTAAATTCAGTCATTTCGATTGTACTAATACTGAAGAGTAACATGGGCAACAGTGTGGTTACTGTACCTGTCAGGGCCGTAATAAAATTGATATTTTCGAGGGCTTCAGTTATCACAACAGCACCGTCAGCTAGGAAGGCCAGGAAGTATTGGCGTCCTGCGTTCACATCAACAGGGTCTGCACACTTTCAATTTGCAGAAGCCTTCAAGGGAGCTTCGTGCTGCTTGAAGAAGTGTGAAGAAAAATCCCTCTTAAGTACAATGAAGAATAGTATCTAGATACAATTTCCCTAACAGTGGACTACAGTGAATCGGTAACTAGACAGGAATCTTACATAATATTGCTTATTGCCAGAAGTGAATAATATGGTTTAAATGGCTGACGTCATGGCATTCAGTTGTCGATGGCAGTGTCTATAATCTGAATGGGTGAGCGATCAGACTCATTGTGTATGAGATGACGTTCACCATCACCATTGTGTTTATTGATATCTTATCAAAGAATCTGCTGGCTGTCTACTCCACAGGAAGATAGCTTATCGTGGGAGCAGGTCGGTGACACGCATCGCCTATCAGCTGGTTGCTGTTTATTGTCCGAATAACAAATTTGGTAATTATTCTTACATACCCACTTGCTGAAAGTGGGAAATATGTAATACTAACCATCTTCACTGTTGTCATTATTCTGTTTCTTCCAAAACAGCTACCAATTCGAGAATTGAAGAGTACTTTGGTTAAATGCATTTCCACAAATTTAGGGAATATTTTACTCACTGCGTGTGTTAATATAGGGTGTTTCATAATGGGCCGTGCTTTAAGGATCCATTTAGAACTCGAAAACAATGGAAAAAGTTCACGTAAACAATGTCTAATTCGGAACGGTGACGATGGAGTTCTCAATGAACATCGAGAAATAAAATTCAAACAGCCATAGCTCCGTGACCTTTCAGAACTGGACAAGAGTTTGTAGGAACATTTTTCGTTGGTTCTAGCTACTGAAATCGATTCTGAAAGTATGGCTACGTGTTATTAAACACTGTATAATGTAGAATTACACAAAAATATAGACTTATGTTTGATGTACCAATAACGATCGTATTGGATCTATAAATTTACATTGGGCTTCTGGATTTGTATTTGTTTTTAATATTCATTTTTACTGGAGCCATACAGGGATCGCAGGCCGGATGATTCACTTTTTAGGATCACATTCAGTCCTTGGACCATAGAGTTGTCTGATAGGCAAAGCTGTGATCCGCAGGATGGAAATTTCTTTTATTGACAATTCAAAAACTTGGACAATCAAGACTTTCATTCTCATTCATAAATATAAAAACATCAATGCTTACTTGAGAGGAAGATTCGTTTACAAAAAAGTACAGGATATGAAGACATGTCATGACGCCTCCCATAAATATTGCTGCTACTGGCATACGGCAATTTCCTCGCTCCTGAAATGAAAGTTTAGGCATTTTAACGAACTCCTTCTTTGAAATTTACCCGAAAAGGTATTCACATAATCCATAAAACCTAATTTACCTTTTTGGAACTACGTTGTAAAACCCAGTCGGTTAAATATCCTGCAATCACACCTCCGAAGAATCCACCCGATTCTACACTACTTGTAAATGCACTACCTGAAAATGAATAAAATTTCATTAGCATATTTGCACGGTTTTCTATTCTTTAATTGAAGAACGACATATTGAAATCCAATCATTATATAAACTATTCGATTTGACTGAATCAAGTTCATTAGGAGGAATTACTGCGCTCAATTAGAGCTTAAGAACTTGTTGCCAAAAATAACTCTCAGACCAGAATAAAACTGCTTCCTTGAGTCCGGTAATCTCTCGATGAATAGCTCCTAATGAGAAAATTACATTTGGTGGTAAGAAAAACTGTTTCCGTGAGGAAGGAAATTATGCGATTAACTTTGGGGAAGAAACCCTAAAGTCTACAAACAGTGTAATAACCCAGTTCTCAGCAGACTGAACGCTTAACATGTAGGCCACTTTGGCTTTAATGCTTCTTAGAGCATAAAGATAGGAAGTCCACATGTAGTAAGAAATCCTTTAAAGTTTAGCGTGGTAAATAAAATGGTTCTTTTACTGAAAGAGCAGTTATTTTATGACGCTCATGTAACCGATACCTGCTCATGAAATTTACCTTCATGATACCAGGTAAAATTCTATTTCAAAAATACTTTAAGGCTTAACCCAAATTATTCCTCTCCTCTCTCGTATATTAATCGTTGAAAAAGAGCAAACATATCACCACCATCTAAATTACTCTGTCTTTTCTGCATCCTTTTCAACAGACCAACGTCCTTTCTAAAGTGAGATTCCCAAACCCGTATGTAGTATTCTATACGTGGCCTAACAGTTATTCTGTACAATGGGATAATCGCCCCTTTGTCCTTGCTGGAAAAGTTCTTGTATATCCTTGACATAACTCCATAAGCTATCTTAGAAATCTATCTGTTGCTCAGAGAGTTTATTGTCAGACGACATAACTACTTCCCGGTCTTTCTTCTTATCGAGTAACTTGAGCTTAGTTACCGAAATGGTATGTTATCCTGGAATTGCTGCATCCAAATGCGATACAGTTGAACGGCATTTGCATGCAGTACAACTGTTGAACTGCATTTGCATGCAGTACAACTGTACTTCATTTGCCATGTTTTAGCACATCCAAATAGTTTAGCTATATCTCGTTGAAATAGTAAACTTCAATTAATGTCATTGACCACTCTTCCCACTTTTCTGCCATCAGAAAACTTTGACATTCAACTTGATATCAACCTACTTACACATTCAACTACTTAGATATTCAACCTACATCAATAAGAATTAAAAGCAGTAACAGGCTCAGCACCGAACCTTGCGTGATTCCACTCATAACATTATTTCATGAAGAGCATTGCCATTTATAACTACTCTCTCTCTCTCTCTCTCTCTCTCTCTCTCTCTCTCTCTCTCTCTCTCTCTCTCTCTCCTTCCACTTGACTGTCCCTTTATCCTAACAATAGCCAGGATAAAGGGACAGTTAAGTGGAAGGAGACAGAGCTTGTTCCTAATGACACTTTACTCCAATTTATGCAACTACTCCAATTTATGCAACTATTGCACACGTGAACAAGTATGCCACAGAAAGGGATATAATGATTGAAGGAGCAGTAATTGAAAAGGGTGGATTCATATACACTGTGCTGCCACTTTATTAGGTACACCTACCTAGTAGCGTGTTGAGCCTCCTTTAGCCTTCAAAACAGCCTGAATTCGTCTAGGCATGGATTGAACAAGATGCTGAAAACGTTGTGCAGGAACGGAGTACCATAAAATCACGAATGTGTTACGCAGTTCCTTGAGATTCGACGGAAGGGTAGGCCTGCAGCGAACAGCCCTTTCCAGCTCGTCCCAAAGATGTTCAATAGGATTGAGATCCGTGGACTGAGCGGGCCACTGCAACAAAGAAAAGTCATTGTCATGTTCCTGGGACCATTCCATAGTGATTCGGGCTTTGTGCGTTGGCCCATTATCCTGCTGGAAGTAACCATCTGACTGAGGATAAACTGTCAACATGAACGGGTGCACTTGATCAACAACGATGTTTAGGTACGATGTGGCATTCAGACGTGATCTATGGGTAACAATGGACCCAACGTGTGCTAAGAAAACATTCTGCACACTATAACACTGCCCCCACCACCTTGCACAGTAGTCGTCAGACATGACGGGTCCATGGATTCATGTTGTTTTCGCCAAATTCTGAGCCTTCCATCAACATGATGCACCAGGAATTTCTACTTGTCAGACCAAGATACTGTTTTCCAATCCTCGATAGTCCAGGGTGTTGCTGTGCCCACAGGAGGCATGCTTTCTTGTTCTTCATTGATAACAAAGGTACGCGACGTGGCCGTCAGCTGTTGTAGCCCATTCTCAACAAAGCGCGACTAGTGGTCCGTTGCGTTATTTTGTTCTGCGCACCAAGGTTGTATTCTGACGTGATGTGCAAGATATTGTGGCCCGTCTGTTTGGAGTGCCGTCGAGAGGATGTTTTCTGTTCTTTGCACCATTCCCGATACACCCTTGAAACTGTGGCGCGTGAAAAATTCAGGAGAATGCCGCTTCAGAGATGCTTTGTCCAGCACGTCTTGCACCTACTACCATGCCACGTTCGAAGTCCGTTAGATCACTCCTTTTCCACATTCTTGCTACGGTTTGTACGCCTAACTGATACTATAAAGGTTGTTCTGATGCATTTATATTCACAACTGTGCTCATTTGACTTGCAACGTTGTGAGACAAACCATTTATGTGCACAGCAGGAGTGTACCTAATAAAGTGGCAGCACAGTGTACTTATCTGGGACAAGTCATTAGCTGTAATAATGATAAATGGCTGGAAGTTAAGAGAAGAATAAATTTCGAATGGATAGTATTCAGGAAATATAATTACATGCTGAGGAGCAATATCCCAATTTGTCTGAAACATAAAATAATGAATCAATGTATACTCCCCACGATGACTTATGGAACTGAAACCTGGGCACTTGCCAAAAGAATGGAAGAGAAGCTGAAAACTACACAGGGAACAATGGAACGAATTGTATTGGGAATCAGACTGTTAGCTAAGAAGAGAAACACATGGATTAGGCAGCAAACACAAATAAAGGATATTCTTATCAAAACTAGAGAACTGAAATAGTCTTGGGCATGACGCATAACTCGAAGACATGACAGGTGGATTAAGAAAATAACAGAATGGTACCGAAGAGGAGCTGAAAGAAATCCCGGAAGACAACAACGGAGATGGACAGATGAAATTCATGAGTTCGTGGGTAGTACATGGATTGCCATTGCACAAAACAGAAGGAACTAGAAAGTTGCTGAGAGAACTTCATCCTGCAGTGGATTGAAAATGGCTGATGATGATGATCGCACATGTGGAACAATGACAAAATATCTATTGAAATCTAAGTACATAGCGAAATATGATGTAATCCAATCTTGGATTATTTCTCAAAAAGGTAAAACCATGCCGCTCTCTCTTGAAAGGAGAGGGCGGCATGGTTGGAGAATCAAGACGATACATGTGCCCATGCTCACTGACTGAGGCATGGTCTTCGATCCCAAGTTATGATTTCACAATCGCATCGAAAAATCACATTAAATTAATAGGATGCACTGGTTAACGGACTGTCTGCTCCTCCATGTCAATGATTTCACACAGGGTGGAAAAGCCTGATTTCGAATACCACCAATGATAAGTATTTTATGGAATTTTTCACAATGTGGCTGAGTTAGTCGGTTTCAGGAGAGGTTGGCATGGTTTTTTCCCCAGAAAATCGAGTACACCTTTCTCTCCCCCCCCAAGGGACATTAGAAATGGTATGACAACAGGAGCCGAGGCAAACCGGACTCGTCATGGTAACTGTGTTAACAGAGTCATTCAGCCTCGTCGGGGCTGAATGGCTCTGTTTGCAACTGTCTTCAGCACCCTCTAGCTATGAATGGGCAATCCGACACAGTCTCTCCACAGTGTTCCATAGGACTATTAAATCTCCCCCACATATACACACTCATTGTGTTGTACTTCCCTATAATTACAGGAGTTCTATTCATTTTTGATATTTATCATTTTATTTTTCTTTGTTATTTTACGTATTATTTTTCCACATGAACTTTTGCGTATGAAATACTCATTTATTTTGTGGACCGCTGACAACTTGTTGTGACAGAAATCAATATTATTCATTCATCTTACCATAAATCATGGGACACACAGTAAAGAATAATATCAATATATTAAAAGTAGTCTTATCTTAGTAAACTACACTATCCTACCAAAAGCTTAGAACACGCCTCTTATTGTAAGAAATTGGTGTACAAAGTATAAAAATATTTTTGCGTACAAAGTTCCAATGTACACCCCGAACGATGAACAAGCGCAAAGAATCAAGATGGATTAAAATGAGCACCCACCGACATACTGGGAATGTCCTTTGTCTTCAATGAGATATAACTGACCCCAGTCTACTGTGCTTGTCTTCGCACAGAATACTATCATATAGCAATACGAGACCAAAAGAAGGAATGGACTCTTGAGAAGATCCAGGAATGTTGCATTTCTTCTGTCGTCTTTATCTAAAATCAAAAAGATTAAATATTACTATAACACTCTTGTATTAAAGAGAGAAAACCAGTACATAGGTTCAGCATCAACTGTTGTATTAGCCATATTATCAGTGATACTGATTAAATGATATGTTATAAAGTCAATACTAAAACCTAATTAACGAAGAAGGATGGTCTATATATTTATTTTAAATTAACTTACAAAGTTTTTTTGAAATGTTTAAAATAATCTGCATGCATTGCACGAGTTGCGCATAATCGATAATAGATTTCACATTATATTTATGTCAAAATTGTAGAATCAGCGGTCCCCACTACTGCGCCAATTCGTTTTCAAGATGCAGCCCATGAAAAGTGGTCTAATACCTGTCCCATTTTGTTGAAAATCTTTCTTCAGTTTTTCAAACTGTGGAGAATTCTTCACCATATCCAAAACATTTTTTGGTGCTCACAGTCAAAAAAGTGATCTCTGAATCAGGCTGTCTTAGAATACATCGTAAAAAATATTCGCTTTTTTCTGTTTCGTGTGAGTTTTCTTGCAGTATGGGGATGAAAATCACACTACTGTTATTGAAATTTTCATCTAAATTATGATTTACTATGAAGTAATTACGATTTAATCGTATTTTCATCCGAAGAAATCGTAATTCACCAGCAGCTGCACTTCCATTCGTGTACGTTGTGGTGTTTTGAAACTAATGGGCTATACTCCAACTTCTGTGGACTACTTCCAACTTCCAAGCACAGTTAACACGCTTCCCAGAGCAGAGACACGTTGTCGCATTACACTTTGTGGACGACACCGCATGTCTCTTTAAACAGCCTTATTAACTAGCATGGATTGGTCGTCGCAAGGGGTTCTTTTTCTCAAGCTTCTTGAAGTTACTTGACACTTTTGCCAGCATAAATCACAACTGCATCACTCAGACATTAATTTTCATTAATTGTTAGGTAACGCATTAAGGACTTCTTATTACGTTCTGAAGATATACGTATCACAATAACGAAATTCTAGGCAATATTATTTGTATCTTTGCTTTGGGAAGTTTGTCTTCTCTAAAATATTTTGGTCATTCATGAATCAATAATGCAAACTTCTAACTCAGTATTATCAGGTTGGACAGAAAGCAATGGCATGTTTGGAATCCTAAAAAAATCGCATGTTTCTTTTTGTGGCACAGCTGGTTACGTCCCAAGAAAATCTCATTACTGAAAATGCTTGATGCCCATAAAAATTTATGTTTTGTAAATAACAGCTGATCAACCACTCTTCAGAGTGTGGAAAAGGCCAGAGTTCGATTTACGTCAGGCTGGAAGAAATTTATGCCCTTTTTTCACGTTTTTTTTTACACTCTCATATTATACTTGCAAATCCACAGTATTGAAGGCATTTAAAGAAAACCGAGCAACTCTAAAATCGAGATTTCAAATGAAGTAACCTACCTGATCCTTTTTTCGAAATTCCATCTGCGAATCCTTGGAGTCCAACTTCCTTTGGAGAATTTATTATGGCGAATAAAGAAAGCGTTCCCCAAAGTATCGAGACAGTTCCTGCATAATCAAACAGAAAAATACACGGTTATTTTAATAGGATTATATTTTTAATGTTTTTGTCTTGAAATAAGTCAAGTAAACTTGGTCAATTTAAGTGACCAAACGCTTACCGACCTGCTACGATTAGACTAAACCTCCAGCCGTAGTTTATTATCAGAAACGCAGAGACGAATGGAGCAACTCCTCCAGAAATGTTAGCACTTGCTGACAACACACTCCACCAAGTACCAAACTGGGAGGGCGAATACCACTAACAGAAGTAAAATCGCCATTAGTGAATTAGACATCTTAATATTCCAAAATAATATAGATTGATACGAATAAAAGAAACTCCAATGGGCATTTAATGATACTACAACAAATTTTTATTTTATGACGAAGCCGATTTTAATATATTAGTTTTAGTTTCGAGCACATTAGAATCTTTTTGTTTGTGCTATAATGGACTTACCTGTTTAAGTACTTTAGCGCAGGATGGCCACCCACAACCTTGAGCAAATCCATTAATAAACCAAAGAACTGCAAAAGAAGTCACAGATTCACATCCAGAAAAAATTACTGTCACTAGGCCACTGAGTAGAAGTCCTGAAGAAAACAACAGACGGGAACTGATACGATCGGAGAGCACTCCACCCAGGAATTTACTAATTGCATACGCAAAATTCTGGCTACTTACTATTAAACCTATATAAATTAAAATAAAGTGCATTAATTATTTAGCAATGGTTAAAAAGTATGGTAAAATAATAATATACAAATGGTAAAATAATATAAGCAACTTGATTGTATAACTGTAAAGTGGATGGGACCAGGTGTTGTCTTTCGGAAATTATCTTTTACCTGGAAGCCTGAATTAGTGATCCTATAAAGGCCAGTGTAATGTACTTTACTTAAAAATTGAAAGATTTGGAATTTTTTTGTGTGTTCCTTAGTTTTTGAATACCAGTGTATAATATTTCCATTGACTGAACAATTCGCTGGAGGAAAAATGTATTTCATGCCTTTAAAGAACTAATTTTCTTCTTATCCATCTCGAAATCAAACCTGCAAGCACTATTACGTTACCTTAAAAAACAACATTGCAAAGCCTTTTCCATCGACTTCGTCCAGTGCAAACTAGACTGAGGAACGGTTACAAAAAATATATTTTGTCTGCTATAATTACGTCATAATCCAAGAGCGATGTTCAACTCAGATCTTAATGTCCAGTTCTTAACCGGTCCTCAGTTTAGTTTGCATGTGATCAAGTCGCTAAAAAAGGCTTTGTAACATTGCTGAAAAATAAATGGGATTTATCATTGCGTAATAGCGGTAGTGCTTTTAAGTTTTATTTATGGATATGCGCTTCCTTTGGGAAATACCAAGAAAATTAGTTTCATTTTGGAGTTTCAATGTTGTGTTTGTATTTCGATCTTTAGACCATTGCTTGATCGTGATATTCTGTCGTAGGCAGATGGAAAGACATGGGAAATGCAAGTAATTATTTTACTGCTCTTTGTTGGGTTTGCACTAAGGTAACTAAGACCACACGATATCAATGTATTGTCTGTAAATTTTGTGAATTTTGTGACCTGTTTTCTGGACGAAAAATCTGAGACAGACAATCTCAGCATGTTGTGAAAAGAATACATAAAAATTTCTTGCGTCATTTACGAATCCGGTGTGGAAGGGCAGTGATTATAGCCACGGCATTGCTCGTGAGGGGATTAAATGGTGCTTCATCCCGAATAATCCTGTACTGCCCATAAATTATTACGCAGCCTTAGATATTGTAGTTACTTTGAAATAAGCATTTCCAAGAAATAGAAAACTCGCTATGACTATTGTCGTAGTCTTTTCTATTTCTTGACTGTGATTACTGGTGCTAAGGAGTTACATCACTGCAATATCTGAAGAGTGTAGCCTATAAATGGAATGCAGTAGTGGACAGAGTTACCACTTGCATGTTCCTGGCCTATTCCATCATATCTAATTTTTATAATTTATTCTAAATCATTTTTGTTGTACACCGTATAAAACATCCTTCCCGTCTCTTATTGTGCCAGTGACATCGTCTTTCCACAGGTGGCATTGCTGTGACAGTCATCAAACATGCTGCTTCCATGAATGGCCATCAGAAGAAAAGTGGCGTTATTGAATTCTTGATATGTGAGAAGGAGACTATTGGAAACATTCATATTTCATAAGCGACATGAGTAGTAATAAAAATAAACACAGTTTTATTTAAAACTGTGAGGAATTAATTTTCAGCAACTATCTGTATCCATCCTGAGGGTCCACTTGCCTGAATCCCACCTGGTGGAGTATCATCCATCAGCGCCATCTTCATTGGCAGTATAGAGAAATCGACAGTGAAAGAACAAAATTACCATCTGCTGTAATACAGATCCTTAAGTGATCAGTATCCATCCTGCAGAGAGAGAGAGAGAGAGACAGAGAGAGAGAGAGAGAGAGAGAGAGAGAGAGAGAGAGAACTCATCTGAGATTTATCTCTCAGTGAAATTATCTTTGATGCCTTCGTTTGACCACGGAAGTAGAAAAGACTCCTAAAAACTGAAGCAGCTGATATGACAGTCAGGCTCATCCTATAAGGTTTGGTTTGTTAATTTGGTGTTTAAGATTTTCATATAGATCTACGGTTAATAGATCTACGGTAACCTGCCTACAGTCATTATCACAGAAAATACTTCAGGCCTGGAATGACAACGAAGATCTTCACACCATTTTTCTGGACATAAAATCTGCTTTCGACTCAGTCCAAATAACACCCCTTCTTGCCTTACTTGAGAGATTCTACGGAATATCCGGAAATATGCTCGAGATCCTCAATAATTTGCTATCTAGGAGAATGCTTCACTTCAAAGGCGATGACATTAAAGTCACTAAAAGCGTCGAAGTAGGGATCCCACAATGTGGTTGTCTCTCAGCCTTGTTATTTGCAGCAATATTCGTTCCACTAATGGATCAAATTCCAGCGTTCCTATCGTATGCTGATGATATTGTTTGCTACTTGCCATGCAAACGCCATGTTGGTCATTCACAAGAAAGACAAACCGCCTCTGAATCTGTAAACAGCTACCTAAATACATTCTGTAAGTATGCTAAATTTTTTGGCCTGTCAGTCAATCCAGAGAAGTCAAATTATGTCATTTTTACGCCAAGTCGGATCACTTCTACTGATACTGCATCTTCTCTACTTCCGGAATTGGCAGGAAATGTCCTGACTCCCACAGACAGTGTCAAATTCCTAGGAGTAATCCTTGATGCCAACCTCACCTATAAAAAACAAATCCAAGCTCAGTATTCCAAAGCCCTGAGAGCGTTCTGGGGAATGAAAATTGATCTGTGCAAAACGCACAATAAGAAAATAATCAAGAAGTACCTCGCAACTTACTTCTGTAGTGTACTCTCCTATGCCGTAGAAGTTTGGTCGGCGGCACCACCCACCAGCCTCAGGAAACTGTGGGGCCTCGAATTCTGGGTGCTGAAGTGGGCCAACTTGTGGTCTACACAACATCTAAATCTACTCTCTGCTGCAACCTGCAATATACGCCCATAGTCCACAGAGCCCATGTGCTAAAAATAAAGTCATTCCTTCATCTGTGCTCAGCTAAGCAGGATCACATCAACATCTGGAACACGGTTGGTTGGCGTTTGCCAGGCAGACATCTCCGTAGTACTCCCTCCTTATGCTTAAGGCTCCAGCGGTTACAGAATTTCAAGAGACACTTCCCTAATGTGACTCTGGACACTCTCAACTCGCTCAACATCGACATCGACCTGTGGACTATAGACAAGGCATATCGAGATGGCATCTTGTCCCATCTTGCTGTTTGTAAAGGACATTTATGTAAGTGCCGATCTTAGTTAGCCGATGTAATTTCATGTTCTGCTCAACTTGTAGTCCTTTTTCGTTGTAATTACTACTTCATTTTTACATTTTGATTATCATCTTTGCTTTGATCTATTAATTATTATTATTTTATTTTATTTATTTATTTATTTTATAAATCAAAATCACTTGTATAAACAACAAATTGTAAGATTCCTCTGGCTTTCTGTGTAAGGAATCACTATTGTATAAAATTTATGTTAATAAAGAATCTTATTATTATATTAGCTTTCCGAAAGAAACAACTTTCTCACATTGCTTTGTGTTTTACGAAATAAAAGTTATGTCAGTAACAAGTTCTTCCAGGAACCTTAGTGGTAACTAAATTTGGAAAATCCTTTCTTTGAAAGAGCAACATCACCAGCTTTCTACTTTTCACACAGCTTATCTTATGTTTTCTGTGAGGCCACAATCGAATGATATCTGACTATGCTGGTTATCTTTGTGCAAATACTTCCACGCAATTCAGTTGGTACATAAAAATTTCTTAAAAATCTCTAGCCTAATTACTACTTAAATAATAAAAAACAGTTAGTCGTCATCTGGCTTTGCTTTTCTAGGTCAAGTTCCTCTTTCCACTATCTTCAGAGCAGTGTCGAATCCCTGGTTCAGTAAGCGCAGATGAAAAAGACAAACACTCCCTAAGCCACATTCTTATACTCACTTTTTTTGACGTCTCATTTTTTTATGGACTTTCACGTTACGCTGTCTCCCATGAAAAATGGTTCCTCAAATAGGATAAAAACCTTTTCAACTTAATTTTTCCAGCACTCTATGGTCAGACCAAGTAAACTGCAATAGAGCGAATTTCTATAGGTGGGTCAAGGTTATTCATTAACTATTCCGCAACGCATATTCACTCTACAATTCCATCCCTTCTCATCAACAAATTGTTGGTCTAAGAAACACGCTGCTTAAGTAAGCAATGGCTACCACGAATTACCTGGATGAAATGCATACGAATGAGACAGCTGCTCGTATAGTTAATTAGGAAGAGCTGTTTTTTTCAAAATAAATTAGTTAACTATTTTTAATACATTTTAAAGATCCTTAAGTTACATTTTGTGGTTCTTTTAGAATTAAAAAAAACTACATAAAATAAATTCAAAGATCTAGTTTTCTTTTACAGATTATTGAGAAAGAGCGCGGTCATGCAATGCTGTTTACAGTGCGTGTCGTAATACTATCATAATCATCTCTCGCCTGTTGATAATCTAAAGTTTTCAAGGGCACAGAAATGTGTTTCTTATTCTTTTTCTTTGTCTGAGTACTTACTGACATAATAGGATATCGGTAACCGTATGTACTTCGAGATATTTTCTTATGCTATCAAAGTTTGCTGGGTATATTCACAGTATTTTATCGGTACGTTTGTATAAACATACATAAGGACAAAACCTGATGGCTTTGCTTATCTCTGTGACCAAATTTATTGAATTACAAAAAAAAAAAGCCTTGGTGAATGGAAAAAAAAATTATAGATGACTTTACGAGTATTATTATGACCTTTACTTTCCAGTCAAAATATATTACACTAGTATATACACTGTGCTGCCACTTTATTGAGTACACCTACCTAGTAGCGTGTTGAGCATCCTTTAGCCTTCAAAACAGCCTGAATTCGTCTAGACATGCATTGAACAAGATGCTGAAAACGTTGTGCAGGAACGGAGTACCATAAAGACATGAATATGTCACGCAGTTCCTTGAGATTCGACGGAGGTGTAGGCCTGCAGCGAACAGCCCTTTCCAGCTCATCACAAAGATGTTCAATAGGATTGAGATCCATGGACTGAGCGGGCCACTCAGCAAAGAAAAGCCACTGCAGCAAAGAAAAGCCAGTGCACAAAGCCCGAATCACATGGTGATTCGGGCTTTGTGCACCTTCGCATTTTCCTGCTGGAAGTAACCATCTGACTGAGGATAAACTGTCAACATGACCGGATGCACTCGGTCAGCAACGATGTTTAGATACGTTGTGACATTCAGACGTAAATCTATGGGTATCAATGGACCCAACGTGTGCCAAGAAAACATTCCCCACACCATAAAAGTGCCCTCACCACCTTGCGCAGTAGTCGTCAGACATGACGGGTCCATGGATTTATGTTGTTTTTGCCAAATTCTGAGCCTTCCATTAACATGATGCACCAGGAACCTCGACTCGTCAGACCAAGCAACTGTTTTCCAATCCTTGATAGTCCAGTGCTGGTGTTGCTGCGCCCACAGGAGGCGTGCTCTCTTGTTCTTCATTGATAACAAAGGTACGCGATGTGGCCGTCGGCTGTTGTAGCCCATTCACGACAAAGTGCGACATTGTGGCTCGTCTGTTTGCTTGCACAATTCTAGCTATCCTCCTCTGAACTCTCTCATCAACAAGCGAATTTCTTCCACAGGAGTGCCGTTGAGAAGATGTTTCTGTTCGTTGCACCATTTTCGATACACCATTGAAACTGTGGTGCGTGAAAACTTCAGGAGAACTGCCGTTTCAGAGATGCCTTGCCCAGCACGTCTTGCACCTACTACCATGCCACGTTCGAAGTCCGTTAGATCACTGCTTTTCCCAATTCTTGCTAAGGTTTGTACGCTTAACTGATAGTAGAAAGGTTGTTCTGCTGCATTTATATCCACAACTGTGGTCATGTGGCTTACAACGTTCTGGAACAAACCATTTGTGTGCACAGCAGGGGTGTACCTAATAAAGTGGCAGCACAGTGCATATATACCGACAGTAGCAAAATTATACATCCTCGCTTGTAGCACAGTTGCTATCATAATCATCCTCCCGCACCAAGTAGAAAATGTGCCGGTTCGAATCTCGTCCATAACGCGAGGTAATTTTCAAAACAAGGCTCAATCAGTCGGTCTCAGGCGACTTTTGAATGTTTTGTCTTGGAACTCTAGTTTTTCTTCCCGGAAACAGGCAATCTACCACAGAATGCACGAGTTTTACAGATGTAATATACTTTCCCCTCATAGCCTTAGTTGCTTTGGTACTTAACAGCAAAATTAGATCATAGGGGTATATAATGGAGCGCACCTTACTTTTAAAGCTGACTTTAATAATCATGCTCATTGAAACTACTGGATGGAACACATGCACTGTTTTTAGTATCTTATGTTTTTGGTGCATTTAACAGGACCATTCTGTGAGCAGGAAACATAAACTTATTGATATTTATTGTAACTTTTTGTTTGTTTGTTTTTTATTTTAATGCAGAATGCCATGCACGCTGACCTCTCATGTCATAAGAGATGTGCGAAGAAGTTTTTTGGTATAATGTGATCTAAAAGTGATGTGGGTTATATATCAATCTACTAAGAAATAAATTGAACAAAACGAAACAAATGATAAAAACACTTACTTTCAGTATACAGGGTGGGTCATATGTCAATTTAACAAGAAATAATTTGTACAGTTTGAATTAATTTCAACCCATACTTCATCAATATTAACATTATATTTATATGAAATTATTCGTGACAGTTATATGATGCTTCCCCCGAGCCCGGACATTGTGGACGGGGGGGGGGGGGAGATCCAGAATTAGAATCCGAGTCCCTTAGGGGAAAGATGGGCCAGTCCACTGAGGCTGTTTGCTCCAGGGCTCTCAGTATCCCTAGTAATGAAATGGTCAAAATTGGAATTGAATCATTGGAATGGTCAAAAGAACTTTTATGAGTTTTGTAAGTTCACCAAGAACTTCAGCTAGATTATTTTCTGAGATAAATTTCAGCGAGTCAGTTAATTTCAAATAATTGTGTAGATCATGTCTGCTACAGAAAACTTGTAATTCCTTAAGACGTTTTTTTCTTTCAATCATGGGATATGCCTCAATAATCTCCCGTACCTCTTCCATGGTCATTTTCGTACGAAAAATAACAAAATTCTCCTTGTTAAACAATTTAGCAGCAATTAATTGCTTTGTTAAAGAATATCTCTCGCCTATGTCTACACTTAGTCACATACTTCCTTCGGTTCAATCATGAGTGTTTTTGAAGGATTTTCACAGTACATTGAATTCCTGATTTTTAGAATCGCATTCTTAAAGTTTCCTCTATATTCATGTATATTAACTGCCTCAATTTCTCGAGATTGCATTTGATTATAAATAACTTCCACGTGAGGCATTATCTGATGGAAAAGTTCTAACCAAAACTCGAATTTTTCATTACTCAAGATGTGCAAAATTCCAGTTGCTTCTGAAATAGTCTTACCTGCGTTCGCTGTCGCTTGTAGTTCCTCCATACACTTTTTTTAAGGATTCAAAATTTTCATAAACGCTGTTCACGGTGCGTATATTGAAATTCCGTCTTGTAGGGGAAGGTTGGGCAACACATCTGTCCATATGCTTTCTGAGAACAGAGAGACGCTGTGGTGATATCGAGAAAAACGCTGGTATCGACATGAGATTCGAAAAGAATATTCTTGAATCTCGGGTACTACTTGCTGCATTTCTCATCATCAGATTCAGTTGGTGTGCATAGCAGTGAATAAAATGTGCATTTTTGTACACTTCTTTTATTTTAGCTTGAACTCCCTCTTTCTTGCTTTTCATCACACTTGCGCCATCAAATGTCTGAGCAACCAGCTTTTGAGTATTTCTTTCGAGGATTATATCTAATTGATCTAGAATGCACTTCGATATTACGTCTACCGTTTGATTTTCCGGAGTGAAAAAAACCCAAAAACGCTCACAAATGTCTCCATTCAGTTCATATGTTTTCAGAATGTTTGCTGATGCTATCGAGGCAGTGTTAGGTGGGTCAGAAAACTGGACGATTGGGGGGATACAAGGACTAATAGATTAACAGTAGCCACTGGCAGAGGAGAAAGTGATTCTTGCACTGCTTCTATTGGAATGAGCAGCAGCCTGGAAAATAAGATGCAGGATATTTCAGAGACTGCTGGGAATCATTGGGGTACAAGTAAACACATGGGTTGTGTTAGAGTGGCTAAGAGGAAGAGCAGGTGCATGTATACTTGCGTGTACACCAATGCTAGGAGTTTAGTAAATAAATTTGATAAATTTGAGGTATTGCTCAAAACATCAAAGGCAGATATTGTTGGGATTTCAGAGACGTGGTGTCACACAGATATAAGGAATGCATAACTGGAATTTGGGGAGTACAACGTCTACAGAAAGGATAGACAGGATAGGAAGGGGGGAGGGGTTATGCTATTAGTTGAGAAACACATAAAATCCAAGGAAGTGAAGCCAGTCGACATCGCTGGACAGTGCAGTGTCGAGTCAGTTTGGTGTGACATAAGCATTGGGAGATCAAAATTGAGAGTAGGAGTGTGCTATAGGCCTAATGACTCTGATGAGTATAATAAGAAACTGTACAGGGATATAGAGTGGGCCAGTAAATCAGAGGGTCTTATAATGGGAGATTTTAATTTCCCAGATATTGACTGGAATTTGGGGGCTGGTCACTCACACACTAGCAGGGCTTTTGTGGATTTATTGGATGATTGTTTTCTACATCAGCATGTTCGGGAGGCAACTAGAGGGAGTAATACTCTTGATTTGATTATCAGTAGTGATTCTTCATGCATTAAGAATCCGCAGATAAATGAACCACTAGGTGGCAGTGATCACAGTGTTCTGAAGTGGGAGTTATTCAAAGAGGTAACTACCATTAGGGGTAAAGGGAAGGGTTATTGCTTCCGTAAAGGCGACTACGATGGACTGAGACAGTATTTAAATTCTATACAGTGGGATCAACTGATGATGTTACCAACAGCAAATTCAAAATGGGAAGCATTCAAAGAACTTATCTTGGAAGCTACTAGGCTTTACATACCAACTAAGAAATATTGTTCATGGTTTAGGCCTAAATGGATGTCAGATGAACTAATGAGGCATATGGCAGAGAAGAAAAATGCATGGGATACATACAAATTAACACGTGACACAGAAGCCTATGATAGATACAAGTTGATCTGTAACCAAGTTACAAAGGAGGTTAGGCAGGCGAAGGCAGATTACGAGAAATCCTTGGCAAGGGATGCAAAGAAAAACAGCAAAGAGTTCTTTACTTATGTAAACTCTAGAAGGAAGGGGATGAATCAGATTGGTCCACTTGATATTGATGGGTCAACTGTTGATGATCCTGCTCAGGTAGCTAACAAACTAAATGAATATTTTGCATCGACATTCACACATGAGGAGTTATTCAGCAAGGGGAATGCCAGAGGTGTATTCAACTCTAGCAGTAAGCTACAGAATCTTGAAATAACTGGGAGTAAAGTGGAGGAGTAACTGTTGAAGATAAACACAAGAAAGGCACCCGGGGTGGATGGGATCTATCCAGTTATATTAAAGGAGGCAGCAGAGGAAGTAAGCAAACCCTTAGCCATAATTATGAGAGCTTCCTTGGACTCAGGGGAGGTACCCATGGACTGGAGATGTGCAAACGTGACCCCAAGTCACAAAGGAGGATCAAAGGCTGACACAAGTAATTATAGACCTGTGAGTTTAACTTCTGTTCCCGGAAAATTAATGGAGGCACTGGTTAAAGAAGCACTGCAGGATCATCTAGACAAGACTTCAGTTATAGCTCGGACACAGCATGGTTTTGTTAAGGGGAAGTCTTGCCTGACCAATTTGATTGGATACTATGATGCAGTCACAAAAGAACTGGATGCAGGGAATAACTTTGATATTATATACTTGGATCTTAAGAAAGGCTTTTGATACTGTTGCACATGGAAGACTGCTGCACAAATTGGAGAAGTGTGGCATTGGAGGCAAATTGCTGCTAAGGATAAAGGGGTGGTTGAGGGGGAGAAGACAGAGAGTGGTAATCAATGGACACTGCTCATCGTGGACTAATGTTATTAGTGGAGTCCCTCAGGGTTCAGTATTGGGTCCTTTATTTCTTTTTATTATTGTTTTCTGTATTTATAAATGATATTGATGATGGTATATCAAGCTTAATGTCCAAGTTTGCAGACGATACGAAGGTTGGCAGGGTTGTCAAGGACACTACTGACACCACTATGCTGCTGCAACAGGATCTGGAAAGGTTGAGCAGATGGGCTGAGAGGTGGCAAATGAAGTTTAACATTGACAAATGTAAAGTACTACATATGGGAAACAGCAACCCCCAGAGCAACGTATCAACTCTGTGGTACTACACTGACAGTGGTAGAGAATGAAAGGGACCTGGGAGTGGTTGTGCAGGCAGGTATGAAGTTCTCTGAGCAGTGCAGACGGGTGCAACAGTAGCTCATGGTGTATTGTCAATGATATATAGGAATTTTTCTAGCAGGGATAAGGAGGTGATTATTCCCTTGTATAAGGCAATGGTCAGGCCACACCCAGAATACTGTATACAGGTCTGGAGGCCTCATTTCAAGAAGGATGTAGAGCTGCTGGAACGAGTACAGAGAAGGGCAACAAGGTTAGTGAATGGAACAAAGGGGTGCTCTTACGAAGAAAGGCTTAAGTTTTGCGAATTACAGTGTCTGGAGAATAGGCACCAGCGAGGTGATCTGATAGAGGTGTACAAAGCCTTGAATGGTTTGAGCATGCTCAATGCTGATGGGATTCTTCCTCTTGCTCAGAATAATCACCTGAGAGGGCATAAATTCAAATTGAGGAAAGACAGATGTAGGATAGATGTGCGGAAATTTGCCTTTAGCCAGCGGGTGGTTGGTAGGTGGAACAGACTTCCATCCCTTGTCGTGGAAGTTAATAGCCTAAATAAGTTTAAGGCTCAGCTGGACAGGTATTTCCAACGAACAGAGGGGTGAAGTGGAAGTAGTTATTTTTTATTTATTTATTTTACTTTATTTTTTTTTGGCTGATGCTGCATAAGCTTGCTTTCTTGCATCAAATGCCTCTACTATGCTAATATCTCAGAACAATTACCATTTGTACATGTTCCGAAACATCTGTTGCGTCATCAGCCATGACAGCTACGAATGAAGCTTCTTTAATTTCTCTTTTTATTTCATCCTGGCATATTTGCAGAAAACAATCAAGAATATTATTCTGAATAGTCTTTTGAAATGCCTTTAAATGCTGCATTACTTTCTAAATGGTTCTTTAAATTGGAATCTAATGTACAGGCGAAATTTATTAATCCTCTGAATACTCCTGGATTTTTAGAATCGTCTTTTTCGTCATGTCAACGTAAAGGAATTTAAAACTGTTATCAAAATTTAATGCAGTCTATTATTTTAGATAATACCTCACGATTCTTGGTAAATTTAACCTCAGGGGCTCTCATCTGGTGAGTATGGGCTTGGCACACCCAGGGTCCTGAGCTAGATATCATTATTCTTCTCTTTCTTGGTGATTCCCTTTTACTTCTGACTCTTGTTTTCGCTCTCCTTCTCTCGGTGTAATTCAGATTTTTTTTTTTTTTTTTTGGCTGGTGCCGCTTAAGCCTCAGGCTTCCTTGCACTATATGGCTAGTAGTAATAATAATAATAATAGTAACGTTTTTAAAAGTCTGTAGGCCCCACTAAGCTGTTCTTTAATGTTTACGCTTCCTAAAAGCGATAGTGAAATCACATTATCAATATGTTTCTTCGAACTCTCATGTTTTAGCGTTTTTTATTTCATTCTGTTTATGTTTGTAAAGCCACTTTTTGTCCACGTTAAGTCACCTCCAAACAGTAAACATGGAAAACAAAACAATGCATTTTTAATTGCACAACCACAAAGCCAACTTTTCCTTTGGTACCATTCAGTTTTAAAACTATGAATATATTTCTTATTATTACTTATTCCCCGCTGAAAAATTTGAACCTTTGATGTGGGGCGGCCTTCTTTTTTAATCGCATTTTTTTTTCTTGGAGAGATAATTGTGCAAAACTAAGTTGCTGAAGTTTATTCACTGTCACTCGATTTACTTCACGGGGAAACATGGAGGCCATGATCGAATCAAATTTCACAAAATCATGTGTCATAGAAATAATGTTTTACTTTCAAGCTCAATTCGCAATTAAGCTGTAATCACATAATTACACTGTTGAATGTTGAGTATTGACTTAACACTGATATTATTTAGTTACTTGACGAGAATTCGGGCAAATAACAAAAAGACACGTACATTGTGGCTACACACCCATCATGGTCAACCAGAGATTCACTGGAATGCAAAATGTGTCACTGCCTGGCGCACAGTAAGGCCTACGGTTAATTAAACTTCAAAGTTGGAAACGATTTTCTGTTTTTATTCGTTTTATTTTTGAAATGATTACTGGAAATGGAGGATGTGCACACTATATGCGGGTTCTGTTAATAAAAATATTCATTGCGTTGCATTTTTCTTTACAAAATTTCATATAACTCCGTTCACTGTATATCTAGATTTAAATATTTGGGGGTGCTGCAGTGCCTGTAGACGAGCCGCCCCTGGTATTGAGTGCTTTGCCTGATGTTTCTAAGATCTGATGTGGATCTAAGACCTGCTAACCTGATCTGCTCAAAGGGTTCCAGAGAGTTCCTCGTATCATTTAAACTTGAACTTTTCAGAATTGGTGATTAACCATGGTGATGTGATACAGGATGATTCAAAACATATCCAACCAATAATATATTTTCAGTTTTATTTCAATTATTATTATGAAAAATAATTGATAGTAACACAGTTAGATTATTACTAAATATAAATACCACTCTTATACCACGTGAAATTAATACAGTCGAGTATAGGCACTAAATAGAGTGGCACAATTTTTTCTTCAGTTCATCATCTCATATGAACTCTACGCCTGAATCCAAAAATTTGAAATTTGGGTTCATCCGTCCATAGAAGGTTTTATCATTCTTCAGTCGTCCAATGTTGATGACTCTTAGCCCAAGCCAACCTTTTCTCTCGATTTTTCGGTTTTAATTGGGGTTTTTATACCACTACACGACAATGAAGTCCTACTCGTTTAAAAGGAAGTTTTATAGTGGATGTTTCCAAAACATCCACCAGAGAAACATGGAAGTTTCTCTGTTTTAATTGAACTCAGCTCGGATTTCCGGTGCAGTAAGTCGTCGATTGCGTTTAGATATCAGCGTTATGGTCTTATCTTTATCTTGTATTTCCGCTAAAGGAAAAACCACGATTGGCCTGATCGTTGTTTATCCTTTAAGCTATCAGTCTCCTTGAATCGTCTAATGATAGTTTTTACCCCTTTAAATGAAACACATGGTTTTTTTGCCAATACTTCTCATGGAATAATTTTATTTATATAGAGTTATAATAGCACTTCTTTTTTCAACACTTAGTTCCTTATTTCTTGCCATGTTTATCACAAAACTCAAAACTTACACCAAACACTTTGTTTTCGAATGATGGATGTTCGATTTTACGTTACAGCTATTACTCCTCAATTTATATTATTGTAAGACACTCTAGAACCATTCACAATCTTCTATAACATTGAAACAATACTCCCGCTTGCTAGGATATTCTAGAATCATTTAGAACATTCTATCACGTTCGGGAATCTCCTAAAACATTTTACCACATTCAGGAATCTTCTTTCTCTAATGTACTCGAATATTCTAGAAATTTCTTAAATATTATTTCAGTTTTTTTTCTTTTATACATAATAGAAAATATTTTAATAAAAATTGGTAAACAAATTGGTCCTATTTTAAAAAGACTTTGGAAAATTAAGAAAAATGAAATGTGATTCCAAACTTTTATGCAGGAATATAAACGTTGGGACTGTGTTTCTTCCCAAAGGTAAACAGAGACTCTTTTTATTGTTTGATGAGACGTGGCATACTGCCTTCCCGGGTAGAAAGCGGACATAATCACCATCCTCCCCACACCGGGTGGAAAATTCGATCAATGATACGAGGAATCCTTATCAGCTGTTTTCACAACGTGGCCGAGTTAGCAGGTCTGAACGAAGGTCCCATGGTTCTTTCTCCCGGAAACTCTAGTTTTTTTTCTGCAAACAGGCAAATCAACTGCACAATATGCACAATTTATTGACACAATATACTGTCTCCTCATAGCCTTAGTTGTTTTGGCGCTTAACACACACACATTCACGTGACCTAGTGTTTGAACACATACAGAGCCCTAGGAATCAGCTGTCCTAAAACGCAATCATTTTATTGTATGTATATTCGTATTACGTTGTTTACTGAGCAGTGAAGGAAGCACGTGCTTGCCACATGTCCCGACCCATGACGTGCTTCTCGCTACAGATACCATTCGTACGCCAATTAGGTCAGGTATCACGTTCATAAACATCATCCACGGTTTCAATTTTCTTGAGCTTGTAATGCAAGAGTATGGAAAAAAACATTTACATTCAGAAACGTTTGTTCTATCTGTATACTCATTTTTGTTGAAATAAATAATGTTTGCAAATGGCATACACAAAGGATTCGGTTAATTTGAATACATTCAGCTGCTCCTATTAAGATAAGCTGTGTGTAGCCTTATGCTGTTTGGAGAACATAACATAAGTTGGGAATCTCACGTTATTATCACAACAATATTGAACTGGAACTCGTGTTCCATTTTCATCCATTTATCAACAAATTATTAAACTTTATATTAAATTTGCAGATATAATCCTGCTTATATGCAATAGGATTATTTCTTATATCTCCTATTGCTTATATGCAATAGGAGTCTTTCTAAGCCCTATGTGATACAGATGGGAAAACTTACCTGCTTCATTTATTCCAAGTCCATCTTCCATTAATTTTGGCATTGCAAATGAAACACTCTTTCTGTTGTATGCATAGCATGCATACCCTATAAACATAGTGGTGAAAATCGTTATCTGATGATGCTTTAACTTGTCCATTTTGCTCATTAACCAGAACGTACATGTAAGCTAATAAATAAATTTCTTAAACGGACAAATACGCACTTTGAGAGAGAGACAGCTGTGCGCCTGTTGTATTCTGTAACAAAGCCAAATTTAGATAACGTCCTGGCGTTCGTAGAATGACTGCACCTTCTACAGCCTTGAACAAAAATGCATGGGTGAAGGACTTCCGTCTTGCTATCACATAGTTCAGAGTCTGCTGGAGATAGATATCGCGGTTTCGGACATCATCCACAATAAGTGTTTTAAACACTATCTGATGAACACAAGCTCCATGTAGCAACACGCACTTTATAGTACCATTCAGGTAACTCTATCGTATACTTTTGAAAGTCATTACGTTTAGGGCGTAGGAAGTGACGTAAAATTGTTGCTTCATAATAAGGCCAAAGCACTAATGATAAATAGATACCAGCATCTTATTTTATTTACTTTTTAAAATTTATTCTACTTTACAAGTAACTTTGGAAATACAGTTAAGTGTTTTGTTGTTTCAAAAATATAAAAGTAGTATAATTGATAATAAATCGAAACTGTAGGTCATATCTAAAAACATTTTATTGCTTTAATTCAGTACATATGGGACTGTTGTAAATAATAACAGATTAGTTCAGAATTTGACCACCAATGGTGCGCAGTAATTAATTTAGAAAAATAACACAAATGTAATTTTTCACCAATTTATATTGACTATCAAATATCCATGAGTCTACGATTTTCTTCTAATAAGCAATCAAATATGGAGCATTGTGTTTTCTATAGTTTACTCACAACCAAAATGGCCTGTGATAATTTGATCTTCTCTGAGGATTTCTCATAGAAGCTATTTCATCTTGTTTTATATCATTTTGTGCACCATCCTGCACAAAAGTTATAATTCCATATAAACCATGTTTTTAATGTCTAGATAATTTTGGTTAGCAACAAGCTAAGACATCGTACACTGTTAATTGTGCATGTCTCAAAATGCTCTCAGTTGTCAATGGTTTGAAAGCAAAAAGGACCAATAATGCCACGTGCAGAAGTGCGATTTTATAGCCGAAATTGGACAATTTTGCCTGTCACAGATCCATAGTGCATTTCATCCGCCAGTAGGATGTTAAGTAATATTTCTGGATCCTGCACAACCATGTCAGTCGTACACTTGGAGAAATCAATGGCTTTGATAGTCTTGTGGTTCCAGTCGTTGTAGATTTTTGATTTAATAGGAAAACAAGTGGAGGCCTACCTTAAGTCTTTACGTAGAGTAGTCCAGGAAATAACAATCACACGAGATGTACGTCCAGCACCAAGCAGTCTGGACGAATTGGATCATGCTTGCTGCAGTTACATCTCATCAGTTCCTTGGATCTCTTGTTGTAATGCCGACAGGCTATCACGTCTAGGCTTAGGAGTTACATAGCCTTCTTCGAAACGCCTTACATTATTTGATATGATTCTTTTCGAAAAAAGCGCTTCTCTAATTGTGACATTTTTCTATCACTGTCACCAATGTTGTAATAAAGTTTAATTAGAAGAACCTTTAGACAACATTTTCAAACGAAACTTGACTGGACTTTTTCTGGAACTCCTCTCTACCTCGTTCTCTCAAATTCATCCATTGTCTTTATCATGCTTCTACATCCACTAATTGCTGGAACTCTTTGAACTTCTTTTCTTTGAAACTCGGACTACGTTACTTAAGATGAATAGAACTTCGAGTTTTTTATGTTGATGACAACGAATGAGACCAGGTTGAAACTGCATTTCAGTTTATCGGCAGATTAAATGAAAATAAAAACCACGCTGGAATGTATCTTGTTTTATTTTTTTTTTGTTACGTATCGAGATAAAATAAAAGAAAAGAAAAATAAGAATACTCGTTTACAGTATTTGATATTCTAATGGCTTAACCGTAAGCTAAAAGAGATTAAATCTCCTTTGGCCATTTGTAACTGGCAGGGCCATCGGAAGAAACCTGTCTGGAAACCGGTAACAGCTGTTGTCATAAATGATCAACACTTGTGCAAAAAATAATAATGAAAAATATATCTATTTAAATTATTTATTAACATTATAATACTTATAAAAGTATTTATAATACTTTTATTAACATTTTATCATTTAATCCCTTTCATTGGATTCCCAACATGAGGTTTTAAATCCTTCCAGATTATAGTACGTCCTGAAGATGTATAAAATAGATGCGGAGCAGCAGAGTGAATATTTATAAGTATCTTTTTTTTTACTTGAATTCTCTTTTCTTCTTTCTCTTTTCCATTTCAGAATACACTCTTTCTTATCTTGAGTAGCGTTGTAATTAGACCAGCCCTTCCCTGAGGGTTGGTCAGCCGATCTAAGGGCAGAGCTGACCGGTCTCAGGCGAGGATAGCATGGTTTTTTCTCACCGAAACACGTATTTGCCGTCCGGCAAACAGAATATGGACCATAGAACACACACAATTTACAGACAATAAGCTCCACATCACACTAACTAATAGCAAATGTCGTTTGTAGTGGTACTGTCTTTCTATTCTTGGGTCAAGGAAAGTGGAAAAACAGAGCCTAGCGTCTGACGATTGCCTAACAGTCGTCAGGATCAGTCTTCAAGATCAGTCTTCAGATCAGGAGGACGAGTGTAGCTGTGGCTGTGGTGATTATCATACCTCAGTGTACTTTACCCATGTTGAAGTTTGGAGGAGGCAGGATCCCGGTGTGGGAACTACTCTTCTTTGTTCGAACACCGACCATTGTCGACAGGTAGTGATAAAACCATCAATGCCCAGTTGCACGCTGATAGACAATTTCTCAGTGTCTATACTTTGACATTTCTGTGGAATGGCTTGCCCTATCCCTGTGTTTAAATGCGATAATTCTCCACCCTCATACAGAAAGTGGTGTAAAAACCTGAGATGGTGGAAAACGAAGTCTTAGAGCACGCCTTGCTGGGCCAGAGACAGACCTGACTCCGATTGAACACTGTGATGAATGGTTCAGGATACGGCTAAGACTCTTTTCATCTACCACTGAACTGGCAATTGCACTGAAGGAGGAACTTACACAGACTCCAGCTGCCAGCTACAAAGAACTTCCTAAAAATGTTCCATGTGGGTAGATGCTGTTGTTGGAACCAAAACTGCTCCACGCTGGTAGATATTACTGGAGGCAAAAGTGGGCCAACACTTTGTTAATTGGTTCTCCTAATGTTTTTTCCTAGCGTGACTACGTCCGAATAATTTTATGTGGTAATATAGTTCTCCAGTATAATTCTGCAGGTAGTATAGTTCTTCATTATAGTTGGCCGAAAAGTTAGTGTCAAAGCGAATTCAATCCGTTTGTATCATGTTCACTTTGTCAGCGGTATGAACCATTGGATCGTGAACTTGTTTCAAAAATTAAAAAGAAACGAGAGTAAAGTCTGATTTTCAAGTGAACTGGAACGTTCATCAACACGTCAAGTCACGACATTTAAGTAAAACTAGTTTCTGATCTTTGTCGAACTACTTTTAAGGATAAAATTTTCTTCTTTTGCCCTTGACTTATAACATTATCTTTCACATTAGTTTCCTGCTTTTAAAGTTCACGCATAATAAATGACTTGTTATTAATTATTATTAATAATTAAAAATGATTGGTTGTTTAAAATTAAATAAATAGTGAAATTTTATTCGTTTTTGTATATTTTTTGGCAGAAAAAAATAGCTTCTCCGCAATCCATTGGACCTCATATTGGCTAAGTCAGTCACACCTTTTACAAGCTATTAGGGCTATTAATTCAACTGGGGAACATAACAGAAGGTCATCGATTATTCGAACTAACTGGGATTGGCCAGTTCGGATAATAAGTTTGTTTGTAAAAAAATGAATAGGAATGCAGGGTTGCATTTACCATTTAGCAGTTCAGAAGGAAATAATATCGATTACACTGTAACGGTGTTAAGTCATTTTTCACATATTTTTAAAAATGTTTAGCGTTTGATCAAATGCGCAGTACTGAGAATGGTACACCCAGTCCACTGCTCCCTCTCCTGAGAGGTAGCAGTGGACCGGGTGTACCGTCGGTTAACCTGTATGTGGAGTCATTTTGTGGATAATTTATATGCATGGGATGCATATAAATTATCAAGCGACTCAGAAGCCTATGGCAGATATAAGCTAGTCTGTAATCAGGTCACAAAGGAGGTTAGGGAAGCGAAGGCAGATTACGAGAAATCTTTGGCAACAGATGCTAAGAAAAACAGCAAGGATTTCTTTACTTATATAAACTGTAAAAGGAAGGGGTTGAATCTGATTGGTCCACTTGATATCAATGGTTCGACTGTTGATGATCCTGCTCAGATAGCAAACAAATTGAATGAGTATTTTGCATCTACATTCACACACATGAGGAGTTATTAAGGTTTGAAAATGGCAGAAGGTTATCACATGGTAGCAAGGTGCTTAATGATTTTGTAATAACTGAGAGCAAAGTGGAGGAGAAATTGTTGAAGTTAAACATAAGAAAAGCACCTAGGGTGGATGGGATCTATCCAGTTATATTAAAGGAGGCAGAAAAGCAACTAAGCAAACCCTTAGCCATAATTATGAGAGTATCCTTGGACTCGGGGGAGGTCCCCACGGACTGGAGATGTGCAAATGTATCCCCAATTCACAAAGGGGGATCGAAGGGTGACGCGAGTAATTACAGACCAGTTAGTTTAACTTCTGTTCCGGGTAAAATAATGGAGTCACTGGTTAAAGATGCATTGCAGGATCATCTAGACAAGACTGCAGCAATAATTCAGACACAGCATGGGTTTGTTAAGGGAAAGTTTTGTCTGACAAATTTGATAGGATATTATGATGTGGTTACAAAGGAACTGGATGCAAAAAATAATTTTGATATCATATATTTGGATTTCAGGAAAGCTTTTGACACTGTTGCGCATGGAAGACTATTGTACAAATTGGAGCAGAATGGTATTAAGAGTAAGTTGCTACAATGGATAAAAGGATGGCTGAGTAGGAGAAGACAGAGGGGGATAATCAATGGGTGCTGCTCTTCGTGGACTAATGTTATTAGTGGAGTCCCACAGGGTTCGGCGTTGGGTCCTCTGTTGTTTTGTATATAAATCAATGATATTGATGAAGATATATCAGGCTTAGTGTCGAAGTTTGCAGATGATACAAAGGTTGGCAGAGTTTTTAATGACAGTAATGGCAGTGTGCTACTGCAACAGGATCTAGATAATTTGGGCAGATGGGCTAAGAAGTGGCAATGAAGTGTAACCTTGACAAATGCAAAGTACTGCGTATGGGTAGAAGTAACCCCAGAGAAAAGTACCAACTGTGTGGTACTACACTTAAGGTGGTAGAAATGAAAAAGACCTGGGAGTAATAGTGCAGTGAGATATGAAGTTTTCTGAGCAATGCAGACAGGCTGCCAGGGCAGGTCATGAGGTTTTGTCAATGATATATAGGAATTTTGCTAGCAGGGAAAAGGAGGTGATTGTCCGTCTGTATAAGGCAATGGTCAAGCCACGCCTTGAATACTGCGTACAGGTCTGGAGGACTCATTTTAGGAAGGATGTAGATTTGCTTGAGCGTGTACAGAGAAGGGCAACAAGATTGGTGAGGGGAATGAAGGGATCCTCTTACCAAGAGAGGCTTAAGTTCTGCAAATTGCAGTGGCTGGAGACTAGGCACCTGCGCGGTGATCTGATTGAGGTATATAAGGCCTTGAATGGGTTGAGCACGCTGAATTCTGATGGGATCCTTCCACTTGTTCAGATTACGAACCTAAGGGGGCATAAATTCAAATTAAGAAAAGACAGATGTAGAATAGATGTGCGGAAATTTTCCTTTAGCCAGAGGGTGGTTAATTGCTGGAACAAACTTCCATCTGGAGTTGTGGAAGTTGATAGCTTAAATAAATTTAAGGAGGAACTGGACAGGCACATGGAGGGAATGGTGTTTTTTTTTTTTTTGGCTGATGCTGCATAAGCTCATACACTTGCTTTCTTGCATCACATGCCACTACTACTACTACTAATTCGCGTGCATATTTACTAAGGCTTTTCAGTAAGAAACACAGTTGGGACAAATACATTCCGATAGTGAGTTTTCCAAGTATCTTTCATAATGTCCATCAGAATCGAAGAGCGTGTGGCATGACTTCTCCGTCAACGATACCTGCTTCCATTGATCCAGGGTACGACGTGCCTTGCAAAATGTCAATCGACGGTATGTCACACACTCTTTCATCAGGACGTCAGCAAAAAATCATGTCATATGAAGCTCTACGTGTAGTGGAAACACTTACAGGTTTTCCTGAGGCCATTCAGAGCTTCATACTAAGATTATATTGAGTGTGATATCAAGATAAGGTAACCAACAGTCTCTGAGTGCACCAGCTCCAATTAGTCAGTATTATACCTACCTGGTCATTTCTTGGGCTCACCGTTACCTCTGGCCTTCCGTTATTTTAGTACTTGCCAGTTATTGACTTGGAAAGTTTAATTCCTCAGCAATAGTACGCCTAGACATTTTTTCCCACATGACATCCAACTACTAATATATTAATCTCCTTTGAAACTTTGTTAACTCATTATGTCTACTAATCGTTCGGTGTATACATTTGAAATGAATTTGGGGATAACTGCTGATGATCAACATATTTGCATATTTTATATTGCAATTATACTTTTGTCAAAACACAATGTCATTCGAATTGGATGAACTATAATTTAAAGCCAAAGAGGTGATCTTTTTAAAGACATCAGAATGGCTAATAACATTATTACAAGTACGTTACAAAAGTATGGAGATATCCAGAGAAGAAATAGCAGTGTATTGATCAGATTTATGATGGGCGAAAAATAATGCTGAAAAATGTAAAGTCCTGCACCATCAAATTGTATCTGTGACGAACGAGCATGCATTACCCAGAATGCGACATATCTCTTCTGCAAGGTTCTAGCCAGTAGAAAAATAAGTGGTCTTCATAGAACATTTTACACTCATTTTTGATATGTCTGTTCTGTGAGTAGCCACATCATTAGGCACACTTCTCCCTTTCACTTTCCTTTCAGAAGCAGCGTCATTTATTCGTACCATACCATATAAAACAGGTGAACAAATAAGTAGGGATGCTGTATATGTATTCTTCAGTATGAAAATGGACATGACGAAATATTTAGGTGACTTTGAATGTGTTATAGTAGTCGGGGACAGGTATGCTGACATCTGTATCTCGAAAACTGCAATCCTGCTGCAATTTTCATGTAAAATTGATTCTCGGGTATATCGAGATTGGTCCAGTAACATTCAACTAACAGCGATCCTGTGGTTGGAAACAGCTTGTTGTTGCGAGAGGACAATGAAGGGTGACAAGACTTCTTCAGGGACACAGAAAGGATAAGCCAATCAAATAACAACACCTGGTAACCAGAGATGCCCCTCTGGTTATCTCGTACTCCTGTCACCGATCGGATATCGCAACCGACGGCCAAATGCTGATTCCACTCCTTTCAGCAAAAACAGTGGGCTCAGAAACACAATGGACAGTGGAATATGAAAAATGTTGCCTGGTGTGACGAATCCAGATTCCTGCTTTTTCAGGCTGATGGAGGACCAGAATTTCGTGAAAACGATATCCATGCATCCTTCCTGGCAGGTGCCAACAGTGCAGGAGTGTTTTTTTAGTGCACTGGGCCCACTGATATCAACCAGTGTAGCAACATTTAGATATCACAGAGATATCTGTAAATTGTCTCCGACCAGGCAAATCCCTTCGTGGCTGCAGTGTATCCAACTGCAAATGGGTTCTTCCAGTAGGATAATGTGCCATGTTGCAAGGACAGAATTTTTACAGAACTGGTTTCAGGAATATGCGAGTGAATTCAGTCTACTGCGGTGGCCTCCCTAATTACCATATTTCGTTTCAGTTGCAAGAACTGTGGGAAACAGTTGAGTTAATATTGATAAGTATCTGTGGTGTCCGCGTCCGACATCTTTTTTTCGAAATAGGCCCCTCTTAACACTCGCGCTGTTTTAGGTGCTAAATGGGGGGGTACTAACTTGCTGTGGGGCAGAATTATTTCTTCATTTTTCTAGCAGAAGTTATTATTTGAGAAAATTCTGTTGACCTTCATTGAAGAGCCCTTGCATTCATCCTATTTCGGTCTACAGCAGTAATATAGATGGAGGGGAATACCATTTCTTGCTCTCCTAGAAGGGAATGTTCCCCCTCTACAGTTTAGAATGCGTTTTTCTGTTTTTAGGGAATTGCTTTTCAAATCTGGAATATATTTTCAGTATCGAAAATTACAATCGTGTGCAGAAGTTAAGGCGGTCTCACTCATTTTCCACTGTTTGAGAAAAAATGTATTTGTGAAATACATCAGTTTCACGGTCATATATCACAAATACAATGAGTGAGCAATACATAAACCAGCCCTGAATGGCACACAGGACAGAGGAGCTAGCGCGAATGGATCAAAACACAAAATATGGTACTCACCCATAATATTCAATAAAAGAAAAAAGACTCATTCATTCATTGGCATGACATATTCGTACAAAACATCACACTCACAAGAACACTTCCCCACAGTGCGGATAATAATTAAAAAAAAACAAGAAGGAGTCGATATGCAAATCTATGTATTAAGTAAAGAGGAAAATATATCCTTTCCATTTCAAATTGAAATCAAGGCACGTTTGAATCTTGGGTTTTGTGTGGATTTTAAATATCATTTTCGAATTCATGTAATGATATTTAAAATCCACACAAACCACACTTTTTTTCAGTGACAAGTGAGTAGATTTTTGTGGATTTGTTTTTACCCTAAGTCCCTTCACAAAAGGACTTTGTAGCGTCCAAGTTCTTGTTCAGTAATAATATAAGCGCCATCTGCCGTTCTTGAACTGATTCAGAGATTTAAATGGGCTGCATGGCAGAAATTTTCATTTTTAATTTGTATATATATATATATATATATATAAGGTTATGTATATGTATATAACGATGAGCCAAAACATTATGACCACCTACCTAATATGATGTTGGTCTTCCAGGTGCAGCCAAAAAAGCTCGTACCCGGCGAGGCATGGACGCTACAAGATTTCTAAATGTGTCGTGGTATCTGGTACCAACACATAACCGGCAGATCCTTTAATTCCTGTAAGGTCTATGGTTGGGACGCCGCAGATCGGAGTTGCTGTTCAAATATAAACCACAAATGCTCGATGGGATTAATGTCTGTGGAATTTGGAGGCCAGGGCAATACCTGGAAGTCTTCATCATGTTCTCGAACAATCTCGAACAATTCGAGATTGGTTCGCGCATTATCCTGCTGAAAGACGGCACCGCCAGAGGGAAAGACCGTTGCCATGAAATGGTGTACCTGGTCAGCAATATTTAGGTAGACGTCAGAGTGCCCGGCACATGGATGACTGGACCCAGGGCATCCCAGCCGAACATCGCCCAAAGCATTACACCGCCGCCACCGGCTTGTTTTCGTCCCACGGTGCGTCCAGGCACCATCACTTCCCCAGGTAAACGACGCAAGCGTACCCGGCCGTCCACATGATGCAATAGGAAACGTGATTCGTCGGACCAGACGACCTTCTTCCAATCCCTCAAGGTCCAGTTTCGATGCTCACGTGCCCATTGTAGGCTCTGTCGTCGGTGAACCGTGGTCAGCATGGGCACTTGGAGCAGCCTGCGGCTACGCAGCCCCATTTTCAGCAGGGTTCGATGTACTGTGTGTTGTGACACATTACTCCCGTCACCAGCATTCGAATTACCGGCGAGTTGTGCCACAGTCGCCCTTCTGTTGCCACGTACCATCCGGGAGAGCCTTCGCTCACCTCGAGCATCGATGAGCCGTGGTCGTCCAACACCTCGCCGGCGGTTCGTGGGTTTTCCCTCCTCTGACCACTTTCGGTAGGACTAACCACAGCTGACCGTGAGCATCCCACCAGCCGTGCCATTTCGGATATGCTCTTACCCAATCGCCTGGCCATTACAATTTGGCCTTTGTCAAACTCGCTTAAGTCCGCTGCCTTTCCCATCTGAAGAACAAGAGTAACACTGATTAACGGAGCTCAGTATCATGTGTTTTTATGCCGTGTTCCGACCCGTGCACGCGCCGTAGTTCACTTGCAGTTGCTTCGATTTGCATACTGGCTGGTCATAACGTTTTGGCTCATCAGTGTATTTGCTAATATTCAAATAACAAATATATATATATATATATATATATATATATATATATACTTTTTTTCAAAGGAGGAGTTATACTTTTTTTCTATTTATCTTCAAGAAGGAGGAGCAGCTAGGAGTTTAGCAGAAGATAATGTACCCTTTTATCAGAGTCGAAGCTATAAATTCTAAAAATTGGGGCAGACCTGGAGGTATTGCAGTTTTTGTCCATTTGTGCCAGAGTATTCACGAGTAAATGAGTCAGTTTATTTGATGCACTAGGTCAAAAACACAAGGCGAAGTAAACTAAATCCAGTTGATTGTTTGTGTCGAAGACATCTGTCCCTTCCTATCATTAATTTTAATGAAAGAAAGACAGAAATTAGTCTCCATTCTTTCAGTTTCGAAATATTTTTGATTTTTGGAGAGATTTATGAAGAGACTAGTTAGGAGAAAAAAAAAATCTTTCTTTAAGGCATCTCTTATCAGTTTGAAAATATATGAGAGCAGGCTGTTTTGATTTTAAACTGGTTAGGAATGTGGTCAGGCGTTCCTACAGTACTCTTAGTTGGAAATTTATTTATTTCCTTTTGTCTTTCTTACTTTGTGTTTTCAGAGCTTAGTTAACTTAGTGCCTGGGGACAAAGAGTGTTTATTTTTATTTAAATAATTAATTAACTAATTTTCCAGTCCCTATCAGAAATGAGCCCTGGGAATGCACCGTTCGCCTTTGCTTTCGTGCCACCCTGGTGGCATTACTGTCTGTGCTTTCCAGCCAGGTGGGGGTGGGAGCTTGGAAGCAAGTAAGAAGGGGGAATTTTTAGGGAATTCAGAGAAAAATCTACATTAGTAAATTTTGGACGTAACCGGGGAATTGGGGAAAGCTTATTGCTGTCGTAGGATTTCATGCATCGGCATGGAATCTCCCCCCCCAGGTTCGTAATCTGAGCAAAAGGAAGAATCCCATCAGAATTGAGCCTGGTCAACCCATTCAAGGCTTTATACACCTCAATCAGATCATCTCGCAGGTGCCTAGTCTCCAGACACTGCAATCTGCAGAACTTAAGCCTTTCTTGGTAAGAGGACCCCTTCGTCTCCCTCACCAATGTAATTTATTGAAAGTTTACATCAATCACGGCCGCCATAGTCTGGTGGTCAGGCGCGCGAGTGCGCAAGTACACGTGCTTTGGGTGACTGTAAATATGGTGCTGTTTCTTGTATTCTCTCTATCTTGTGAATTCCTCTGACCGTTTGGTCGTCCCAGAGTATAAAAAGAAAATTTATTTATTTATTTAATCGACTGTCTCTGTTCTGGCGAGTCTACCTTATTCTGAACGTTGTATACCCTAGCGATAGCTCATACAGCTAATGAAGAAACAGTTCTTTCTTCATTAGCATCGATATCGTTAAACAATATGGAGATACAATACCTTATGTTATTAAAATTGAACATTTATTTAATATGTTAGATAAATTAAGAAAAGGAGTTTGAGCAAAGATGAGAGATTTTTCTTATTAGATGTCACTTCCTTATACACTACCATCGTGGGTAGCACATTGGTAGGATCGCCGTCCTCTCCACAACGGGTGGAAAAGACCTGGGTTCGAATCCCGTCGATGACGAGAGGAATTTTTATGGGTATTTTTGACAACGTGGCTGAGTTAGTCGGTCTCAGGCGAAGATAGCATGGTTTTTTTCCCGAAAACTCAAGTTTTTCATCCAGCAAACAGAAAATCGACAGAACGCACGCAATTTACAGACAATATATATACACAAATTGCCAATAGATTTGTGACATCCCCACATGCATAAAAATTGTGACAGGTATGCTGCTTAAATCGGCCGTAGCCGAGTGGTCAACACTGGTGCATAAGGACACGTGCTTTGAATGACGGAACCAGGGTTCAAGCTCGTAACTGCTAAATACAGTGCTGTTTCTTGTATTCTGTCTATCTTGTGAATTCCTCTGACTATTTGGTCGTCCTGGAGTATAAACAGAAAATTTAATTTAATTTAATTTTCATGCCAAATTATACTGTTCGAGCGTCTAACCTAAATGGATGTCAAATAAACCAAAGAGACTCGGAGCAGAGAAGGAAAATGCATAAAAATTATCAGGTGATGCATATGCATACAATACATAAAAACTAATCTGCAATCAAGTCACAAAGGAGGTAATGCAAGCTAAGGCAGATTATGAGAAGGTTCTGGCAAAGAATTCAAAAAAAAAAAAAGAAGCAAAACCTGCTTTACTTACGTAAACAATAGAAGGAAGGGATTGTATCACATCGGTCCACTTATTATCGATGATTTAGCTGTTGATGATCGGTCACGTTGCTGACAAATATTTTTCATCTATATTTGAACTGGGGAATTCTATAGGGAGGAGGATGCCAGAGGTTTATTAAACTCTAACAGGGTGCTAAATGAGTTTGTAATAACTGAAAGCAAATGGACGAGAAATTGTTGAAATTAAACATAAACAAGACACCTGGGATGGATGGGATCTATTCAATGATATTAAAGGAGGCAGCAAAGAAAGGAAGCAAACTCCTAGCCATAATTATGAAAGCATCTATGGATTTACGGCAGGTCCCCAAGGACTTGAGATGTGCGAATATATCCCTAATTCACAAAGGGAGATCAAAGGGTGACCTGAGTAATTACAGATCTGTTAGCATCAGTAGAGGCATATGATGCAAGAAAGCAAGCTTATGAACATCAGCCAAAAAAAAAAAAAAAAAAAGCCCTTCATTTCACCAACCAACTACTCGCTGGCTAAAGGCAAACTTCCGCACATCTCTCCTATATCTGCCTTTCCTCAATTTGAATTTATGTCCACTCAGGTGATTATTCTGAGCAAGAGGAAGAATCTCATCAACATTGAGCATGCTCAAACCATTCAAGGCTTTACAGCCCTCAATGAGATCACCTCGCAGGTGCCTAGTCTCCAGACACTGTAATTTGCAAAACCTAAGCCTTTCTTCGTAAGAGCAACCCTTTGATCAATTCACTAATCTTGTTGCCCTTCTCTGTACTCGTTCCAACAGCTCTACGTCCTTCTTAAAATGAGGCCTCCAGACCTGTATACAGTACTCAAGGCGTGGCCTGACCATTGCCTTATACAAGGGGATAATTACCTCCTTATCCCTGCGAGAAAAATTCCTGTATATCATTGACAAGACACGATGAGCTACTCTTGCAGACCGTCTTCACTGCTCAGAAAACTTCATATCTGCCTGCAGGTCCTTTTCGTTCTCTAGCACTGTCAGTAGTACCACAGAGTTGATACGTTACTCTAGCATTACTGCTTCCCATATGTAGTACTTTACATTTGTCAATGTTAAACTTCGTTTGCCACCTTTCAGCCCATCTGCTCAACCTTTCCAGATCCTGTTGCAGCAGCATAGCGTCAGTAGTGTCCTTAACAACCCTGCCAACCTTTGTATCGTCTGCAAACTTGGACATTAAGCTTGATATACCATCATCAATATTATTTATAAATACAGAAAACAGCAATGGACCCAACACTGAACCCTGAGGGACTCCACTAATAACATTAGTCCACAATGAGCAGTGTCCATTGATTACCACTCTCTATCTTCTCCTACTCAACCATCCCTTTATCCATAGCAGCAATTTGCCTCCAATGCCACACTGCTCCAATTTGTTCAGCAGTCTTTCATGTGCAACGGTATCAAAAGCCTTTCTAAGATCCAAATATATGATATCAAAGTTATTCCCTGCATCCAGTTCCTTTGTGACCACATCATAGTATTCAATTAAATTAGTCAGGCAAGACTTTCCCTTAACAAATCCATGTGTGTCCGAGCTATAACTGAAGTCTTGTCTAGATGATCCTGCAGTGCTTCTTTAACCAGTGCCTCCATTAATTTTCCTCGAACAGAAGTTAAACTAACAGGTCTATAATCTTGTGTCGCCCTTTGATCCTCCTTTGTAAATTGGGGTCACATTTGTATATCTCCAGTCCATGGGTACCTTTCCTGAGTCAAATAAGCTCTCATAATTATGGCTAAGGGTTTGCTTACTTCCTTTGCTGCCTCCTTTAATATAACTAGACAGATCCCATCCACCCCGGGTGCCTTTTTTATGTTTATCTTCAACAATTTCTCCTCCACTTTGCTCTCAGTTATTTCAAAATCATCTAGCTCACTGCCAAAGTTTAATTCACCTCTGGAATTCCCCTCCCTGAATAACTCCTCAAGAGTGAATATAGATGCAAAATACTCGTATAGTTTGTTAGCCACCTGAGCAGGATCATCAACAGTTGAGCCATCAATATCCAGAGGACCAATCTGATTCATCCCTTTCCTTCTAGAATTTACATAGGTAAAGAACTCTTTGCTGTTTATCTTTGCATCCTTTGCCAAAGATTTCTCATAATCTGCCTTTGCCTGCCTAATCTCCTTTGTGATTTGGTTACAGACCAGCTTATATCTATCATAGGCTTCCCTGTCACCCATTAATCTATATGTATCCCATGCATTTTTCTTCTCTGCCATATGTCTCATTAGTTCATCTGACATCCATTTAGGCCTAAACCTTAAGCAATATTTCTTAGTTGGTATGTAAAGCCTAGTAGCTTCCAAGATAAATTCTTTGAATGCTTTCCATTTTGAATTTGCTGTTGGTAACATCTTCAGTTGGTCCCATTGTATAGAATTTAAATACTGTCTTAGACCACCGTAGTCGCCTTTACGAAAGCAAAAACATTTCCCTTTTCCCCTGATGATAGTTACCTCTTTGAGTAAATCCCACTTCAGCACACTGTGATCATTGTCACCTAGTCTTTCCTTTATCTGCAGATTCTTAATGCATGAAGAATCACTACTGATAATCAGATCAAGAGTATTACTCCCTCTAGTTGCCTCCCAAACATGCTGATGTAGAAAACAATCATCCAATAAATCCACAAAAGCCTTGCTAGTGTGTGAGTGACCAACCCACAAATTCCAGTCAATATCTGGGAAATTAAAATCCCCCATTATTAGACTCTCTGATTTACTGGCCCACTCTATTTCCCTGTACAGTTTCTTATTATACTCATCAGAGTCATTAGGCCTATAGCACACTGCTACTCTCAATTTTGATCTCCCAATGCTTATGTCGTACCAAACTGACTCGACCCTGCACTGTCCAGCGATGTCGACTGGCTTCACTTCCTTGGGATTTATGTGTTTCTTAACTAATAGCATAACCCCTCCTCCCTTCCTATCCTGCCTCTCCTTTCTGTACATCTGTACACATTGTACTCTCCAAATTGCAGTTCTGTATTACTTATTTCTGTGTGATGCCACGTCTCTGATATCCCAACAATATCTGCCTTTGATGTTTTGAGCAATACATCAAATTCATCAAATTTATTTACCAAACTCCTAGCATTGGTGTGTAGGCAAGTATACATGCACATGTTCCTATTCTTAGCTACCCTAACACAACCCATGTGTTTACTTGTAGTGCAATGATTCCCAGCAGTCTCTGAAATACCCTGCATCTTGTTTTCCAGGCTGCTGCTCATTCCAATACAAGCAGTGCAAGAATCGCTTTCACCTCTGTCAGTGGCTACTGTTAATCTATTAGTTCTTGTATCCCTCGAAGCTAGCAGTTTTCCGACCCACCTAACACTGCCTCGATAGCATCAGCAAATATTCTTGCACCCTTTCTATTTAAGTGTATCCCATCCCTGTAGAAGCAGTCTCTTCTGTTAACAAGTACAGACCGGTTTAAAAAAAAATTTACTCCTTGAGCCTTGCACAATCTTTCCAGGGCCGAATTGGTCGACAAAGCTCTCATGATATACTCCCTCCTATCGTGTCTGGGCAGAATTGCAGACACTTTCAAATTCAACTCTAATTCACGGCTTTTTTTCAACAGTGACCTGTACTTGATAAGTAATTCCACCGGTCTGCGACTCTTAATATTATTATTGCTAACGTGTACCACAATATCAGCTTTTGTGCCCTTAAAAGATGATATCCGCTCTACAACGTCATCAACCTTTGCCCCTGGCAAAAATACCTTGGTCCTGTTCCACCTATCCTTTTTACATACCATGTTACCCGTTTCCTTGACAATAGGGTCACCAACAACTACTAGTTCCTGTGGAACCAGCGCATTCTGCCTTGGGGGTTGCCGCTGTGTTGCGTGAACTTGTAGTAGTTCCTGTGGGACCAGCGCATTCTGCTTTGGGGGTTGCTGCTGTGTTGCGTGATGATCAAGTGCAAGCAAAGCTCTGGCGTTGATGTGGGCAGCTGAGAGCTTGATGGGCCACCCAATTTAGGTCCTTCGAAGACTTCCACCCTGTCCTTCAAGTTCTCATATAGGCCCATAACAACGCTGAGTTGTCGCCTGATTTCTTCACACTCCTTACATCACGCACACACACAAAGACATTCCCTTTGGCAATATCATGTCCCGCACCTGATTGTCCAGAAACATCAAACAAGCAGTGCATTTTAAAAGGCTGTGATGCAGAGGGCAACTGCCCCCCTCAGTTCTCCCCTGAGCCACAGCGCTCCCATTAGTTTGAGCGTTTTGCTTTGCTGCTCTAGCCTGAGTCATGATTTCAATTCAATTTCAATAAAATTTCAATTTCAGTACAAAATTATAACCCTAAACTTGTATCCCAACGCAGTTTTAACACTATATAAAAATCTATATATTTTTTTCAGTATCGAGTATTATCTCCGAGTTCCGTTATATAACTTCCGTATCAAGTTAAGTATTAATTAATTATGTTACGTTTGTAAAATCTAAGTCTTTATATGTATTTTGTTAAAAAGTACAATTTAATTGCCAATGAAGTTTAACAAGATTAATAAATTTTACTGATTAATTGATATATTATACACTATACTATAATACGCTAACGGTATCTAGTTCGGGATATAACGTTGAATCGTATAACAATGGCGGAGAGTTACAAATGGTAAAATCTACAGACACTTAAAAAGTATTAATTAACTTCCAAAATCTCGCTGTCTCAATTCAGAATAAACAAGGATCTTGACTAGGTCTATAAGCTACTTATAGAAAATAATTTAATATAACAATTATTCAATAAAGCGGCTAAATATAGCTAAAAAACTTTCCGTTCGCTGGAGCTGCAAAACACGTGGGTTGGATGATACCCTTACCGATACTAAGTAATAACCTACAAAATCTCTATCTAAGCTAAAATTTAAACTAAGTATCGTAACTAGGAATATAAAGCTACTCTAGAAAATAAGTTAATATGCCAATTTAAGTTAATAAAATTAGAAAAAACTTCTCTATTTTCCAGAGCCGTAAAAACTTCTGCAGTTTATATCCTATTGCAATTTATTTTCCCTGGAACAGAAGTTAGTTTAACTTCTGTTCCAAGGAAAATAATGGAGTAACTAGTAAAAGAAGTAATACAGCATTATCTAGACAAGACTGCAGTAATATTTAAGACACAGCATGGGGTTTGTTAAGAGAAAATCTTGTCTGACAAATTTGATTAGATACTATGATGTGGTTACAAAGGAACTGGACGCAAAAAATACTTTTGGAGAAGATAGAGTGGTTATCAATGGCGCTACTCTTTGTGGAGTGATGTTATTAGTGAAGTTACCCAGTGTTTAGTGCTGGGCTATAGCACTAAACACTAAACATTGATAAATATTGACGAAGGTCGTATATCACATTAACGTCTAAGTTTTCAGATGATGCAAAGATTGGCAGGGTAGTTAATAACAGACAGCAAGGTGTGCTGCTGTCTGTTATTAATCTGAAAAAACTTACAAGATGGCTGAGAAATGTCAACCTTATGGGTAGCAGTAATCCCAGATTAATGTACCAACTGTGTTGTAATACACCTAGGCTAGCGGAAAATGAAAAAGACCTGGCGGTAATTGTGTGGTCAGATATGAAGTTCTTTGAGCAGCGAGTGCGGACAGAGCTGCTAGGACAGCTCATGGGATTTGATCAATGGTACAAAGGAATTTTCCTAGCAGGGATAAGGAAGTGATTATGCTGTTGTATACTACAATGGTTAGGCCGCATCCTGGGTACTGCATACAGGCCTGGAGAATTAACTTTAGGAAGGATAGACTGCTGGAATAGGTGCAGAGAAGGGCAACGAGATTAATATGGGGAACCCCCTCTTGTCCCCATACCAATCTCGTTGCCCTTCTCTGCACCACGAAAATCTACCATTCTGCAATCACGGCGTCTAGAGACTAGGAACTTGCAAGGTGATATGCTTAAAGCATTTAAGACTTAAACACATTGAGAGGGCATAAATTCAGGTTCAAGAAGGATGGTTGCAGGATAGATGTGGAGGAAGGTTGTCTTCAGCCTGTGGGTGGTTCATTGTTGGAACAAACTATTGAACATCTGTCATTGTGGAAGTGGATAGTTTGAATAAATTCTTGGAAAAACTAGAAGAATTATTGGAATGGATGAAGAGATGATGGGGAAGTTTTTTTTTTTTTTTTTTGGCTGATGCTGTGTACTCTTGCTTTCTTACATCTTTCGCCACTACTAATACTAAAGAAGAATCAATTTAACAATGATTTGGAACGGAACATCTTTATCCCAGCGGCTCACATTTGGTGAGTATGGGCTTGGCACACCCAGGGTCCTGAGCTGAATATCATCATTCTTCTCTTTCTTAGTGATTCCCTTATACCTCTCTCTCTCTCTCTCTCTCTCTCTCTCTCTCTCTCTCTCTCTCTCTCTCTCTCTCTCTCTCTCTCTCAGGGTAACTCGGGAATTTTTTTTTTTTTTTCGCTCGTGCAGCATAAGCCATTATTATTAGCTACAAGTGTGCACCTTGCAGCTAATAATAATAATATAATACTGGCATGTTGATATATTACGATAGTTATTATTATTATTATTATTATTAGCCATATGGTGCAAGGAAGCCTGAGGCTTATGCTGCACCAGGCAAAAAAAAAAAAAAATTCCCTATTACCTTGAGAGAGAGAGAGAGAGAGAGAGAGAGAGAGAGAGAGAGAAAGAGAGAGAGAGAGAGAAAGTAGAAAGGAATCACCAAGAAAGAGAAGAATGATGATATCCAGCTCAGGACCCTGGGTGTGCCAAGCCCATACTCACCAGATGTGAGCCCCTAGTTGTAACCCCCCCCCACTATTCTTATTAGCGGTCTGCCTTATTTAATAAGTTTTTATGTGAATATGAGTTTTTATTCTCTCAGACGTTTTTAAATCGAAACTGTTCTAATAGTCTGATTCCAGACCAGAAGCAAGTTAAGTAACAATTAACTTCTACAATAACCTAGAGAATTCAGTCACTGGGAAATGTTTTAATTACATTATGGCACAGAAATATCAATATCGCTGATCCAGCTATTTAAAAATATTTAGATATCAAGTTGCTACAAAACCCGTCTGTAAACTAGAGACTGTTTTTAAATTATAGTCCTTTCATAGACCGATTAGCACAGTCCAAAAGCATGATTTTCTGTAGTGCGCGTGCATTTCCTCTTACCAGGTTTCCACCAAATGTACGCTTAAACAAAGGAAACAACAACAACATATAAATTCCGTATCATCTAATCGCCCTGGAGAGCCCATTTTATCATAACACGGAATTCATCCGGATCACAACTTTGCTATTGACAAAAGCAGCATAATAGATACCCAGCATAATTCCACCAAACTTTTGATTTCTGAAACTTTAAAAAGAGGTTATATTTATATCGTGAATCGTTTAACGTTAGGCGTCAATATTTAATTTCAGATTTCTGGTGTTGTTTTTAGAACATGCGCGGTAATCCTTCATCAAGTAGTCTATTTAAAACTTCCCTTTTCGTGCCCAAGGTTAGCCAGTCCTCGACAACGGTGTCGAAAAGTCAAGTCCCACTTTCGGGTTAGGAAGTAAGTTTTTAACCATTTGAATTCTCTTTTGGCATCTCACTTTGAAATCGTGTTGTGTTCCTTTCATTCTGAAATTTATAATGGTAGATTCACTGACCGTTAAAATTCATAGATTTTAAACTTCGAATGGTTCTGAACTGAGTGTTGTTAGTAGTACTTTGCAAAAATAAAGAGGTAAGCCATTATTACTCAAAAGGTGATTAGATGGGCCTTTTTTCACAACTTGGCTAGTTAGTCGGTATCAGGCGAGGGTAGCATATTTTTTTTTTTTCCCCCAGAAATTGGTTTTTTGTCCAGCAAACAACACATCGACCACAGAACACAAAAAGTTTCAGATATATTATATACGGCGCAATATGGCCTTTGCTGATGGACCTAAAATCCTACAACAACAACAATTAAGCAATCTTCCACTGGCATCAGGCGGCTCAGTGTGCTCACAAAAACCCACACCATTACCCTGCCACCACCTGTCTGCATTGTTGACACCATGGGTCTAATGACTCTTGCTGTTTTCATTATAATTTATTTCTCCTATCAGCGTGAAACAGCATGAACTGGAATTTACCAGACCATGAAACTTTTCTCCACTCCACTACTGACCAGTTTTAGTGTTCTTAAATTCACTGTCACCGAATTGAATGACTTAATCATTGGAATGCGACCCGATTTGGTCGTTGTCTGCAATACCCTATCGGTGACAAGGTAAGAGGAGTTGTCCACTTTGGAATGCCCCTTTGTCATCACTGTTATTTGATGTGTTATTTGACTAAATGCAGTCTTCATTTAACCCGTTACCCTTCACAAGTTTTGCCAGCCTATCTTAGTCTCTCGCATCGCGAAGTTTTCCGAACAGCAGATAAGATATAGAATAATGTGATTATTAGGCGAGTTCTCTGGTTCCCCAGTTACCACAGATATTTTTTGAAAAGTTGTTCAGCATCACAATTATCTGGTTCCACAGATAATTGTGATGCTGGACAACTTTCCAAAACCAGTCGGTGTGGATAGTGTGAGTTACGTGAGTTTTTTTTTTCTTTTATTATTTATTGTACTAGACGTTTCCTGTCAAATTCTGGCATCCCGCTGTGAATTACAATACAGTGCGTACAATATTTATTACAATTTACATTATTATGCAAAAAATGTGCTACTGCCATTTACAAGAATAGAACAGTGCCTGTAGTCCATCAGGTTCATTTCACAAAGATAAGAACTGCAGTCCACCTGCACATTTGGCAATCCAAAACTGAACAGCACAATCAGCTGCCCAGTTTAGGCGATAACAATCCAGCACCACTAGGAGATGCTTATAGAATAATAGCTTTCCTCCTTCGAGTCGTCAAGAATGATATTATTTAGGGTAACGAACCCACTGTTAAAAAAAAAAAAAAAAATTTATTATCATATTAGGCAACCCGAATATTTTTATTCATCTGCCGTGCATTGTGTATTATGTCCGTAAATTGTACGAGTTCTTTGGTCAATTTGCCTGTTTTGCTGGACGAAAAACCCGACTTGCCGGGGGGGTGAGACTTGGATATCTACGCCTGAGACCGACTAACTCATCCACATATGTTGGAGGCCAACTTATACATTCCGCCATTGACCTCCAACTTAGTTCTTAACGTAATCAAACCGATGTCAATCATTTTTCTCTAGCCTAATCATCTTGGGTCTGCTCCAACTGCAGGAGTACACGTCTTCTTCGAAAAACCTTCAAGGCAAAAGATTGGAACGCTAAAAAAGTTTCCTTTGTTGCAACGAGACATGCCTCACCTCCTCACCTCTAATCGACTCCCAAGGCATTTAATTTAGCAAAAACGAGCCATGTCCAGTAATAAAGAATGTGGACCATGCAGGTACACCTCTGCCAGCCTCGTCGACGTATGAAAAAAAACTTTTTCGTTATCAGCCCTTTGACGCTGCTGTTCCACCGTTCCTGCCATAACCGCGCCAGGAAAGCCCATATCTTCTTCTTTTCCTCCTTGTAGCCACAGTCACATTGCACTGCAATGGACATTCTCTCATTCATTCGTTCTTCCTGGTGGTAAAAGCACATTTACCTAAAACGTAGGCTCAAATCAACAAATCAAGAGGCATTTTTCCCGTTAATACCTGCAGTTAATTATTTAACACTATCCGGAAGCCATACTGAGCCGTAACTGCATCGCTATCTGAATTATACATATCTTGCGCTCATTTGCCATTTGCAATACACGGGCATGAGCACCATGAGCAACAATTTGTAAAAAGGCAGTCGTAGGATATTGTTCAACTAATCACTTAGCTACTGGGAAGCACGACCACCAGGAAGGGACCTTCCAACATCCGCCAAGGGAACATGGAGCAGGATCAGGCATAGTAGATAGGAATTCTTACTTGGTCACCAATACTCCGACTAGAAAAAGAGCAAAGGCGCTCGAGGAACGGAGTGGATAGTAAGAAATAGTGAAGAGCAGGGACGACTAGAAGGAAGAGATGGAGGATCTCCTCAAGGCGAGTGAAGATAAGGATCCTGAAGAGGTGGGACCCTGTAAAAGCGTAAGTAGAATGGGCTAGCCCTCACAGGGCTTAATGGCTTTAGGCGCATCAACGACTCAGACCATATTGTGCCGTGTGTGTTGTCCATCAACCCTCAGTGTGCTCTGTTTGATTTGACTGTTTCTGGATAAAAAAAACCCACAGAGTTTATGGGCGAGAGAGAGGACCATGATACTCTCGCCTGAGACCGAGTAACTCAGCCATTCTGCGAAAAAAGGGCATAAAAGTTCTTCTCTTCTTTGACGGAATTGAAATCTAGTGCATTTCCACCTGGTGGAGAGAATGGTGATTATAACCACTGTGCTATCTGCGAGGTCATTAGTCAATCAAAAATGAGACAAAATGAGAATATTAGTATATAAGATATGTCAAACTGCAGATTTATTTATTTATTTATTTTTGCAGATTTTTCGTAAATTTAAGGTTCCTTTGCTAAAATTTTTCCAAGTCAAACACTTTTTGGTGGCCCAGAATAGATTATCAGCTCAGTAAATAGAATTCAAGTTAAAACAAATGGTATTAATGCAGAAATATATAAAAATAAAATATTGCTTTTACAATATATTATAATCGATTATTACTTTGACATGAAATATTTCGCGATAATAGAATTGTGCTATAATATCATTTTTATAGTCTTACTGAAGACTATAAAAATGATATTATATCCTTATACACTTAATTCCCTATACATAGATACCATACAATAAAATTAACTAAAATGTATATATATATATATATATTTTTTTTTTTATTTATTATTATTTTTTTTTTTTTCTATTTTAAGCGGTGTGCTTTTTTTCCGCTCCTGTTTGAGAAATGTGCCTGAGAAAAAAACCCTTACACGAATTCAAAATTTTCACTTTTCTGTATCCGCCTTTATCAGAACGTAGCGGGTGGAATACATATTTCTTGCATATAAACACGCTTTGCTCTATTTTTGTTTTATTGATTGTTTTAAAAGTTTTATAACTGTTTTGAAGGTCACAAATAGATGACTCCAGAGTCTCATTGTGTTATCAATAAATTTTTAATTCCATAGTACTGATGTATTTAGCACTTGTTTAGCTTATTTATTATTATTTTTTTTCCCTATTGTGGTAATTTGTTTCGAGAGACACCCAACGGTTATTTTGAACGATACAGATCTATGGTTTGTATGTGTGTGCCGGGAAATTTTGTAATTCGTTTCCAAGTGAGAGAAAAGATATATAGGATTTTGATAGTTTATGGTATGTACTTCATTTATTGTGGATGTAATTGCCGAATTTTCTATGTAGTAAATTTCTGATGGCAGGTTTAATGTTTAGATATTACGATTGGCATTCAAAATATTTTGCAGGCGCTAACTGGTATTATTAATTAACCCCACTTGAGGCCTGCACTTTTTAGCGTAATTTTTTATTGAAATCAGACACCCGGCCTCATGATAGAAACTAATTATTTCTGAAATTTCTACTCAATCTACAAAATTGGAGGGTGAAACGTGTAATAGTTATATTTCAGTACGTAATAAGCGCAGAAAATAATTTCGAGGTTACTGTATGTAATGAGAAAAAAAATTTATCTTCCCTTTGTAACAGAGTAATTGAAATCTCAAAGTAAGAGTTGAGATCTGTCAAAATTTTCATGTTTGGAGGGAAACCTTCTGGGGAATTATGAGTGTTTTTTTTTTTTTTTTTGAAAAAATAAAATAATAACAGTCTAAAATAGTTTAGAACTTCTTTATAACAGTGCAGCAGCTGAGGTAGTGCAAGGCATTTGAATATTGTCAGAAGTCTATTGATCATAATCTAAGATAGGAAAGAGTGATGATGTCAGTACTTAACCCGGTAGAGTTAATCTTTAGAATATTATTATTATTAGCTATATGGCGCAAGGAAGCCTGAGGCTTTTGCTGCAGCAGCAGCAGCAAAAAAAAAAAAAAAAAAAAAAAAAGAAAGAAAGAAAGAAAGAAAATCGCGATTTATCGAGAGAGAGAGAGAGAGAGAGAGAGAGTGAGTGAGTCAGAAGTAGAAGGGAATCACCAAGAACGAGAAGAATGATGATATCCAGCTTAGGACCCTGGGTGTGCCAAGCCCATACTCACCAGATGTGAGCCCCTGGGGTTGTATATATGAGATGCAATCCCACCGATCTTTGCTACAAATGACAGACAGGTCTAGAATTGCCCACCAGTTTGCTGTGATTGAAAGATCTAGACCTGTGAGTAATTTTTTGCTTTTTTCATTGAATGAATAAAAGACTGTGTACTGAAGGTTACTGAAGTGTGGTTTTTTTAATAGATTCCATTTTTGTTTAGTCATAAAAAGCTTAGGTTAGATTATGCTACTAATTTGAGTCTACAACAGCAACATTTAAATACTTATACTCAGATTAAAGCAAAAATCTGTAGTTGTAGACCATTAGTTTTCAACCTTTTTTAATAATGGCACCCCTAAGTAATTTATTTTATTGTGCGCCACCCCTACTCAATCTACTCAATTTTCTCCCTGTTAGATCCGATTCTGTGTGTGTGTGTGTGTGTGTGTGTATATATATATACATATATGTTATATGATATTTATTGCAATAATATAATTATAAAAATTATATTTCATAATACAAATTATATATATACAGTATATAATAATTTTATTCTTTATATAGAGGTACAAAGTAAACATAAATTATAAATCACGCCAAAATTAAAAAGATACTGTACACCATTTAATAACGAAATAAACATAAATGAAATTTTAAAAAATAAGTTTAAGTAACTTAAACCCAAATTACGTGGCACCCCGGTTGAAAACCACTGCTGTAGACAGTACTTTGCTTGAATCCATCCTGAATTAATGGCCTAAACTAACATAGCCTTTTTTGACTAACCAAATATGAAATCTGTAAGGGAGGCAAAGCACTGAAATTGCTAGTCTGCTAAAAATGTAGGTTATGTTTACTGGCCTGTACATGATATTCATGCTGGCTGTAGTTGTCTGAGAAATGGCATTCTCTGTAATACAAGATCTTGATGATTAGCAGTCTGTAAGTAATCGGCAGAGTTAGACCTTCCATCAGTAGTTCCAAAGATTCATGGGATTGCCCTTATATTTTAAAGATTAATCCCTGGTAGTGATATCGCAAGCCTGCCAGGTTCTGCAGAAAAATATTTATGTGTTATTCACTGCTTTGGAATTTGTGGTCGTTGTTATTTGTAACTTCTTAATAGTGCCTTTAGACTTGTATTCCTTTTTTGTCCATTTGTATTGTTCACCTTGTATAAATTGAAGAGCTGTGTAAGAGGGTGGCAGTATCATTTTTGCTTAGTTTCCAGATGTTGCAGAATACCCTTTTGTATCCCTGAATAATCTTGTAGCACACCTGTTCATAAAATGTAGCTTTCATACCTATACACAGTATGCAAGGTGCAGCCTAACCAGTGCCTTTAACAGCAGCATAATTCCTGCATATCATTGAGAGAATCCTGTGAGCTGTCTGAGCAGCCTATTTCTACTGCTAAAGGAATTTAATTATACAGTTCAACATGAACTGTATAATTAACCGTAGTTCTCCTCCACCTAAATGAATGTTATTCTGAGATTTCTGTTACTCACGTGTAGTACTTTATATTTTTTAATGTTAAACCTCAAGTCCCACTTCTCAGGTTAATTTCTCTAGGTCTTAATGCAGTTACATATCCTCATTCCTGCCATTAACTACATGGCAAACCTTCTTTGTACTCTGAGCATCCGATTTGAGCAAGTTATTTAAAATCTCCATTATTTTCCCCAGAACAGAATTTTTTTAGCGTTAGCATATGATGCAAGAAAGCAAGCTTATACAGCATGAACAAAAAAAATAAAAAAAAACCCTTCCCATTCCACCCATCCATTTGCTCCAAATGTTTGTCTAGTTCTGCCTTGAATTTATTTAAGCTGTCAACTTCTACAATGGCAGATGGAAGTTTGTTCCAGCAATCAACCACCTGCTTGCTGGCTGAAGGCAAACTTTTGCACATCTATTCTACAATTGTCTTTCCTCAGTTTGAATCTATGCCCCCTCAGGTTCGTAATCTGAGCAAGAGGAAGAATCCCATCAGCATTGAGCATGCTCAACTCATTCAAGGCCTTATACACTTCATTTAGATTACTTTCTTTGTAAGAGCAACTCTTTGTTCCTTTCACTAATCTTGTTGCCCTTCTCTGTACTTGTTCCAGCAGCTCTACATCCTTCCTAAAATGAGGCCTCCAGACCTATATACAGTACTCAAGGTGTGGCCTGACCATTGCCTTATACAAGGGGATAATCATCTCCTTTTCCCTGCTAGAAAAATTCCTGTATATCAGTGACAAGACACCCGAGCTACCCTTGCAGACCGTCTGCACTGTCCAAAAAACTTTATATCTGACTGCACAATTACCCCCAGGTCCTTTTCATTCTCTACCACCCTCAGTGTAGTACCACACAGTTGATACGCTACTGTGGAGTTATTGCTACCCATATGCAGTACATTTGTCAGTGTTAAACTTCAGTTGCCACCTCCTAGCCCACCTGCTCAACTTTTCTAGATCCTCTTGCAATAGCATACTGTCATTAACAACCCTGCCAACCTTCGTATCATCTGCAAACTTGGCAGACAGTTCTGAAGGCTGTAATTATACACTTGATCCCCTTTATGAATACAGGTGACATTTGCACTTCTCAAATTGGTAGGGATCTCCTCCTCCCCCAAATCCAAGGTTGCCACATAATTATGGTTGAAGAAGTTGATAGCTTAAATAAATTCAAGGAAGAACTAAAACTATTGGAGGGAATGAATTGATAGGTGAAATGGTGTTTTTTTTTTTTTGGCCAGTTATGCATGCTTTTTCTGCTGCTTTTAGTATAATTTGACAGATTCCAGATGCCTTATTTAATTTTAGCTTCAGCACTTCTCTTCCACCTTCCACTTAGTTATCACGAAATCATTTTAACTTCTAATTATACCTTGGTGTAATTCTGGTATTCTTCTCCTTGAAAACTTCATGCAGTTGTGGCATGTGGTTCTGTTTTACATTAAAACATGTCAGAAGCGTTTTTCAAAAAATAATTAAAAACATCCATTTTTAATATAAAAAAAATGGATTTTTCATGGTTGTGTTCACAATAGATTGAAAATGAAGATTGCTTCAGAAAGTGAACAATTCTGAATTATTTTCTTGCTGATGTTTAAAACTGCTTGCACGTGGAGATGCATAGACCCCTGCACTTAGAGGAGTAACAATTCTTGGAGCATCTGGTTATGGGTTATGCTCATAAGAGTTATTTGGTCTATAACATATTCCTTAAGTCATTTTGGTGTGACATAAGCACTGGGAAAACAAGATGAGAGCAAGCGTATGTTATAGGCCAAATGACTCCGATGAGTAAAATGAACGACTGTACAGACAGATACTGTGTTCTGATTCTCGGTGCTTCTTAGCCAAGTGCTGAACTCCTCCTCTTCCCTTCCTGTACATTTTGTACTCGCCCCCCGGGGCGAGTACAAAATGTACAAAATTCTGTACCCCCGGGGACTCACATCTGGTGAGTATGGGCTTGGCACACCCAGGGTCCTGAGCTGGATATCATCATTCTTCTCTTTCTTGGTGATTCCTTTCTACTTTTGTTTCTCTCTCTCTCTCTCTCTCTCTCTCTTTCTCTCTCTCTCTCTCTCTCTCTCTCTCTCTCTCTCTCACTCACTCTCAGGGTAACTTGGGAATTTTTTTTTCGCTGGTGCAGTATAAGCCTCAGGCTTCCTTGCACCATATGGCTAATAATAATAATAATAATATTGAAATTCTGCATTCTGTTTCTGATATCCTTAGAATGTCTATGTTTGGTGCCCTAACTAATGTTTCAAATTTATTAGATTTATTTACTATACTCCTAGCATTATTGTATAGGCATGAACATGTACATCTTTTATGCTCTTAGTAACCCTAAATCGTCCATATATTTGTCTATTGGGACATGCACTGATGCATGTCCCAATAGAAGCAATTGAACATTCAGTTTTGCTTCTGCTTACTATTGCTGTTAACTATTACTCTGTGTATTTTCCTAAACTTGCAGTTTTCTGATCCACCTAATACTTCCTCAGTAGATGAGCAAATATTCTTGTCTTTTATTTGTGTCTTTCCTTTCTTTGTAAAAATAGTCTCTCTTGTTAATATGTTCACTACTTCTGACACATTTGAGCATCAAATAGCACTAGAAAAATGTGCCATTATGCATATAAGCATCAAAAAGGCACCTGAGTGATGTGCCATTATGCATATAAGCATCAAAAAGGCACCTGAGTGATGTGCCATTATGCATATTATGCAAAGCATCAAAAAGGCACATGAGTAATGTGCCATGAGCGGCCAATAAATTCTGCACACTGAGTGAATTCTGGCTGTTTGCAGCAGTGCTTGGATTTTGTTTATAGACTTGGTATGCAGTTTTATTTTTGTTCTCTGCTTGTGTTGAGGTTAGATTATGTACATTGAATAAATTATTGATAACATATTGAGGTTTGTTCTGATTTACAGCTCAGCCCAAAAGTAAGTGTTGCTTTTAGCCATGAAGTCCAGATATTTACTTTGCAAGCATTATTTGTAAATTTTTGGAATGCTATGAAGTAACATTAAAGGAGCTTCCCTGCTTTCAAATGTAGGTGGCAGTAAATGTGTTAATAAGCACAGACTGCTCAGAAAATTCTGTCCCACAAGCCTTGCACATTCTCTCAGAGCTTAATTGATTCACAAGACTCATTGTGCATGTTCTCCTGTTATGTGTAGGCAAAATTGCACACACTTTCATAATCTTACCTTGTGGTTTTTTTTAGAATTGCCTTATATCTGTTAAGTATATCTCAGATCTACAATCCTTAATATCATTAGTATAAATTTGTACATGTACAAAACCAAAGTTTATTATGATTTAACTTTTCACTTTTATGAACTTGATGAAAATAACATGAGAAAGATTATGAAGATGTCAGTAACTGCTGAAGTGCATCAGTTCATTGGTTTTATCTTCGTTAAATCTATTGATTTTTATAAATGAAAATTATTTTATAGAGCTTTTTTTTTATATTGTTTACTAGTGTCTCATCTGAATCCTTTAAAATTATTCTATTTTTAGAAAGAACTTTCCTCATCATGAAAAGGGCAAAACAATGGAGATATCAGTTACTAATGGGGAAATTGAGAGATTATATGGAAAAACAGTATATGTATGCATGAAGGAGGGCTATTCAAATAGCAGGTAATGAAATCAAAATTTAGATTAAATTATTGACTCAGTTTTAAAAAATATTTTTAGCAATAACCCCTAATTTATTGAAAAAGAAGAGTAATATTATTGGTTGCAGTAATTTTTTTTTGAAATTTTAGTCAATAACATAATTTTACACAAATGCTTTTAGGTCCTACTTATGTTGCACTTTTGTGATAACTAAGAACTTTGTCCTGCTGCAGTGGTGATGATTCATTTGTCAGAATTATAACACTAGTAGATTTGAATCTTGATATGAGCATTGATAGGTTTCTAGACAGACAACATGCTCTGAATGATCCATTTTTGATAAAAGTGATTGGACATGTTCTGGCTCAAGCAATAGTGTTGTTTTTTGCAAATTTTATTTGTGTTTGATTTTGTGTTTATAATTTGTTGAACTATAATAGTTTTTATAATTTTGATTACATTGATGTGTTTATTTTATTAGTTTTATTTATTTTATTTAATTTAACATTAAATTAAATTAAATTTAAGTTAATTTAATATTAAAAATTAAAATTCACGAACTGTTGTTTCTCTGGCATCATAGCTGAAGCATTCACTTATCAATTTTTGTGCAATTATAAAAGGTATGTTTGAGTTACTGTAGATGTTGTATATAAATTTACTATAAATAGTGTGGTATTTTGTTTTTTCAGGTTATTTTATACCAAAGTTTGGAACGGTTAAATTAGAGGAACATTAATACTCTGTTCTGAGAATTAATAGTTGATGATATAGTCCAATCATGTCACAGTTCTGTATTTAAATTGAAGTGTAGAATGTTTTTAAAAGTATTTCATCGTATTACAATGTTTTATCCAATATATCATATTGTAATGTACTTTATTGTGATATTTTTAAATTTTGCTTAATTCTCTAGTTGTAACTTTGGTTAGGACTAGATTCAGCAAAGTTAGTATTAGTTTTGTCAATATGATGCAGAGACGCAAAGCTTATATAACATTGGCCGAAAAAAAAAAAAAAAAAAAACTGTTGTTTGTCCAACTCTCCTAACAGTTTATCTAGTTTTTTCTTGAATTCATTAAAATTACCCACCTTTATAACACCAGATGAGAGTTTGTTCCAACAATACACCTCCCTGTCTAAGAGCAAAAATTTATGCACATCTGACCTACAGTTATTCTCAGTTCGAATTTATGCCCCTTTGTATGTAGTCTCAGTAAGAGAAAGGATTCCATCAGCATTGAGCAGTGTGCGTATTCAATCCATTCAAATCCTTAAACACCTCATTCAGATCTTGCAGGTGTCTAGTCTCCAGATGCTGCAATTTACAAAACTGAAACCTTTCCTGGTAACAGCAGGAAAGGTACGAGTTGTACCCCTCGCCAATCTCTGCTCTTCTTTACACCCACTCCAACAGATCCACATCTTTTCTACAATGAGGCTTTCAGACCTGTATGCAGTACTCAAGATGTCTTAACCATTGCCTTATACAATGGGATAATCACCTTCTTATCCCTACTGGCAGGATTCCTGTATATTGTTGACAAAGCCCCATGATGCGTTCTGTCAACCTGTTTGCACTGCTCAAAGAATTTCATCTCTGACTGCTCCCAAATCTTTTTCATTCTCCACTGCCCTGAGTGTGGTACCACACAGCTAGTATGGTAATCTGGGATTGCTGCTCCTCATATAAGGTACCGTGCATTTGTCAATATTAAGCTTCAGTTAACACGCTTCAGTACATCCATCTAATTTGTCTGTATCTTGTTGCAGTAGCATACCATGATTACTGTGATTAATTACCCTACCAACCTTCATTTCATCTGCAAATTTAGACATTAAACCTGTTATGCCCTCATCACTATCATCAGTAAATATAGAAAACAACAATGGGCCTAGCAATGTATCCTGGGGACTCCACTAATAACATTAGTCCAAGAAGAGCAGTGCCCATTGATAACCACTCTGTCTTCTCCCATTCAGCCATCCCTTTAACCATAACAGCAGCTTACCCTTAATGGCACACTGCATAAATTTGTGTAGCAATCTTTTATGTGCAACAGTAACAAAAAAAGCTTTTCTGAAATCTAAGTACAGCAGACTCTTGATTTACAGGGATTGGATTAACTGGGACACTTCAAGACTCCAAATTAAAAAAAAAGAAGAAAATCAACCAGAAATCATAAAATTCAAGTAATAACTAGAATAGGTATAAACAGATGTTTTGCAAGTCGTAAATAAGCGACAAGAAGTTATAAGTCGTCATTGGGAGATTAGTGTACCCATTATCTTGCAACCCCTGCCGTCTTCACACCTTCTGCTCAAAAAAAAAAAAAAAAAAAGAGAGAGAGAGAGAGAGAGAGAGAGAGAGAGAGAGAGAGACAAATGTTAATTTCTTTTAGTGTGTCGTGTCGATTGTTGTGTTCCATCGCACCGCAAAAGGACAATTTTTGTTTCAGTAATTTATATCAGGGATGTCAGAATTTTTTTTTTATAGTAACTTTTTTTTTTCTTTTTTGTTTAGAAATCGTGAAAATGATGGGCAAACGCAAGGGTTGTGCTTTCAATTAAAAAAAACTTGAAATTATTCAAAAGTTTGAAAGTGGTGCATCCGTTAAATCTCTAATGAACCATTATAATGTTGGTGACCAAACCATACGTGACGTAAAAAATAAAGGAAAACTATTAAATTTAAAATCGACATCGTAAAAAAATAAAGGGAAGCATCGTATTGGCCATGCAAGTAGTGCGTGATAAGTTTGTTCATTTTTTATCTATTGCCATACTTTTTACTTAGGTTGCTGAAGATTTTTCGATACAGTAAGTCCCCGACTTATTACGTTATTTTCTTCCTTTTATGTTTTCTTATCTGCCACTGGCTACTTCACCGCTGTCCCCAGATAAAGTTTTTAATTGAACTAATTAAAAATATATAACTATTTTTCTTCATTCTTCTGCGGATATTATGTGGTTTTTGTAATTTTGGCATATCAGGGATATAGTAGCAATATTTTATTATTCATTCCCGAGTTACGTAAAAAAAAAGCTCCACTTATGTAAGAAGTCCTAGAATGTATCTCTTACGTATGTTGGGGACTTACTGTATTTCTGGATTAACTGGGAAATCGATTATCCAGACTTTTTTTTTTTTTTTTTTTAACCATCTATCCCTGAAAATTGAGTCTACTGTATATGGTATAACAATTATTTTTTGCGTGCCGTTCCTCGAAGTTTGCAGTATAACTTTGTTTTTGTGTAAGGTAATCCTGCATTACTTCTTTAACCAGTGACTGCATTATTTTTCCTGGAATAGAAGTCAAGCTAATCTATGTAATAATTTGCTTATGTCCTTCTGTCTGGAATGCTCATTGAACTTGAATAACTCAGACTAAACAAGCTCTTGACCTGATTCCTTTTATAATAGGTTTTATTTAGCAGTAAAATTGAATGGAGGTAAAAAACAGTCTGCAGTACAGTTTTCCAACCGATTTTAAAAATTTACATTATTTAACAGTTTCGTTAGTTTTGGCAAAATATTCACCATGGGTACACTAGAATAATGCAATTTTGTGTGTGCAGCAATTTTAATTTTTTTAAAGGATGTTATAGTCATGCATATAAAAAAATTATCAAATTGCATTTTTAGTATTTTTTTTAAATATATTTTATTACCTGAGTCCATCCTACTGACACCTTACCTAGCAGTGAAGGGAGCAAAGGGAGAGATTTTTGTAATTACTTCAATGTTAATCTTTAACACTGTAACAGTTAGTTTTCATGCTTGTTTATTAAAAACAAGCATGAAAACTAACAAAGGGAGAATTACTGTGTGCAAACAAGACCAGAAATCACAAGCTAAAGCCATTGTTTATCAGTAAAAGTTGAAGTCCCCGGTGTTTTAAGCACATCAGCATGAACTCTACCTGTGATTTATAAAAATAGCTCCAGTACTTGGATGACAAGTGATATTTTTGCTTCAGAGTTTGAAAGTGATTTTGTACCATCGGTGAGATGCCACTTGTTTTCCAAAAAACTTGAAGAAAAGGTCTGTTACTGTTGGATCACTGCCCAGCTCATCCTTTCACCGATGTCTTGAAGTTGAAAAGATGGCAAGATCAGAGTTGCGTTTCTGCCATGGAACACAATTGCACCAATTCAGCCCATAGATCAGGGCATTATTTGGGCCTGCAAAGCCTACTATTGTGGTGAGCAACTTGTGAGTGTTGTGAAATCAGAAATTCAAGTTGTAGAATTTCTGAAAACATTAACACTGAAAAATGCCATACAATATTGAATTAAAGTGGGAGAAAATAAACTCAACAGCAATTGAAAACTGTGGGAAAAAATTTATTCAAAAAGACAAGATCACTAATAATAACCTTTAATTAGCAGCATTTTCAGAACAAGAAACAAAAGCTGCTTGTAACGTACTTGGTGATAGTTTTGGAGCAAAGACCTGGCTGCTTGGATTAAGGTGGATGCAGAAGCTCCAGTTGTGTGTATTTCCTGAGCGAGGAAGAAATTGCTGCCTCTGTGAACAGTGGGAAGACAATTGACAAATAGAAGGCCAGTGACATAGGGAGTGATTCAGAAGATAATGTGGATGACTCATATAAGGAAAAAGCACCAGAAATTAAAGCACTTGAAAACATGAGATGATGGCATGGTTAGAACATCAGAGTGATAGTGAATTGCATCTGACCACTATTAAGAATTATGCTGAAAAAAAATTGCTGTCATCAATTCTGGGAAACTAAATTACTTGACTATTTCAGAATGGGTGTATAAAATGTAAGTCCATAAAAGCATTGTGTATTATTAAAATATAAAGGGAATGATGTAACCTTTAATACTTCGTCTTTTAGTCTCCATACTTATAAAACAGTAAATAAAAGTATTTATTTACTGTTTAAGTATTTATTTACTAAGTGTCTTTATGTAAAAAAAAAAAAAAAAAAAAAAAAAAAAACTGAAAAAAATGGTAATTTTTTTGGTTATAATGTGCTTTGCTGATGATGCTGGTATTAAAATTGTTGCCTGACACCTGTGTCATATCAAGGTTGCATTGTAATTTCATTTATTTCCCTTTGCAAAAAAGTATGCATCTCATGCTCGTCAACATTTATGAAGGTTAGTATAAGTTATAAATTTTATTTAAATTACAGTCTGACCTCCATATAATGAAATCAATCATCCACCTGAAAAAGTTCGTTATACAGAAATTTCACTATAAAGAAATATGACCTTTTCAACAATGAAAAATACCAGAAATACAGTAAAATAAATCAGAAATAAGTGGGGATTAATAAATTTTCAAACATTTTAAAACAATTAATTTATTAATATCACATATTAAGACACTTAAGAATTATGTTGCAAAATATTTGGTTATTTTTTTTGTTCACCAGATTTTACTGTACGTCATTCACTTTTTCCAATAAGCAATGGTGCTTTTTAAATTTGTCCAGCCAACCAAAACTGGCTTGGAATGTTTTATGCCCCAGAAAAGATACATACTCCATAGCCTTTTCTTTTATTAATGACCCTGATATCGGCATGTTTGGTCTCAAATCAACTTCACCCACTTAAAAACTGCTTCATCTCCATCTTCATACCAGCATAATTTTGCACATTTTTGACTAGGTCCCATTTCCTCAAACAGTTTGAGAATCGAAACACTGTTTTTTAGAATGGTTGACATTCTGAAAAACCGTGTTGCTACTGGCAGAGATACCAAATTTTAAAGCGATTTCTGTTTTTTTAATGCCCCGATCTACACTATTAAGCACTTCCACTTTTTCCACTACACTCAAAGACTTCCTCTTAGACATAGTAAGTTTACTTGCACAGCAGCTAAAAAAAAACGATTTAGGGACAACTTGCACCTATCATACAGAGACAGGTGAAATTTAGTGAAAGAGTGCATGACTGATTTCAGGGAAACAACAGATGAATTTCCGGGATAAAGAAAAATCACTCTCTCCTAATTCTCTAATAGGATGCTTACAATAGAAAACAGGTTGACCAGAGCCAATATCTGTGTCGGGAATATGCTTTAATCTTTACCAATATCTGTGGACAACACATAGATAGCAGTTGACCAGCGTGACTTCTCGATACAGTAATGGCTTTACAGGCAACACTAAATTGTGGAATGCTCTTAAGATTTAAACTCTTTAGCAATTAAAAGCTAAAGTGATTAATTTTAATCCTTTTAGCTCTTAATTCCTGCTTTCTGTAGCGTCGGCTCTATTGCCTAAAGGCCAAAGGTGCAAACAATGCATACCCAGGTTTCTCAAAATCAGTTCGTTATATGGAAATTTTCTTCATTATGCAGAAACTATATTCAATGTAATGACAAGGGGAAAAATCAAAAAAAGTTTGCTACATAGAAAAATTTGCTATATGGAAGTTCGTTAAAGAAGTTTGACTGTATATATTAGTATATCTCAAGTATCACTATTTACTATTGTTTTCATTTAACCTGTGAAAGCTACAATGCATGGCAGGTTACATGACAAATGTCTGAGTGCTGCATGTTTGGCTATCCAGTTTGAGCTTTACACTTAACAATTTGTAGTTCAAGTTGGTAGACTAAAATTCCTGGCTTTGTCAACTGTAATATTTAGAAAGTGTATTTAATACAGTATTTACAACTTATTAAAATGCCATTTTATTATTTATTTCTCTTCACTGATTATTATATTAATATCGCTGTTTATTGTTATAATGAAGTTATTGTTTATTATTTCCAAATATAGGAAGGCAGCTCTTTCACTGGTTGTAGAATGGTGTTCTGTTAACACCCCCCTCTTAAGAAAAGTAGGTAAATCTGAAAGTAATAATGAAGCATATATATGAGTGTCTTACTTTGTTGTAAATACTCTACTCAAAGCTATTGGGTGGAGGGGGGGGATGGATATCTCAAGGTTGGCCCTATTCTGCAACAAAATAGTACTGTTTGCCAGCAATACATTTTGTTAATTTTCAATCAAGGTTTAATTTAATGATTTAAACCTAAAAAATAAGTATTCACAAAAAATGAAATAACCTCAGTTCTTTACAGTACTTGCACTGTAATGTCATATTGATGAACTTAGTTACAAAAAAAAATTAAAGTAAGACAAAATATTTTGTCAAATTTTCATTCCCCCAAATAATTTGTTATGCAAATTATTTTGGGGACATTCTTTTTAAGTAAATGATAGCCTTTAAATGTTTCAAATTTAAGCTATTAGGTTTTGGAATTAGAATCCTATATAAGTCCATTGTATTGAACCAGCACCTGCAGTAACTGGAACTGCATATAAACCAACCTGCAACCCCAAAGCAAAAAAAAAAAAAAAATGAATTGGAATCTTAATTTTTTTTACACATCAGTAATAATTCAGTAAATCAATCAATCAGCATTATTACCTTTTATTGCATATAATGCATAAAATTGAATAAAAAATAATGAAAATATTCATTGTATTATAACGTACTAATTGATTTAGCATTTTTCATAAGTTACTGTGCAGAAAGAGGGCATCAATAACAATTCCTGGGTTTAGCCGAGTAAAATTTTGGGATTTGAAATTCTTTGGCATAAAAGAATCTCATTAACTGCTCTGCTAATAGGAATGGCAAGAACATAAGCCATAGCTTCAGGATTTGGAAAGAAAAATTTTTTTCTCTCTCTACTTCAACAACTGAAAATCTTCATCTCATCATCCAAAATTTGTTTTAGAAGTTTCATTCTGATATAATTTTTGAATTTTGTCAGGTGGAAGTTCAACAGTTTCATCACTTGTATCTTCCACATCAAATAAATTGTTCTTTTTCTTTCTATTTTACCTTCTAATTCAGATCTTTCAATGTTGTGTAGCAATGATGTAGTTACCACTTAAAGTTCATTGTTAACTTGTTTTTTCTTTTTGTTCACTTACTAGTCCTATTTAATTCATTGTTTTTGTCTTTCCTGCTTTGTTATTCAAAAGCTTTAAACTTTCAGTTTTGGATGAAAAAACAGCTTTTTTTTAATAAATGTGGTCAAAAATTTTGTCCTCCTTTATTAAATCTTGTTTACAATTACAAGAGAAAGTGAAAATTATTCAAAAATTAAGAGGGATGTCTATTTTCAAATCTGGGTGATATTGAGAGAGAAATACAGAATCGGGGATGAAACAATTTTAAATCTAAAAAACCTGAACATATGTTATAGGCACGAATGTAATAATTATAACAATATCAATAGTGGAGTAGTGGTATGTATAATTTAAATTACACAAAAATAATACAACACATGCCTGATAATTTAATTAATGCAACTTGGGGGGGAAAAAAACTAATAAAAACAGTTATTTTTGCAGTAATGTATTAATTTTTGATATTACTGTAGTAAATTATTTACATTCAAAAACTGAAATCACACCAAACTTGTAAATCTCATAAAAATGATCTAAGACCTAACCTACTTGGAATTAACCCAGGGTTTCTGCAGGTACCAAACTGGATGTAGGACTCGGTTTAATATAGCCATCACTGCCAACTTATGAATTAAATGAGAAATTTAAAAAAATGTGAATATTTTATATATTGGAGGTATAAGTCAGTTTAAGTCAGTAAGTCCTGCGGGTGTGATCAGCAAAACACTCGCAGGGCTCATATAGCATGCACAGCTTTAAATGCTGTCTGTGATCTAATTTTAGGAACAAGAAACAAAAATAAGCATTAGCATTAGTAGAGGCATTTGATGCAAGAAAGCAACCTTATGCAGCATCAGCCAAAAAAAAAAAAAAAACCCCACTTCCACTTCACCCCTCTGTTCATTCAAAATACCTGTCCAGCTGAGCCTTAAACTTATTTAGGCTATCACCCTCCACGACAAGGGATGGAAGTCTATTCCACCAACCAACCACCCGCTGGCTAAAGGCAAATTTCCGCACGTCTATCCTACATCTGTCTTTCCTCAATTTGAATTTATGCCCTCTCAGGTGATTATTCTGAGCTAGAGGAAGAATCCCATCAGCATTGAGCATGCTCAAACCATTCAAGGCTTTATACACCTCTATCAGATCACCTCGCTGGTGCCTAGTCTCCAGACACTGTAATTTGCAAAACTTAAGCCTTTCTTCGTAAGAGCACCCCTTTGTTCCATTTACTAATCTTGTTGCCCTTCTCTGTACTCGTTCCAGCAGCTCTATATCCTTCTTGAAATGAGGCCTCCAGCCCTGTATACAGTACTCTAGGTGTGGCCTGACCATTGCCTTATACAAGGGAATAATCACCTCCTTATCCCTGCTGGAAAAATTCCTGTATATCATTGACAATACTCCATGAGCTACTCTTGCAGCCCGTCTGCACTGCTCAGAGAACTTCATATCTGCCTGCACAACCACCCCCAAGTCCCTTTCATTCTCTACCACTGTCAGTGTAGTACCACAGAGTTGATACGTTGCTCTGGGGTTGCTGTTTCCCATGTGTAGTACTTTGCATTTGTCAATGTTAAACTTCATTTGCCACCTCTCAGCCCATCTGCTCAACCTTTCCAGATCCTGTTGCAGCAGCATAGTGTCAGTAGTGTCCTTGACAACCCTGCCAACCTTTGTATCGTCTGCAAACTTGGACATTAAGCTTGATATACCATCATCAATATCATTTATAAATACAGAAAACAATAATGGACCCAACACTGAGCCCTGAGGGACTCCACTAATAACATTAGTCCACGATGAGCATTGTCCATTGATTACCACTCTCCGTCTTCTCCCCCTCAACCACCCCTTTATCCATAGCAGCAATTTGTCTCCAATGTCACACTGCTCCAATTTGTGTAGCAGTCTTCCATGTGCAACAGTATCAAAAGCCTTTCTAAGATCCAAGTATATAATATCAAAGCTATTCCCTGCATCCAGTTCTTTTGTGACAGCATCATAATATCCAATCAAATTGGTCAGGCAAGACTTCCCCTTAACAAAACCATGCTGTGTCCGAGCTATAACTGAAGTCTTGTCTAAATGATCCTGCAGTGCTTCTTTAACCAGTGCCTCCATTAATTTTCCTGGAACAGAAGTTAAGCTCACAGGTCTATAATTACTTGTGTCAGCCTTTGATCCTCCTTTGTGAATTGGGGTCACATTTGCACATTTCCAGTCTATGGGTACCTCCCCTGAGTCCAAGGAAGCTCTCATAATTATGGCTAAGGGTTTGCTTACTTCCTTTGCTGCCTCCTTTAATATAACTGGATAGATCCCATCCACCCCGGGTGCCTTTCTTGTGTTTATCTTCAACAATTTCTCCTCCACTTTACTCCCAGTTATTTCAAGATTCTGTAGCTTACTGCTAGAGTTGAATACACCTCTGGCATTCCCCTTGCTGAATAACTCCTCGTGTGTGAATGTCGATGCAAAATATTCATTTAGTTTGTTAGCTATCTGAGCAGGATCATCAACAGTTGACCCATCAATATCAAGTGGACCAATCTGATTCATCCCCTTCCTTCTAGAGTTTACATAAGTAAAGAACTCTTTGCTGTTTTTCTTTGCATCCCTTGCCAAGGATTTCTCGTAATCTGCCTTCGCCTGCCTAACCTCCTTTGTAACTTGGTTGCATATCAACTTGTATCTATCATAGGCTTCTGTGTCATGTATTAATTTGTAAGTATCCCATGCATTTTTCTTCTCTGCCATATGCCTCATTAGTTCATCTGACATCCATTTTGGCCTAAACCTTGAACAATATTTCTTAGTTGGTATGTAAAGCCTAGTAGCTTCCAAGATAAGTTCTTTGAATGCTTCCCATTTTGAATTTGCTGTTGGTAACATCATCAGTTGGTCCCACTGTATAGAATTTAAATACTGTCTGAGTCCATCGTAGTCGCCTTTACGGAAGCAATAACCCTTCCCTTTACCCCTAATGGTAGTTACCTCTTTGAGTAAATCCCACTTCAGCACACTGTGATCACTGCCACCCAGTGGTTCATTTATCTGCAGATTCCTAATGCATGAAGAATCACTGCTGATAATCAAATCAAGAGTATTACTCCCTCTAGTTGCCTCCCGAACATGCTGATGTAGAAAACAATCATCCAATAAATCCACAAAAGCCCTGCTAGTGTGTGAGTGACCAGCCCCCAAATTCCAGTCAATATCTGGGAAATTAAAATCTCCCATTATAAGACTCTCTGATTTACTGGCATACTCTATTTCCCTGTACAGTTTCTTATTATACTCATCAGAGTCATTAGGCCTATAGCACACTCCTACTCTCAATTTTGATCTCCCAATGTTTATGTCACACCAAACTGACTCAACACTGCACTGTCCAGCGATGTCGACTGGCTTCACTTCCTTGGTTTTTATGTGTTTCTTAACTAATAGCATAACCCCTCCCCCCCTTCCTATCCTGTCTATCCTTTCTGTAGACGTTGTACTCCCCAAATTGCAGTTCTGCATCCCTTATATCTGTGTGACACCACGTCTCTGATATCCCAACAATATCTTCCTTTGATGTTTTGAGCAATACCTCAAATTCATCAAATTTATTTACTAAACTCCTAGCATTGGTGTACACGCAAGTATACCTGTACCTGTTTCTATTCTTAGCTACCCTAACAGAACCCAAAATATTCAAGTTGACAAATAATTGTTATATATATATATCTATAAAATATTTATTAAATACTTTTAATTTGTATTAATGATAATACATGTTATACTTTTAATATAAAAATATACATCTCTCATAAAAATAACTGTTGTAGTATTCAGTTTTGTTGCTTTCATTTTTGTTCTGTACAAAAACAAATCATCGATGTAAATGTAAGTGCTTTCTACATTTTCATAAATCTTATTTTATATATAATAGTGACTACCTGAATACAGACACTTGTCTAGTTGGTGGGGTTGTCTTGACAACCCCACCAACTAAACAAGTGTCTGTATAGACTGTGCCAGCTAACCAACATTTGTCAATTTGTAATATCATTAATGATAAATACATAAAAAATATACATATCGTTATAATGTGGCTCAGAAACATTTTATTACTCCTGAATTAACCCTCATGCCAAAAAGATTGCTCACCTCTAGTTTAAGGGTCGCATGATCTCAAGTTCATGTCTAATGTTTTATAATGATCCACAATTGTAGATGATCACATGTTTTGGGATGATCACACTGACCACAAAAGACAAAGCTGGTCAGTCATACACTTAATAAGAATTTTTTTTTTTTTTTTTTTATTATTAGCCTGAGTTGGGTTATTTGTGATTTTTTTTATATATATATATATATATATATATATATATATGTGATTTTTTTAATTTTTTTTTTTAGCACATTATTTACTTGTAACAACAATCAGTACTTGATTCTCTATGGATATAATATTATTTCATATAAATCTGATGTAGTATTTTTGCATATTTACTTTTCTTTCATAACTGGGCAAAGCATTGATGCTATGCAAAACCTAAGGTCATATTTAGAATCAGCCCAAATTCATAAATGAACACCAAGAAATGCATTTAAACAGATCCTTTTTGAAATTTTGATACATGTGTTTGTAAGAACAAAATTCTTACACTTATCCTAGCGAATGTTATGTTATAAATATTATAACATAACAAGAAAAAATATGTATATATTAAATAATATTATTTACATAGGATGATTTTCAGCTTAGATTGCGATCGCTCTGTACCATACAGTCAAGTAGGGGAGGATTAACGTAACAATGGGGGGTAGCAGGACGGTACACAAGACAATGGGAGCACTGGAACACTAGTACAAAGGGAGCACCGTAAGGCCAGTTCATGGTCGCATAAACAGAAAGTGAGTAGCTCTTTGGAAGAAAAGAACAAGGGAACCGACTCCCCCTTGTGGAGAGGAAGATTTTAAGAACTAAGAGGGTGAAGGAAACCCTGGATGCGATATACACTATGTGGAAATGGCTAGCCGCTAGATGAAACAGACCGACTCCTTGAGCACTTATTAATTTCAAGGAGCGGTAGAGAAAAAACAGAGTGGACTAATAGCGGTAAGTGAATCGGGAATGATCACAAGGAAATATCTAGAAATTTCTAGATGCCCAGTAGTTCATCGAAGTTTCTGGAAATTTCGTGAACAGGAAGTTACCCCAGGAGAGGGAAGGGCCAAGAAAAACGGAAGAAGTGGGAGAGAGCAAATGAGAATAATGAGATGATGAAGAATGAACGACGATTGGATCAAGATAGAATGAGCGGCTGAAACAAAAAGGAGATGCAAGACAGGGAAGGGAGGTTTTTTTTTTTTTTTGGGAGAGTTGTGAGTTTTGGCAGTTTGGAAGTTTTTGAGAGTTCCCGTGGAGATGCCTGAGTGATGTGCGGCTGGAAAGAAATCCTGAGAGGTGCTGGGAGAATCGCCAGAAAGTAGCGGACAGAGTAATGAGTTGTGGGAGTTGCTGTTTAAGAGTTGTTGAAATAGGAAGGAGATAACCGTTGAAAGATGGAAACACCTATGCTGGAGCTGAGTAAAAAGGATCGAAAAGCCTCACCATAGAAAGATAAGGAAGAGCTACATAGCCAGGCTTCCTGATAAAGCAGTAAGAAGAGTCCTGATAATCCTATTATGCTTCCCAGTTTCGTCGAACTGATCAGACGCCCAAAAAGCAGGCCGGAGCAACTTATTTAATAGCCGTATGGAAAGAAGAGCGAGTTCCTGAACGTAGGAGAATCCCTGTAGATGAGCAGCAGTTCCTTTGCCGATGAATAATTCCAGTTGGAGCCTGATGATGCCTATGCTGTTGATGATGGTCGCCCCTGAACTGAGAAAAGGTTGTGTAAAGGGTGACTCCCTAAGTTATTATGTAAGTACGAGATAATAATTTTAAGCCAGATTTGAGGGGAAGGACTTTAGGAAAATGTCTATTTAGTTGATAGTAGATTTGGTATTGTTTAGTATAAAAAGGAAGAAAAGGGTTCATAAGATATAGATGTATGTACTTCATCTCAAGGATAAGTTAAAGCAACGAAGATTTAGATACATGTACTCGAGACTGGTATGTTCTAAGTTAAGATGTAAAGTGTTCTGTGTACATGAAACGTTACAAGATATTAAGATTGAATTATTTTGGAAGGGATAAATTAAAGAAAGATAGCGGGGATTTATAAATCTAGGACAATATCCATAGAGGGGTTAAGCTCACTGCTGTAATTCCAGTTGGGAAGTTTAACTGTTAGAAAGTAAAGTAATGTTATGAGATGTAACCTAAACCAGAAGGAGAAAAGGCAGAAAGACACGAAGAGACATAATATATCAGTTGCGATTAATTTTACATCTTAACACACATATAATGCCAGTAATTAACATTATACCAATTGATGTTGTATGATACAATTCTTCAATGTATATACTGTGAAATAAACAAATTTGTATATGTTTATCATGTGTAGTATTGAGTCATTCTGAATACTCAGCCAGTCCAGAGGAGACATACACGAACTATTATTCCCCCAGAATCTGTGATCTTCTGTGCAGTATACAAGTCAGGTGTTAATGTGGAGGGGGTAAATTAAGGGGGAAATTTAATTGAGAAATACAAAGTTAAAAGAGGTGGGTCTGGAAGGTTAACGTGATTTATTATTAAAGAAATAAATAATAATAAAAAATAAAAAAAAAAGTATTAACATCCACTAACCACCCCCCCCCCCCACATGTTATTAAACAATTTTATGAAATAGGTGATGGTATATATGAGAAAATGGGTCAATGATTCGGTTGATTTAGATATTTATATCACTTGTTATGGCTCTTATGACCCTATATATAGCTTTTGAAAGTTTTGATCCGATTAAAAGAATTATGGCAGACTTCCACGATGCTAAATTTTTAATTAATTTCCAGATAACTGTTATTCCTGTTTTGAATATGCATCACAGGTTTGGTCTCTTCAACAAAGGATTGTACTCTTGATTTCAAAATGAAATCAAGAGCACATATCCATTATTAAATGGATATGTACATTAATTTTTTCTTTGTTATATTTATTTGATAATATGTTGTTTTATAGTTGCAGTTGTAAGGTGTTTACATGCTATTTTTATTGAAAATCTATATTAATAAAAAAAAAAGGACAGGGAGTAAAAAGTTTACAAATAAACCAAGGGTGGACTTGAATAAAGGAAAGTGGTGAAGAAAATGTTATTTATTTAATCATGTAATACATATCACTTCACATGTACACAGGTAGATCTTTGAAAAACTTGTCTTATCTACTGCTTATCATTTAGAGCTCCTTAAAAGTTGTACATCTCAAAACGTATCCATCCATGGAATGAAGATCCTGCTGTATAATGTAATAGAAATATTTTAAAAACCTAGTTTTCACTATTAATATATCAGATATCATTTGCTAATTGTTACCAAAGTAATTTAGTGAAGGTGATTATTTTAGAAGTGTATATTGTATAGAACTGGTGAGATAAATGCCTTAAAAAGTTGATGAAAACAGATAGATGGGGAAAAAAATTTCAGTTTAAATATCAATCTTTGCTCCTCACACCTTTGAGAAATAACTGAAAAATGACTCTGAAACAGTATTCTCTAAAGGAACCAACCGAGCTGTTAAGGAAGCAGGGCATGTTGATTATGCTTTTCTTTTTTTTTTTTATTTGAGCCCAATCTATAAAAGAAAGTTTGGTAAAGGATGTGGATAGTTCATATTAGTAGAGGTATAATACTGGTCAAATTACTAACAATTACATTGTCTTAATGAGAATCATCAATAAACATATATATATATACACACATACACACTGTACTGCCACTTTATTAGGTACACCAACCTAATAGCATGTTGAGCCGCCTTTAGCCTTCAGAACAGCCTGAATTCGTCTAGGCATGGATTGAACAAGATGCTGAAAACATTGTGCAGGAATGGAGTACCATGCAGACATGAGTGTGTCACGCAGTTCCTTGAGATTCTATCGTCCCTATTCTTCTGTTTTCCCCCCAGTCTTCAGTCTCCCCCCCTCTCAATAAATCGACTGAGTACACCCTTAACAATGCCGCCAAATTATAATCAACGTCTAAATTCTACCGGTTGTGTAAATCTCTAAGACAACTAACACTATTAGCTTTTATCTAGCGTATAGCCTCACATGTCTAAATTTAATAACATCAAAATTTTGCCAACCTATTTGGCCTTTAACACATCTCTTTAGCGTTCAATCCCAACCAGCGATTTCCTAACAGCAATTCCATTAAGCATTAATGTCAAACGCAAATTTTTTTTTTTTTTTAATAGGTCCTAGCCACTGAAATCCCAAGAAACTAGGTGGCAGGACCTGCCAGAGCAATTTGTTGTGATACTGGATACACCCGGCTAGCCTCCATGTGGCAGGGTATGGGCAACGTCGGGCCCCACTAGGGGCCTGGTGGCCCAATAAGTCGGATAAACAATGGGCACAACATATCACACTGCACAGACACGGCCCACACACTTTCAAGTCTCTGGCTTGACAGTGTACTGTCCTCGATACAGCGAAACACACGCGGAGATGGCAGAAATCCCAGGTGCCGTCTGACACGAACATACCTTATAGTTCCTTGAGATTCTACAGAGGTGTAGGCCTGCAGCGAACAGCCCTTTCCAGCTCATCCCAAAGATGTTCAATAGGATTGAGAACCTGGGATCTGAGGACTGAGCAGGCCACTGCAGCAAAGAAAAGTCATTGCCATGTTCCTGGGACCATTCCATAGTGATTTGGGCTTTGTGCATCGGCGCATTATCCTGCTGGAAGTAATCTGACTGAGGATAAACTGTCAACATGAATGGATGCACTTGGTCAGCAACAATGTTTAGGTACAATGTGGCATTCAGATGCGAATCTATGGGTATTAATGGACCCAACGTGTGCCAAGAAAACATTCCACACACCATTACACTGCCCCCTACCACCTTGCACAGTAATCGTCAGACATGATGGGTCCATGGATTCATGTTGTTTTCGCAAAATTCTGAGCCTTCCATCAACATGACGCACCAGGAACTTCGGCTCGTCAGACCAAGCAACTGTTTTCAATCCTCGATAGTCCAGTGCTGGTGTTGCTGTGCTCACAGGCGGCATGCTCTCTTGTTCTTTATTGATAACAAAGGTACGCGATGTGGCTGTCGGCTGTTGTAGCCCATCTGAAACAAATTGCGACTAGTGGTCTGTTGTGATATTTTGTTCTGTGCGCCAAGGTTGTATTCTGGCATGAAGTGCGACATTGTGGCCTGTCTGTTTGCTTGCACAATTCTAGCCATCCTCCTCTGACCTCTCTCATCAACAAGTGATTTTCTTCCACAGGAGTGCCATTGAGAGGATGTTTTCTGTTCGTTGCACCATTCTCAATACAGTCTTGAAACTGTGGTGCGTGAAAAGTTCAAGAGAACTGCCATTTCAGAGATGCTTTGTCCAGCACATCTTGCACCTACTACCATGCCACGTTCGGAGTCCGTTAGATCACTCCTTTTTCTCATTCTTGCTAAGGTTTGTACACTTAACTGATTAGTTAAGTGTACAAAGGTTGTTCTGTTGCATTTATATGCACAACTGTGGTCATGTGACTTGCAACATTGTGGGACAAACCATTTGTGTGCACAGCAGGGGTGTAACGAATAAAGTAGCAGCACAGTGTATGTTATGTATGGTGGCTCCAAATTATTGATAGTATTGTGTTGTCATTGAATTTCTTCATTGCAATTTTTTTTTTTTTTAGGAGCTGGTTGTACGCTTAACTGATAATAATGACCCGTATTTTTTATATACATTAAATCTGAGTGAGGAGGATTTTCTTAGGTAAGCAAACAAGTAATTTCTAAATTTTTACTAGGCTTGAATAGTGTGTGCATAAGAGTGAGTGCATGTGTGCAGTCACAATAATGAAATTTTAACCGATTGTTCAAAAGAAAGTCCATATAAAATACTAATCTGAATTTTTTGTTTCAGCTTTAGGTGTCTTCTTGCTAACATGTAAGGGACAACTCTTGAATGAATTTTTGCCAAATAGCCTAAATTGGCTGGCACGGTAAAGCCATTCCATAAGAGAGAATTTCAAAGAAATGCAGTCTTCAGAGTCCCCACTTGCTCTCTAAAAATAAAGAAAACCCTTTCACTGCAATACTGTTTCATTCAGCACTGAGAGAGTATGTGTAGTTTTACTAGAGTATTAGCTTTTGTTGTCCTTGTAGTCCAGTTGTCATTCTGTTGCTTATAATTTTTGCACTATTAGCGCTGAATCTATATGTTGGTAACTGATAAATAAACATTTAAAAAAAAAAAAAAAAAAAAAGCCTTTATGTGAAATAGACACTAGTGAAAAACAAGTTGACATACAGATCGGGTTTAGAATTCCAAAATCTACCTTGTCAGCTGTCTCGAAAGATAAGGAGAGGATACGAAGCTTAGCAGAATGGCTGCATCTGTGTTCCAACATAAATTACTGCAACTGGGAAACTTTTAGGAAATTAAGAAATAGATTCTACTGTGGCCGTATGGTTCATAGCCTTATCTGCTAGAAATACTGGTTTCAGGCCTGATAACGTGACAGAAAGCAAGAAAGTTTGCAGTAACTTTAGGAATAAAGGGCTTCAAAACAAACAAACAAACAATGTATGATTCTGTTTTCATGAAAGAAGCAGAATTGCTTGGAAATAATTGAATGGTGGGAGTAGATAATACCGTTGTGATATTTACTTTCGCCTGTACTAACAACAGGAAACTACAAGAAATAATTCAAATATGTTAATATGTAGTTAATATGTTTATGTTATTATATGCAGTTAATATGTTCAATACTGATGGAATAGCAATTTTATACTGGCTGTGCCTAATGTTAAATGAAATTAAAAGAAAGAAAGAAATATCAAGATAAAAAAGCATTCTAAATTTATACAACAACAAAAACAAAGAAAGAAATTAAAGGGATACCTATGTCATGGGAAGCTATATACATTCAGCATTTGCATCTTTGTTGTTTGATTATTAGAACAGCAATTGTCCTGAACGAACCAAGATGTTTTCTGAATAGCTGTTAAATGTAAACAGAATCGATGAAAGTGGAAAAAATTAATAAATAATTTGCTGATGAATGGTCTATGTGTGTTGAAGCAATGTGTGCTTAGAATAATTTGTCACCTTCCACTTGCATATTGACGTGCTCAATGCAATGTGTAAAAAGTGGATCAAGGAAAAATTGAGAATACTCAAGTGCATTTCGAAGATCATTACAGAAAATCTTAATTAGCATAATTAAGTAATAATATCTTGAACATTAAGCAAGCATTAAAATGGCTACAGGACCTGATTCTAATTCAGAATTATTGGTGGCAAAGCAAGTCTTTTTAAGGAAGCAGATGCCCCAGTGTCACAAGGCATAGGTTAGATTAGAAGACCTGGATATAGAGCTGTGGAATTGACATTCTTTATAATCTCAAACTGCAGAGTTTAAGTTGTTAATTTATAACAGACCAAATTATCCATGTTGGTAGAAACACTGATTTTTCTGACTGTTATTTTTCCCTAAAATTATATAAAGTATTATATTTCATACTATAGGTTGAGTATCCCAAATCCAAAATTCTGAAAACTGAAACTTTTTTGAAAAATATTCAAACATTCTGGAAACTGGGAGCCCTGGTGGAAAGAGCTGTGATGCAGTGTTGACATCAGTAAAGTGCCAATTATTAGCAATGCAAAGTGTCTATGTCCATTACTCACTGTTTGTTTATTTTATTCTCTGCTTTGTGGTGCAAAGATATTAGTGGAAAATGTCAAAAAAAGAAGAGGAAGCATTTAACTTTATCTGTAGAAAGAAAGTGAATTTGTTGAAGAAACTGGGCAGCGGTGTAAGTGTGAGATATCTTACAGAAGAGTTGGGTGTTGGAACGAGCACCATCTACTACCTGAATAAAGAGAACGATAAGCTGTTCAAGTTCTATGCTGAAAGTGATGAACAGAAGATAATGAAAAATATAAAAACACTGCATAAAGCTAAAAATGAAGATCTCCATTGTGTTTTGAAAGAGTGGATCAGTTAGTGTTCCAGTGAACACATGCCAATTACCGGTCAGCTGATCATGGAACAAGCAAAGAGCTATCATAAAGAAACTGAAAATTGGAGTGAACTGTGAATATTCAACAGGCTGGTTAAAGAAATTCAAGAAAAGACACGTCATTAAATTTTTAAATATTTGTGGTGAAAAAGCATCTGCTGATGATGAGGCAGCAGAGAAATTCATTGATGAGTTTCCCAAGGTCATCGCTGATGAAAATCTGGTGGCAGAACAAGTCTATAATGCTAACGAAACATCATTGTTTTGGTGTATTGCCCCAGGAAGACACTAACTACAGCTGATGAGACATCCCCCAACAGGAATTAAGGATGCCTAGGACAGATTAACTGTGCTTGGAGGTACTAATGCAGCAGGCATGCTTAAGTATAAACTTGCTGCGATGGGCCAAAGCTTGCGTCCTCGCTGTTTTATAGGAGGGAATTTCTTATCAGTCCGTTATTATGCTAACAAAAAAGGCATGGATCACCAGGATCATCTTTTCTGATTGGTTTTACAAGCATTTAGTACCAGCAGCTCGTGCTCACTGCAGGGAAGTTGGACTGGATGATGACTGCAAGATTTTGTTATTCTTGACAACTTTCTGCTCATCAAAAATAATGTTTATGCCATGTACTTTCTCCCAAACATGACTTCATTAATTTAGCCATGTGACCAGGGTATCCTTAGATCAATGAAGTGTAAATATAAAAACACTTTCTTGAACAGCATGCTGGCAGCAGAGGCGTGGGTGTGGAAGGTTTCCAGAAGGAGTTTAACCTGAAGGATGCTGTATATGATGTTGCAAATGCTCAGACCTCAGTGACTAAAAACACAGTTATACATGCCTGGCACAGCCTTTGGTATGTGACTATGCTCAGTGATGATGATGAAGCTAATGATTTTGAGAAAAAGATGATGTCTGAACTCCTTACATATGCAAAAACAGTGCCTTCAGAGTCTGTCAGTAAGCTGGAAAAAGTGGATATCGAAGAAGTCTTTAACATTGATAATGAGGCTCCAGTTATTCATTCAGTGACTGATGATGAAATAGCTGAAATGGTTTTGAATCAAAGTGATCATGGTAAAAGTGACAAAGACGACATTGTTAACACTGCAGTGAAAATGCCTTAGAATACGTAGTGAAAAAGTGTGGTGAACTCATTGAAGCACTAGGGCAGCATGCTTTTATAACAGAACAATAAATTATGTCAATTTATAAAATAAAAGAGACTTCTACAACAAAAACCTTTGTTAATGAGGCAAATGACTCCGGAAGACACTTTTAAAAAGGCCATTCAGCACAATGTCTCCTCATTCCTGACAGACCCAGTTCCTGGTCCCTTGGCACATCATGGCCTTAGTCACCCTTGCACCATAAAACCAAAATCAAATCCTGGTCCCTCAACTGCTTATGATGTTCCTTCTCAAGATGATAAATAAAAAGGAACTTTTTTCGCATGATATATTAATTTTGAATTAGTATTTGTTGCATTTATATTCTTTTGGAAGCAGAGCCCATCATGTTTATTTATTTTTTTTTTTTTTTGATAAATAAAATTAAATTTTTTGCATGAAATCTAAATTTTATATCCACCTTACTTCAACTCCACCATGCCATGTATTCCAAAATTCGAACATTTCTGGCCCCAAGCATTTCAGATTAGGGATACTCAACCTGTAGTTTAGAGGGGAGAGGGAAAGCAGTATCAGTTATTGACTGGCATATTTGGCAAAGATAAACACCCCAATTTCTGTGATCAATAAAAAGTTCACGATTGTGAAGTATACTGGCAAGATAATGGCTACAGTGTTTCGGGACTGTAGAGGCATTTTACTTATAGACTATATGTGAACAGGCAGAGTGCAGTTGTCCACTGTCTGTTATTGCATGACAGTGCATAACTTTGTACTGTCATGCAGTAGCAGACTGACAAGTGTTACAGTGTTTCAAGTGTGAATATTGGACTGTTCCACTTATAAGCCCTCATCTGGCACATATCAATTACCATCTTTTTCCTGGCACTGACGCAGCATGTTGGAGGACAGACTTCAAAATAATGGTTACGTAGAAACAGCAGCGAGAGAATGGCTGAGCTAAAACGTCAGCAGTGGTTAAAATATTACCAATGATCTCTCAGTCTTTCTCTTTTGGGTATGTGGGATAATGTCGAAAAGTAGTAGGATGACAGACAACACCATAGTTGCTTGCATTGTTCATATTATGGATCATAATCAATAATCTCAAATTATGGCTTGCTGAGTTACTCACTAATTGTCCCTTGTATTTAGCAGTCAACAGGATTTCAATTGCCATGAGTAAACACCAGCAGCTTATTGCTTAGTAATATAGAACAAACTTTTTTTATCCATGAGTTGCCTTGAGATGAGTTACTTTTATGTTGTTGAAAGACTATTCTGTTATTTGCTTAAAGTATAGGATACCACTCTGACAGCCAGTTTCAAGAATTCCTGGTAATGGGTAGTCTCAGTTAGGAAATTGCTGTTGACTTGTGAATAACAAACCAGTTCCATGTGGTGTAAAGAAGTAAAACTTGATTATTTTACAATAGCAAGAGCTATATGCCTATTAATTAAATTATTAAATTGCAGATTCTTGTCCTATATATTTAGTGGACATTAGAATTTCATCTTTTTTGTGAGTAAATATTATGGTTATAATACTCAAGATAGTGCAAACTTGCTAATACATAAATCACCTCAAGATGCAAGTACTTTTAAAATATGAGACACTGCCATGCCAGTTTTATTTTTATTTCATATCCCATATAACTTTTTCTGTATTAAAATAATCAAAAGTTTGAACTTCTTTTTATCACATGGTTACTCACAAAGCATTGCTTTGTTTTCAGACCAATCTGATTATAGACTAGCAAGTCTTGAAATAGGCTGTCATAATAGTGTCTTTATTTTAAACAAATAAAAACAAGTAGTCTTTTCACAAAATAACTTTTCCAAATATAAAATAACATCACCAGTTAGTCTTTTGATGGTGTTATTTGATTGTTTACAAGTAGTGCATCTTGAGGTAATTGTAGATAAGGTAGTTTATTCTATAATGATTAAATGCTGTCCTAATCATGAATATTAGAACATAGTATCTGCTCATGGCAGTTGGAATCATGCAAGTTATATTAATATATGGAAGTTTATTAATTTATTTCATAGGCCATGTGAATGTTGCTGTATTAAAATAATCAGAAGATAGGTAAGGGGGGAAATGAGTGTGAAACTTAAATTGTTTTGGCACATAGTAGCTGGTTTAATTATATGCAGTTTGATCATATTGCCTTTTAACTTTATCATATTTTTGACTTTAGTACAGTTAAGTTACTTTTTGATCATTTCTTAAATTTAATAATAATATTATATGTAATTATCTGTTTATATAGTCTGAAAACACAACAAGGATTACTTGTCGATTTTCCTGCATTTCCTCAGAAATTTGTTGAATTACTTGAATTATGTGCACAGGAAGAACAGAAAGAAATTCCAAGGTATTATTTTACTTTATGGATACTTTGTCTCCTACATAATTAGTTTAGGCTCCATTAAATCTCTGGTGATGTTTTACACTATTGTAATTATTAGTATTATAATTAATACTATAATAATACTATAATAAATACTAATAAAGCATCTTCATAACCATCTGTTTACATTGATAGTGTGACCAAATCATAACTCCTATGGCTGCTTCATTTTGGACCACTTTTAATCTCCCCCCCCCCATAGCTTGTAAGCAACTCCTGAATTTTTGTTCTCTACATGCAAAACCTTGCATTTAAAAACTTCAGTTGCAATTTTTCAGACTATTTGTGACAACAGTCAAGTCATTTTGACTTAGCTCAGTTGCCCAAATGGTCTGAAACAGTTTGAAGCAAAATGGCCTGTTTCTGGTCATTAACCACCCTTCCTACCTTTAAATCACTGGCAAACTTTGAAAACTTCTGCACTCCCTCATCAGTGTCATTAAGGTAGATAAGAAACAGAAATTTCTTGACTCCACTTGCTACACTGATCCACTTTGAGGTATGTCCATTTATGAATTCTTTGTCTCCTGTCTTTTAGCCAACCCTTGATCCAGTGAACAGTCTTGCCATTAATCTCAATTTGCTCCAGTTTATATGATAGCCCTTCAGGGGGAACCATATCAAAAGCTTTACTGTAATCAAGGTAAATAATGTCAGAGTTGTTCCTTGCATCCAACTGTTTGATGACTTTGTCATAATAATTAACTGTTTTGTCAGGCAAGACTTCACCTTAACAAACCCATGTTGTGATTCATTAAGGATATCATTTCTGTTGAGATGGTTCTGTATTGTATCATTAATCAGAGATTCCTTGATCTTGATCACCACTGAAGTCAAGCTTGTCTGTAATTGCCAATCACACCTTTTGCACCTCCTTTGTGGATTGGGGAGATGTTGGCACTTTTCTAGACTAGGGGTGTCTTCCAATAGTCTAATGGAAATTCTCAATGGGTTGATCTACTCATGTGTAGCCTTTTTTTAGTATAATAGGTTTTATACCATCCATTTCTGGAGTCTTACCTTTGTTCAGCTTCAGTAGTTTCCCAAATATACTCTTTTCTGAGATTGAAATTATCACTTAATTTACAGCAATCTAGCTCCTTGTCACTGATCACTTTGTCATAAGTGAGCCAACTTATTTGACTCTTCTAGAGGAAAGTGAAACTTTTATTTATGCATTAAATTTTTGGAAATAATGCTACAGCTCTTATTATGAATTGAAAATATTTGATTTGAATAGTGACTCATGAGGGAATACATAGTGTTTAATGATATGGCCTTCACAACTTCTGATAACTGTTTTTCCATAAACAATGGTCTGTACAAAGGCAAAATTCAATTATATGTGATGGGATAATAATTTTTATTTGAGTTAAGGTATAAGGTATGTTCGTGTCAGACGGCACCTGGGATTTCTCCCATCTACACGTGTGTTTCGCTGTATCGAGGACAGTACACTGTCAAGCCAGAGACTTGAAAGTGTGTGGGTCGTGTCTGTGCAGTGTGATATGTTGTGCCCATTGTTTATCCGGCTTATTGGCTGCCAGGCCCCTAGTGGGGCCCGACGTTGCCCATACCCTGCCACATGGAGGCTAGCCGGGTGTATCCAGTATCATAACAATTGGCTCTGGCAGGTCCTGCCACCTAGTTTCCTGGGATTTCAGTGGCTAGGGCCTATTTAAAAAAAAAAAAAAAAAAAGTTTATGCATTTGACATTAATGCTTAATGGGATTGCTGTTAGGAAATCACTGGTTAGGGTTGAACACTAAAGAGATGTGTTAAAGGCCAAATAGGTCGGGCAAAATTGATGTTATTAAATTTAGACATGTAATGCTAGATAAAAGCTGATAGTGTTAGATATCTTAGAGATTTGCACAAAACCGGTAGAATTTAGACGTTGGTTATAATTTGGCGGCATTGTTAAGGGGTGTACTCGGTACACCCCTTAACAATTTAGTGAGAGAGAGGGGGGGTGATTGAAGACTGGGGAGGAAACAGATAGAAGAATAGGGATGGATAGAGTAGGCATCCCCAAAGAGGACAGTGGAGACGAGCCCACCAGGCGAAATATGGGGGGTAGGCAGGGAGGAGAGGAGACAGAGATCCGTCTCCTCCATTCCCTGCCTGGGGATGGGGTTTTAAAGGGAACCAGGTTAGAGTACCCAGTTCGGATCGCCAATGGCGTGTTGGCAACAAAGCCGCAGAATGTCTTCGTCGGTGTCATGTCCAAGGAGTGTCGAATCCGGTATGAAGGTCCAGCTGCCCATCCCGCTCTGGGGGTGGGATATGTTAGCTGGTAGTGGGGAACCTACCAGGTGAGGGGGGAGACACACACATTTACTTCATTCGTAATGTGCATTCTCACTCTACTTGCATATTTTTTTTTATTTATTTATTTATTTTTATTTATTTTTTTATTATTATTTTTTTTATTTATTTATTTTTTTTATACTTTTTTTCTTATTTTATAATTTTTTTATATATATATATATTTTTTTTTATTTTATTTTTTTTTTATTTATTTATTATTATTTTTTTTATTTCACTCAATTCATTCATCTTTTTCTCACACACCAGGAGGGGATGCAATGATGGGTAGCGTAAATTTAAATACTAATTAAAACCAGGATTAGTGTGTACTTAACTTAGCTTTTGTGGTTTGTGTTCTTTTCTCTCACGCTTGCACTTTTATTCATTCTTCTAGCTCTCATCTCATTTATTCGACTCTTTCTTTCTGCACTGCACTCTCTGGGCACCGCAACTTACTGTTATTCTTCAGTTGTGGTGCAGGCCTAGCTGCAAGGGTTTTTTTTTTTTTTTTTTTTGCAGGCCAGGGGAGAATGCAGTGATAGTGTTTATGTGGTTTGTAAATGTTTGTTGGTACAGTATATATAAAGTAATGTAAGTTATTTTTAACTTTGTATTCTTTCGGCCAATTACATTTGCTCTTCTGCTCATTCCCATTCACTTTCTCTGCATGCATTCCCTTCCCCCTCCCCTACATTGGTTTGGGGCCCCAGGTTCCTATGCATGGCATGGTAGTCATGGGGAGTTTTGTTATGTCAGGTTTTCGTCAGGGTGCAGAATACTGCTATCCTAACAGTTTTTAAGTCATCATCTGGGCGTGGTGGGAAACTTGGGCAATTTTACTATTGATTATTGTTTAATTGCTGGAGGGCTGAATTGCCATTCTTTGCATTGCTCTGCACATTTCGAAAACTTTCTGTGTGAAAGATGTAAAAGCTTTATAATTTTGCTCTTATATGATGAAGAGATGTTCTTCTCCCCTGGGAAGGGGACCAATCTGTGCTATTAGCTCTGTTCTGGGGATGTCATATATTATACATTCATAGTGAATGTGTGCCCAGTCTTCACTTTCGCCACAGGTGCAGTTTGGGTCATCGGTCAGGCCTAAGGAGGTTAGTTTCGCCTTTAGGGAGCCGTGCCCTGTCAATATAAATGTTGTAAAAAGTCCAGGGGCATACCACTTAGGTGGCTTTGGGCTAACCATTGACACCAGTGGCAGAAACCGTTTGGTGACCAGACCTCTGGTTTCCTGCTCCCACTTTGTTTGCCATAGCTCGTGGAGCTTTGTGGCTATTCTTTTTCTTTCATCATTGAAGGTATTGGTTGTATCAAGGGCTATCCCCAGAAATTCTGTGGGTATGCCCTTTTTAAATCTATAATATAAGCCTCTTTTGGCTACTTCCAGGTAAAGTGGGAGAGTTCCGGCCAGCAACTGTAGTGCAGGTGTGCTTACTGTGCAACATGCTCTGGTAATAGTGAGTAGTATTGTCCTTTGTATCGATTCTAATTTATTCCTATTTCTTACTATGGCCGAGCGGATGAACCACGCACCGGCTCCATAGGTGATAACAGGTAGGAACATTGCACGGTATATGATTGCCAAGGTCTTTCTTTCGAATCCCCAGTCTGCTCGACTGATCCTGGCAATCATACCTGCATAATTTCGCACTTTCTTCGCCAAGTAGATCAAATGGGGGTAAAAAGTTAATTTTGAATCAAAGACCACTCCAAGATATTTTAGTTCTGTTACCATTTTTATAGTGATTGTGTTAATTTTGATTTGTGGACGTCTTCTTATGTCCAAATTACCTTTTAGAAGTATTTGTTTGGTTTTTTCAGGCGATATTTTGAGCATGTGCATTTGTGCCCACTCCTGCAGCTGCAAGAGAGCGGCATTTGATCTTTGCTCTACAACCACTCGTGAGTTGCCTTTTACAAGGAAAATCATGTCATCTGCAAAGGCCAGGCTTTCCACGGGGCCCAGATCCAAGGCCAGAAATTCATCCAGAACAATGTTCCAAAAGAAAGGGCCAAGGATTGATCCCTGCGGGCAGCCTTTATTCACAGGGCGTGTCAATTCCTGGAACCTTGTGCGTACTGAGACACTTCTGTCTATAAGGTAGCTGTTTATTACCTTACGGAGGTTTTGTGGGGCATTTGCCTGGCGAAGTCTCCTAAGGACACTAGGCCACCACAGTGAGTCAAATGCCCCAGCAAAGTCAATGGAGATTGCCAGCATATATTTCTCCTCTGTGTTTTTAACTGTTGTCAGTAGGTGGTGCATGGCATCCTCCGTAGAATTGCCCTGCTTAAAACCATACTGATTGTTGGAATGCAAGCCTGCTTCTGTGTAATATTGCGCTAATCTGCTGTATATTAATATTTCGTATATTTTCCCTAGTACAGGGAGTAGGGCTGTTGGTCTATATGATTTGGGATCAGTAGGGAGTTTTTCAGGATTAACCTTAACACAGCTTGTTTCCATATTTTTGGGAATATACCTTCTGTCATACAGTTATTATATAGTGCTATTAATTTATCTGGTGCTATTTCTGCTAATTTTTTGATAATCTCAACCTCTAAGATTTCAAAACCTGGGCATTTATTGTTTTTGGTTTTAGATAGTGCTATTTCTAAGTCTTGTATAGTGAACAGAGGTTCAATATTGGCATTGTCATATTCAGTGTTTTCTTTTATAATGTCGAGCTGGGTGGGGGAATGATTTCCAGTTTCAGTCTGAATGATACTGTCTAGGATGTTATTTACAGAATACACCCAACACAGGGTTGGGGTTCCATCTGGTTTGACAATAGTTTCTAAGATATCTCCTCTTGGCAGCTTGTTGGTCACTATTCTGTAGACAACACCCCAAGGGTTATTGTTTCCAGTAGTTCCCACCAAGTGCTTCCAGCATTCCTTTTTCTTATCTCTTATGAGGGCTGTATACTGATTCCTGAGAGTTTTATAGTGACTCATGAGGGAATACATAGTGTTTAATGATATGGCCTTCACAACTTCTGATAACTGTTTTTCCATAAACAATGGTCTGTACAAAGCAAAATTCAATTATATGTGATGGGATAATAATTTTTATTTGAGTTAAGAGATGTGCACATAAATGCCTGAGTCTGAAATAAATATTTGTTTTATGTTATCTGTTGATTTTTGTTTGAATTTTAAAAAATGGCTGTGAAGTTTTCAATGATAAAAAATAATTAATAATAAGCAGATGCATAGCTGGTAAAATGTTTATTCATACTGGATACATGTTTGCTTTTTTTTTTTTTTTTTTTTACCATTGAAAACCTTGTAGCCATTTTTTTAAAATTCATAGTCATAGCTCCATAACTTTTCAGAATTAGACACACATTTATATGAATTTTTTTATTGTTTCCAAGTCCCGAAAGTATAGCGCACACATTGTGAAATACCCTGTGTCTTAACTGTGATGCTGCAAATGAGAAAATTTTTAAAGCTGAATAATTTTTGATTATACATTGAAGAGCTGGTTTCTTAGATACACCAACCTAATATCAAAAAGCCTCAAATTGCCAGGACATTACTTTATGAAGTACCAAAAGTGTTCTGCAGGGCTTATAGCCCATGCAGAGTTGGCCATGTACTGCAGTTGTGCAAGTTTGGATGGTTGTTGTTATTTGGTTTTTAGGAGCATTAGCAACTAAGGCCATATTGCCCGGGGATATGCGGTGGTCATTCCCTGACCTTTCCGCATCCTCCGTATTTGGTGGTCACAGGCTTGAACCCCGGTCTAATCAAGAAGCATGTGCTACACACTGCTGCTCCTACCCACCTGGCTACGGAGGTGCCTGGTTTGGATGGTGGCTGATCCCTGCCACAAACAGTTCATTCTACAGTCTCCCACAAGCTTTTGCTGCACCAGCAAATAAAGGGAAAAAAAAAAAAAAAAATGGTAGGCCAGCGAAGTATGGTAAAGTTACTGTAATGATCTAGAACCATTCCTGAGTCTGTTTTTTGAAATGGCAGGTTATCCTGCTAGAGGTAACTGTTACCAGATGGTTAAATTGTGAGCATAAAGGGCTGCATCTAGTTAGCAACGATGTTCAAGTAGGCTGTGGTATCCAGACACTCCATTGGTGTTAAGGACCTAATGTGTGTGAATGAAAAGACTCTCACACTTTTGGCATTAGCTTGCACCGTTGATACCTGGTGTAATGGGCTCATTGGATCATGCTGCTATACATGATCTAGCTGTTAGTGTGGTACAACTGGAACCAGAATTCATCAGACCTTTTTCTACTCCTCAGATGCCTATATGATCATTCCTGTGCACACTATACCTGTAACTGCTTGGTTTGAGGTGACTACAAGGGAAAACCCAGTAAGGTTGAGTAAGTTGATTGCCTAAGTTGATAATGTCTTTTTGAATAGTACAGCATCACTTGAATAGTAGTTATGAATCCACCGTACATTTAAAATTTTGAGACATTGCCAGGATAGCTGTTTTGAAGCTACTGGCATTTTAATAGCTGGTGGGTGCTCTCAGTGAGCAACCATACATTGAACAGTAAGTAATGTATTTTGTCTTAAGTGAACAGCCAAACAGTGAAACACACAGCAGCTATTACATGTTTGCACCACATGCCTTTAACCTTTAGAACTGGACTGACTGTATTACCCTTTACAATGGGATATTTCAATGTAAAAGTTGAAATAAATTTGACCACTCACCAGCTGATGAGATTAGTATAAGTAAGTTCAAATGATGCAAGGAAGCAGACTTTTTCTTCATCAGCCAAAAAAAATATAAAAATAAATAAATAATAATAATAAAGTAAAACAGAATATTCATGCTATTCTCATTTCCACGGCATAACCATCCAGTCCCACTTTGAATTTAGCCACATTCTGGCATGTTTGATGGCAACTTATTCCTATGCTCATCTTGATGCTCATTGGTAAACTTCATGAGATCCAGTCTCCTGTTATTCCCTGAGATTTTATATTCTGTTCTCCCTGTTCTCAACAGGGAGAACAGATCTTCCTCATAGATGTGCTTCTTGTCTCATCTATGAGGGAGAACAGATCTTCCTCATTCATTTTACTTAGTCCATTCAGCACTTTATACACCTCATCAATGTTCTCTTAAGTGTGTAGTTGTCAAACTCTGTACAGGCAATCCCTGTATAACACAGTACTTCTACAATATGATTTCACTCTAACATGATTGATAAATTCCGGCAATCCTTGCACAACAAGGTTTCTCTCTAACACGGTTTGAGAATTGCTGGAAATCTCGCATAACACTATTTTTTCGCTTTTGTGCTGGGAAAACCCTTTTATTATGTTGGATGTAATTTTTAAATGTTTCTATTCCTTTTTGTGAATCTCCACTGTTGACGACTCACTAGTCGTTATCGCCTTCGTAATATTTTTCTAAAGCACTTTTCTGAAGGTCACGACCCTAAAACAATAAAAACAATTTGAATTTTCTGGTTTATTGGTCTTTTCTGTTAGTGTAATCAGTTATAAAGGGGTAGTAAACTCGATCTTCTTCCATTTGCTATAGTACCGATAGCTGGAATTCTGTGTTTTTTCACATTATTATGGTGAAATGTGTTTCCCTGTCACTGAAATATTCAATCATGTAAAACACATAAATAAATTTTCAGAAACTCATTACTCCGTATCGTGTTTGTTGCAACTTGTGCATGCTGTGTTTTTTGTTATTAATTGCTTATCATTTTTACTGTTTTAAATTTTACAACAAAAAGAAGAAAAAAAAGTCAGTGAACAGAAATATCAATTAGAATGTATATATTACAGTACTTATTAATTAAGCTATGTATGTAGGTGTGAATATATTTTTATTTTGCTAACTGGAAAATATTCTTCCAATTTTCGCATATCATTTAAAGCAGAGGTCCGCTGTATTTTGTTGGGATGTCCCTGGGTTAGGTTTTGTGCTATTGAGCTTGTGCTTGTTTGAGACCATAAAAAATAATTGACTTCGAAGAGTGTGCAGTTTGTGACTTTTAAAGAGAGCAGAAAGTACTTGAAATCTAGATGCTGCAGAAGAGATTGTGCTTAGCAGCGAGGAAGAAAATTAAATGAACGTACATTATCTCACATATAAGTATCACAGTTTGTAAGGTAAGACGTTTGTTCAGTTATTACTATTTAAGTTACTATTATAAAAATAAAGTTAAAATATTAAGTTATTACTACTATAAAAATTAAGTTTCCGATAGTTATAAAAAAAATTGTGTATTTTTGTTAGCTTTTACATGAGATTTTGTAGGAATCAAACTACTGTGTTATACGAGTGTTACCTGTAATTCAGACCTTTTAAGCTGTTCTTCTTATGTACATTGCTTTGCATTCAATAATTTAGTATTAGCATTAGTAGAGGCACATGATACAAGAAAGCAAGTTTATACAGCATCAGCCAAAAAGAAAAATCCCTTCCCATTTCACCGATCCATTCATTCCAAATGTTTGTCTGGTTCTGCCTTGAATTTATTTAAGCGATCAACTATCCGCTGGCTAAAGGCAAACTTCCGCACATCTATTCTACAACTGTTTTTCCTCGGTTTGAATCTATGCCCCCTCAGGTTTGTAATCTGAACAAGAGGAAGAATCTCATAAGTATTAAGCCTGCTTAATTCATTCCAGGCCTTATACACCTCAATCAGATTGCCTCGTGGTGCCTAGTCTCTAGAAGCTGCAGTTTGCAGAACTTAAGCCTTTCTTCATAAGAGCACCCCTTTGTTCCCTTCACCAGTCTTGTTGCCCTTCTCTGTACTTGTTCTAGCAACTACATCCTTTCTAAAATGAGGCTTTCAGACCTGTACACAGTACTCAAAAGGTGTGGCTTGACCATTGCCTTATACAAAGGGATAATCACTTCCTTATCCCTGCTTGAAAAATTCCTGTATATCATTGACAAGATCCCCATGACCTACTCTGGCAGCCTGTCTGCACTGCTCAGAAAACTTCATATCTGACTGCACAAGGTTCCTTTCATTCTCCACTACCCTAAATGTAACACCACATAGTTGGTACATTTCTCTGGGGTTACTGCTACCCATATTCAGTACTTTGCATTTGTCAATGTTAAACTTCAGTTGCCACTTCTCAGCCCATGTACCCAACTTTTCCAGACCTATTTGTTCACCCTTCTTTGAACTCTCTCTATCTCTTCTTTTAGATGTGGTCTCCAGGCCTGAATATAATGTTCAGTATGGTCTAACCACCATCCTATATATATATATCTTCTTTTAAATGTGGTCTCCATTTTTTTTTTTTTTTTTTTTTTTTTTTTATGAAAACCCCAAACACGAGAGGTATTAGAACCCATAGTACTTAGTACCGTGCTTGGGTTGAATGTTGAGAAGATGATAGACGATTATTTATTGACATTAGACTTGAACTTCTATAGACTGTAATTTTCAGGAAATATGTACGAAGGAAGGTTGTTGAATGAAGACAGTTGAATGAATAAACGAGAAAGATGAAAAGTTGGTTCTGTGAGTTTGAAGTTGGACAGTAAATGGATGTTGGCCGGTGACAGCATGTGTTCGGACTGTTTTGAAAGAGAGTGTGGGAATTATAGAAGCTAATTCAGAAAAACGGTGCCCATGGGGGAGCGTCTGTAGAAAAGGCACACAGCAGAAGCAGTATATCTATGAGACAGCGAGTGGAGAGGCTCTGTTAGAGATGAGTCATAAAGTCTGGGGCGGTGCCCATATCTGGCACCGCCCCAGATATGGGAACAATATTCCATGGTGGGGCAGATTTGCGATTTGTACAGAGTTAACAGCTGTTTGGAAGAAAAGTAATGCCAAGAGTGAAAGAGAAAACCAAGTTTTTCAGAAGTGGAGGAAGCAATATTTGTAATGTGCTTGTGCCAAGTGCGATTAGAAGTGAGGGTAATCCCCAAAAGAGATATATCATTTTGCTTAGAAATTGGAGTGTTGCCAAAGATAAGCATAGGAGCTGAAGAATCCTTTTTGTGAGATATAAGACAGGACTGAGTTTTAGAAGGATTGAAATCAACTAAGTTGTCATTGCCATACTGGAGAATTAACTGGTGATTGGCATTTAAGGAATTGGTAGCGGATATTCGAGAAGTTGAAGCTGATTGAGCAGGGCAAGGTTTCTCAAAATGGAAAGTGGAATGCAATGTGCTATCATCGGCAAAACTATGGATAGGATTTCCAGTCAATGGAAGAAGGTCATTAATATACAAGAGGAAAAGAGTGGGGGAAAGCACTGAACCTTGGGGGCACCAGCATTAGTGGAGAAGTTAGAACACAGAGAGCCATCTACCATTACCCTTAGTGAGCGATCAGACAGAAAACTGGATAACCAATTACAAAAAACAGTTGGCAAACCATAAGCTGGAAGCCTGTTTAGAAGACCTTTATGCCAAATACCATCGAAAGCCTTTGAGATGTCAAGAGCAACTGCTTGTGTTTCACCGAACTTTTCCATTGAATTTGTCCGTAAATGGGTAACATAAGCCAGAATATCACCAGCAGATCGACACTGATGGAATCCATTCTGGCAATTGTTGATCAGGCAGAAGGATTCTAGGTAGTTTAAGAGTTGGCAGTTAATTGATTTCTCCATTACTTTAGAAAGAGCAGAAGTAATTGCAATGGGACAATAATTAGATAAGAGGGATTTGTCACCCTTTTTAGGAACTGGCTGGATATGAGCAGTTCCAAGCAGAAGGAAAAACACCTTTGGAATAAGAAAGCGAAAAAAGGCAGCAAAGAATAAGAGTAAGTTGAGGAGCACAGTTTTGAGAAAAAGTGGAGAAATACCATAAGGACCTGGAGCTTTCTTAGCATTAAGATTGGTCAAAATCCTGACATCCTTTTGATGGAATACCACAGGAGGCATTGAATGGAACATGTTGGAAATGGTGGGAGGTGTTTTACCAAGATCATTAATACATGAGTTGGAAGAAAAATGGGATGCTAGCAGGTCAGCTTTATCCTTTAGTTACCATTTTTTGGACCATATCTGCAAGTATTTTTGAAGCACATCATGGCAGTTGTATATTATATGTGAGTTTCGTAGCTGTTTCAAAACTGCTGGCAGAGGTACCAGTGGCTCTGAAACAGGTGTCTTACCAATATCTTAAACTTTTAAATGTAACAGATTCACCTGTTCTTGTGATGCTGTACAAGCTAAAAAAAATATTCACAGGCTGAACTGTGTGAATAATAGTACAGTCGGTCCTCGTATAACACGTGTTTACATTACACAAATTCGATCATACACGATTTATAAATAGGGGAACGATATCTTATATAACACGAACCGAATTCGCTTATGCACGATTCGCCTTTGTGTTTACAAGAAATGGCAGTCGAACGCAGAATCACCCCAACCAAACGCAACACGATAGGAATGAAGAGAAGATTCTGAAAATGTATTTATGTTTTTTATATCAGTGAAGGGGAAACACATTTCACCATAATAACGTAAAAACCAACACAATTCCAGCTATCGATATAATCGCAAATGCAATTAGATCGAGTTTACTACCAGTTTATAACATATTTTACTAGCAGAACGCAACTGGAAATTGTTTTATGGTAGTAACCCCCAGAAATGTGCTTTAGTAAAATGTGAGGTGTTAATAGTGTATCTTTGCCTTTATGGTGTTGTTTATTCAGTTGCTACACGGGCGCAGCTTTGTTTATGTGTATCAAGCATGCCTCCTCGTTTTGTAATTGTGCTTTATTCCCTAAAAATTAGTAAAATACTTAAAGTGTGAAAAGGAAGCGTCCTGGCGAAGACGCTGCAGATTCAGAGAGAAAAAAAAATAAGCAATATTGATAAACAGAGGCGGACTGGGTCAAAAATTCTTACCCGGGAAAATTTATAGTGGCCTCATACTATGGTTTATGGCCAAAATCACACCGGCCTCCGGCCCACTGGGATTTCCCGGGTAAGGCTTATGGCCAGTCCGCTTCTGTCGATAGAGAAAAAATATGAAATTGTGAAACGCTTTGAGCGAAATGAAAGACCATGTGATATTGCACGTGCTACAGACCGAAATGAGGCAGCGCCGAGAATTAGAAAGAATGCAGAGAAAATAAAAACAACTTTCATAGTAGGAACAACACAAAGTGTAATTAAAATCCATTAGATTAAGACACAAAGAATTGGAAGAGATAGAATGGCTATGATCTGTTTGGATAGAAAATCAAACAAAAAACAAGTTTGCTTACGATAGAAGCAAAAGCATTAGCAATATTTTATTACGTAATAGTCGTAATAAAATACGTAAGCATTTTATTACGACTTACGTATTATAATTTATACTTACGTATTATAATCTATACTTAAGTATTTTATTACGACTATTTTATTTAATATAATAAATTTTTTACTATTTTATTAATAAATCTTTATTATTTAAATAAATAATAAAAAATAAATATTTTTTATTATTTATTATATTATAATAAAAATAAAAAATATAATATTATTTTTTATTACGTATTTTAATCGTTATAAAATACGTAAGTATTTTATAACGATTAAAATTACCCGATTATTTATTGTGTTTGGTAATGTTTTGGTTCCAAATGTGTGTTCAATCTTAGGTGGTCGGCACCTAACCCCACTTTTCCCATAGGGCCTGTTGTTTATATTGCACGAGGGTTTCTAGGAACACAACTATCGTGCTATACGAGGACAGACTGTATTTGTCTCTAAAGTGAACATAGAGCCAAACTTTAGTGATGTGTACTTGGCATCGTTCTTTGACTGGAGCAGATTGATCCCTATTATCAGAAATTATGAATTTTACTTTATTTCAACTTCTGGATTGAAATATCCCCCTGTAATCCTGTGGTATTGTACAAGTGTAGTTGTCTGCTGACATACCCCTTTCTGCTCTAGTACTGTGCTGTTATATGTCTGATTTTGACTCATCTTTTAGACCATGATTCTTTTCACCTTCTGTCAGGTTACTACAGTAATCTGTCTCTGGCTGCAGAACTGCCATTGGCTGAATGTTTTCTGGTTGTTGGACAATTGTCAGTATGCTCTGTGTTGTACATGAATACTGGCAGATGCCATTGTCCATGATGCTTGTAGTGGAACATCTAATGGCAGCTATCACACTGCACTCAGAATTATTTAGGCCATGCTGTTGGTGAATTCTCTTGCTGAATTATGCGCATGCACACACACACATACCCATTTGTAAATTTATTATTTATATAAGTAGCAATTCATAATTCTTAAAGATTTGTATGCTTTTTTTTTGTTTCTTGTAATTTAATTAACTTATGTTTACTTGCTTTTTGAAGGTTTTTATTATCTCTCAGTTTGGTTGGGAAATTAGGAGTTGATCCTGGTCCAGCCCAGTTAGATGTTGTGGAGACTAATCCATTTAAGCACCTAACGCACTTATCTCTGAAACTTGTACCAGCATCTGATTCAAATGTGAAAAAGTATTTGGCTAAATGTCTAAAAATCTTACAGGTATTGTATTTTTTACTGTTTTGATTGTTTAAACAAATTTATTCCATTTGTGTGCATTTCTTTGACGGTACGCAACGGTATGGCGTACCGGCACCTTTATTAACAGTGACATTTGGATGCAGTGCATTTTGAAATTTGTAATATTCCGTAAATTTTTTTCACATGTTTATCTACTATTCAAATAAGCTTAAAATTATTTAACTAAATTTACATTTTTTACTGTCTATTGTTAAGATATTTTCTATATAAAACTATAACCATTTTTATAATTCTAAATTACTCAGTCGGACCTCTGTTTAATTATTTTGAATTCCCCTTGAAAGTTATATTTAAAATAGTTTCCGTTGAGCGAGAATATTTTCATATAGCGAACGGATTAGGAGAGAATATACTTGGTACGCACTGTTCACATTTCTGTCCTTCAGGCAATTTAGGCAATTAGTGCTGCTGCGCCGAATTAAGAGAGCTGAAGGGATTACCATTCTACAACTTAGTGGTATCTGGTAAAAACTATTCGACCACCCGTCCCACATACGAAGATGGGTCTTGGTGAGGAAGCTCCCTTCCATTGTTGACTTTGCCTTTTTGTTTCGGGGTCATAAGCAAATACCCAGCTTTCATCCCCTGTAATCACACAAGAAAGCAAATCTGGAACATCTTCAATGCTTTCCAACATCTCCTGAGAATGTCGCAACTGAATTTCTTTCTACTCGTGAGAGAGGTTTTTCAGTACCAGCTTTGCACACACTTTCCTCATCAACAAATTTTTAGTCAAAATTAATCTAAAACTTTCCCAATTAATGTTTAGTTTTTTGGCAATCATGTTTGTGATTAACCGCCTATCGCTTCGAACAAGATCACACGCACGAACAATGTTTTTGTCATGTTGAGTTGTGGAAAGATGCCCTGAACACTCAACATCTTCGACGGATTCACGTCTTTCTCGAAACTGTTTTGCCCAGTTGAAAATGCTTGGTTTCGACATAGTATAATTTCCATAAACTCTGGTCAACTTTTCATAAATATCTGTTGACAATTTGCCACTTTTCACCAAAATTTTTATCATAACTCTTTTCTATAAATTGCCTTCCATTTTTTACGTAACACAGAACTAAAACACATCTTTACACGAACCAACTTGTACAATGACTGACGATGTTTATCCTTTGCATGCAGGGGTGGGGGGAGGTTCAGGCTACACAGTGGGAGGATGTAACGGTTTAGAGTGTGGCCACTTTGGCGGAAACAGAATTATTCTTGAAACTTTGTCACACCTCGTAAATAGATGGCAGTACAGCAGAAAGCAACTTGTAATTGGTTACAACACATTTGTATCTGATTACGAGAGCCGACCGGGCTAGCTGAGTGGGTAAAGTACCTGCCCGGCAGCCCAAAGGTCGCGGGTTCGATCCCCGCCTCGGGCTTGGATCAAAGTACTGCAAAAACCTTGGGAGGTGCAATATGGCCACAGAAGCCGATGCGCCAACAACTACCAAATCAATCAATCAATCTGATTACGAGTTGTAATCGGATACAACACGTTTGTTGCACAACACATGTGACTGAAAGAGGACTGCAAAAAACAGTGCTGCCTACTGTTAACATTTGAATATAAACATCAGTAAGCATTGATTCAGATTGTTTATGTAAAAAATGTAAATAGATGATAGTACAATAATTGTGCCAGCACAGTGGGAAAACAAATTCCATAGTCAGAAATGCTTACAAGGGTGGTGGCTGTGCCATCAGCTTCCAGTCCAATGTTGTGGCCACCGAAATATTTCTTTGGTGGCCATAGAACTGAATAAAATTGTGAAGAAATAGTATAGGACTGAGTTTTAGAAGGAATAAAATTAACTAAGTATTCATCACCCCTTTGAAGAATTACCTGGAAACTTACATTTAAGCAATTTTCAGTAGATATTCAAGAAGTTGAAGCCTTTTGTGCAGAGTAAGTTTCCCTGCCTGGAATGTAGTGTGTTTCATCAGCGAAATTATGAATAAGATTTACAGTCAGTAGAGGAAAGTCATTAATATACAAGAGCAAAAGAGTGGGAGAAAGAACTGAACCCTGTGGAACACTAGTATTAGAAAAAAGTCAGAAGACAGAGCCACCTGTCATCACCTGTAGTGAGTGTTGGGAGAGAAAACTGGCTATTCAGTTACAAAACAGCAGAAGACAAACCATAATATGGAAGTTTATTTGGATGACCTTTATGCCAAACACAATCAAAGGCCTTGGAAATGTCAAGAGCTATTTTTTTTTTTGCTTGAATCTCGCTGAACTTTTCCATAGAATTTGTTCAAAGATGAGCAAAAATAGCCACTGTATCACTAGTCACTATATCACTAATGAAGTAACACTGAAGGAATCAATATTGCCAATTATTGATCATATGAAAGATTTTGAAATAGTGTAAGAGTTGGCGGTTGATAGCGGATTTTTCCTTTGCTTTGGAAAGAGTGGAGGTAAGTGCAATAGTATGATAATTGGAAGGGAGAAATTTGTCCCCCTCTTTAGGAACTGGCTAGATAAGACAAATTTCCATGCAAAAGGAAACGCATTGTAATAAGAGAGTGTAAAAAGGGAACAAAAGAGGATCAAATGCTGGAGCAGAGGTTTTGGAGAAATACTGTTGGGACTTGGTGAATTTTTGGCAACAAGGTTGTTCAGAATTCTTTTAATATCCTTGTGTCACAGGAGGCATTAAGTGTATTGTGTTTCCTATGTTAGAAAGTGATTGCCGAGATCATTGGGGAAATGGTTAGGGGAAAAATAGAATGCCAGTAAGTCAGTTTATCTTTAAAGGATGTAACAGAGGTGTAAGTATGGAAGGGCAGAAGTTACAGTCTAAAAGACTGGAAGATCAGAAGGCTTGACTACCATTTTGGCATGAAGTACATATTTTACTCTCAGCCTGTTTAAAATAAAATGTGGATTAATTAATAACTTTTACAATTTGTCAAAATGAAGTTAGGAGATATGGATATAAGCTAATTGTGATGTGCTGTGTTTTTATCTTGAGGCTTTGGCGCATTTCTTGAATATATAAAATTTATATTAAGGACAAGATTTTAGAATGAGTTGAAGAATAAAGGATATAATCCTTACAAGAATAATTTCACTGAATATTCCAAGCAAACATTAGGATCAGAAGAAAACAGTATTCAGCCAAGGAAAAGAGAAATAAAAATCTTGAATATCATCCCATTTTGCATTCTTGTAATGCCAAACTACATGAGACTGAGAATGGTCCTGGAAACAAGGGAAAGAATTTGTTGGGGAAGAGATCAAGTTATGAATTAAAGCACCTAGAGGACCACCAACATTAACTGAGTACTTTGAAGGGTTACTGGTTACGAAAATATCAAGAATGTTGGGTATGTGGTTAGGATGGCCTGACATCTTAGTAAGCAAATGAACAAGCTCCATAACGTCATTAGTAGTTGCAGAAGCTTCAGCATCTCTGCCACCTACATCTGTTCAACTAGAAAATTGAAGCCAGTTGGAATTGTGAACATTAAAAATTTTAAAAAAATAAAAAAAAAAACAAGGAAGGTTAGATTGGGCAAAGTAAAGTTTCAAAGGAAGGAAGTAAGAACGTTTGAAGAATGAAAGCGTTCGCTCTGATATCAGAGCGAACATTTCGTAGGCACCCAATACTTGAGATTTTGTCAGAAAAAATAAGTGAGGGCTTGGCAGATTGTAAGTGGAAATGGACAACATTGAGATTGGAACTGAGATCTGTTATATTTGTAAAATGAATTAGGAGGTATTTGGGAGGTTTAAGTGGTCTTTTCACAGATAAGTTTGTTCTGTTCACTTAATTATTCATGTTACATTGGTATAGATAAGGTAAAATTGGGGAGGGGGGGGGGTTGAGCATATGTGATTGATGAAATTTTTGGATGAAGCATATGTGCAACACGAATATAGCCAGTTCCTTGACATAATGTGTTCTTGGCAATATCCTTGCATATGTACTACGCTGACTTCCTCCAGTTACAACCAGCATAGAAAAGTGAGATTATATACTAGCTGATCCAGATGCCTCCTAGAAAGTTACTAATAAGTTCAGTCAGTTGAACTATGCACAGTTTCTAGCCTGTGAAAAGTGTTTTAAATCCATACTTTTGAAAAGAAAGGAATATTGGATGTCATTGTGATGCATATCATAACCTCAAAAGACATGACCTATTGACTGCATTGGCTGATAGAGTCATCTACACTTAGTACTGTCTAGTTATCTATACACTGAGGATTGACAATTCTTCTGTGTGATGTCGATCTTATGCCTGCTTATGTTAGTCTATCTACCTCTTGAATGTGGCGCCTCCGTAGCCAGGTGGGCAGGAGCAGCAGTGCGTAGCACACGCTTGATAAGACCGGGGTTCGAACCCGTGACCACCAAATGCAGAGGATGCAGAAAGGTCAGGGAATGACCGCTACATATCCCCGGAGCAATATGGCCCTAGTTGCTGGTGCTCCTAAAAACCAAATAACAACAACAACCTCTGGAATGTACTGGAAGATTCAAAATTTATTTGGCCCAAATCGTAAGTGTTAGTTTATCATTGACAACTTGATGGAATTTGATTGTAACTGCTACAGTGACAGCTCTGGTCATCTAACAGTTGTTATATGTTAACTTTTAATCACTAGTCAGTAGTGTTTTATGTTGAGGGCAGCACATCATTTTCCCAAGACACAGCACATATTCATAATTGAAAATCCAGGAGCCCCAGGTTATTATTTTTCAACCTACTTTAAAGGTGTGGCACTGTATACAGTAATAAACTTCACATATTGGAAGAATTAAAAGTCATCAATTCAGAAATTTTAATGATAACTGTTCAAACACTATCAGGCATCAAATTGTGAAAAGTTTCTTACATTTATTACATAGTGAAAAGAGTTTCTTACATTTGGGAAGGTCACTTTCAGTGTTTATTGTGATCTCTATTATAATTATGTTTATAATAATAATTAAAATAAAACTGAAAATGTACAGTGGTTTAGTGTGTGTTTTGAATTGCCCTGTACTAGGAATGCTGGTTACCTGGTTATATACACATGTACACATGTGTATACAGGGTGTTTCAGTTAAACGTTTCAGAACTTCTAAGAGGGGTAGGGTACATCCTGACAACTCGAAATCATATAGCAATGTGGGGTCGGAAATGCTTTCCTGAAGCGGTGTTGTACACAGAAGCACCATAAAGAAAAGAGACCGTAAGTGAGAAATCGTTTTAATAATACATGAAAAGAAGCAAAAGGTACATGGATTAAAGTAAGTGTTCGAAGTTTCTTCCACGGGCTACAATGCACGCCTCACATCTCCGACGCATGGACATCCGAACATTCTGGAATACTCCAGGCGAATTTCGAATTTCTTGAACAAGAACGCCAAGTTAGTAGGATGGATGATTACACGAACGCAGAGTTAGTCGATATGCATTTGGCGTACGGGGCTGAAAATTGTAGTGGGCCAGCCGCACAGCGTTTGTACGCGGAACGATATCCGACGAGGCGTATTCCCAGTCATAATTTCTTTGCAAGACTGCACCAGAGGTTAGCTGAGAGAGGTTCATTTGAAAGAGCTGACAGGGACAGGGTAAGAACAGCACGGACTCCAGCCGTCGAACAGAATGTGCTGCAGCATGTACAGGGGAATCCAAGAACGAGTACACGAAGTCTAGCAAACGCAGTCGGGGTTTCCCATTGCAGCGTCTGGAGGATTCTCCGAGAACAAGACATGCATCCGTTTCACGTGCAGCGTGTCCAGACACAGCAACCGGAGGATTATGCACCTCGTATTGCTTTCGCACAGTGGTACCTTGGAAAATGTGCTACAAATCCCCTTTTTCCTGCTGAAGTGTTGGTTTCCGATGAGGCATCCTTCACAAGGGAAGGAATTTTCAACACGCATAACGACCATATCTGGGCGGTCGAGAACCCGCATGCAATACGACGTCGTGCAGCACAGATTCGATTTTCGGTCAATGTATGGGCCGGTATTATGGGAGATCACCTCATCGGACCTTACCTGTTACCGTGTCGTCTAACCGGACCTATCTACTTGATCTTTCTGCAGCAAGTATTGCCACAACTTTTGAGAGATTAACAGATTTCTGCATCGACGCTGATTGATTTAATTTGATTTGGTAGTTGTTGGCGCATCGGTTTCTGTGGCCATATTGCACCTCCCAAGGTTTTTGCAGTACTTTGATCCAAGCCCGAGGCGGGAATCGAACCCGCGACCTTTGGGTTGCCGGGCAAGTACTTTACCCACTCGGCTAGCCCGGTCGGCCTGCGTCGACGCAACAGCCAATGTGGTTCCAGTCAGAATGTCCCTGCCCATTATAGCGGAGATGTTCGTAGCTACCTGGATGTCACATTTGGTCAACAGTGGACCGGACGTGGTGGTCTCGTGCGTTGGCCTGCTCGGTCACCCGACCTATCATGTCTTGATTTTTATTTCTGGGGTCATATGAAATCGCTAGTTTATGACACCTCTGTTGACAATGCTGAGGAGCTGGTTGCAAGAATCGCAGTAGCTGCCGAAGAAATTCAAAATTCGCCTGGAGTATTCCAGAATGTTCGGATGTCCATGCGTCGGAGATGTGAGGCGTGCATTGTATCCCGTGGAAGAAACTTCGAACACTTACTTTAATCCATGTACCTTTTGCTTCTTTTCATGTATTATTAAAACGATTTCTCACTTACAGTCTCTTTTCTTTATGGTGCTTCTGTGTATAACACCGCTTCAGGAAAGCATTTCCGACCCCACATTGCTATATGATTTCGAGTTGTCAGGATGTACCCTACCCCTCTTAGAAGTTCTGAAACGTTTAACTGAAACACCCTGTATAGCCAGGAAACTAACATCCCACCATTGTGGTGATATAAACAGAGTATTTGCTAATTGAAAAATTTGCTCAAAACATAAGCAAATAAAACTTTCATTATGTTGTGAATTAAAAAAAAAAAAAAAAAAAAAACATTATAAACATGAAACCATTAGTCACTTTTATTTTCAAGTTTGTGAAACTATTAAATGTTCAAAATTTAAAATTATGCATAGATATTTCATTTTGAATTGTCATTTGTTTAACTTTTGCATTTTCACAGACTTTATTTATCAAGGCAAGGAACTTTTTTTGTTATAATTCTAGCAATAAAACAAACAGTATTTAGCTTCTGTAGCATTAGCAGTGTTTTGGTAGCATACTGCTAGCTATCCAATTGGAAGAGCAAAGTAGAAACCCAAAATAGTAATACAAATGGTGACACTTCATTTGTCAGCATATTTTCCATGATTACTTTGCATAAGCAATAATTTGTGACTTCAAAAATTACTCAAGTAATATATAGGTGGATAGAAAGAGAAACAGCAATTAATCTTGCACTGGTGATTTACATACAATTGATATTTTACTGATGGCCCTATTGGACAAGGTGCTACCACTGTTTGATTAAGAGGTCCTCTCAGTTCATCAGCTATCCAAGCATGATTTTAATATACAATTATCTTTTGATCACAGACCTCTGAATAAAGCTCCTGCATATATATAGTTTCCATTTCAAATTCACAAGAGCATGTCTATGAAACTATAGTTTCACAGACATGCTCTTGTGAATTTATTTGTAATATGGATAAATATTCTTTTTGATTTTGCACTCTTATGCAGCTAATTTTTTTAAAAATAAGTTTGTCACCCTCTACATATATGTACACAATATCTACTGTGCATTACTACTTCTTGATAGAGCTGCTTTCCTCATTGTAGAATGGTATACAGGTCAGAGAAGGTGTTCTGCATATTAGCCTTTCATGAAATTAAATCTGTTGTATTAGTGTAACAATAATTTAGGCATAAGTACAAGAGGGACTTGCAAAGTAAACCATTGTTCTTGGTTGGCATAGGTGTTTTGTGAATGATTGTTGAATCTGTAAGTATCCCCAGACTTGTTAGTGAAGAATGTATTGAAAACATTAGATAATTATTTTTGTGCAGTCCACAGAAATCTTCATTTGTTGGTAGACAAATTCACATACCTGAAATCATTCAGAGTGCCTTTATCTTCATACATATTGTGCGGCTACTGAAACCCACAGACAAAATAAAATGGTGTGACTTTTAATCAGAGTTACTCAAAAATATGGCTAATGATTATATGATTATCAAAAAGTTGGGTTTCAGTGATAAGACGACATTTCATCTCTGGGGACAAATGAATCAGCATAATTTGCAGAAATGGGAGAGTGAAAACCTCTGCAAGTTAATTGAACACGAGACTCCCAGGGTTCATGCCAATGCAGTGGTACTGAAAAGTTGTTTTTTTTTTTTTTGCAAACATCTTTTTGGAAATCATAATCACAGGACTTGTATGCTGCAGGGTTTGAATACCACAGCTGGAAGCAGCACTTTAGAATGCAGGAAGGCATTCAAAATCTGATTTTCTAATAATAAGATGGATCACCACCTCTCTTCTATAATTAAATGAGGTTGTACCTGAATGTTTTCCTAATCAATAGTTGGGCATGGATCAGAGAGGCCCATGCAAAAATTGAAAGGGTATGGCAGGAGATTGAATATTGGTTTGATGTTGCTGGAACCACTTGAGGTGCCCACATTGAAAATGGTTAATTTTTTGTAACACTGCAAGTTGGTTTTACAGGTGGTTTGTATTTCTTAACTGTACCTTAAATATTCTTCTGAGGAATAGAAGATTAATCTTACAAAGATCATTTGACTCATATCTTTATTTGCATAGATTGCATGTGTAATTGTTGCTGTTTCAGTTGTATAGAACTATAATTAATTTTATTTACTTAATAACCTTTTTTCTTTATGCTTCAGATATTTATAGTTGTAATAATTATAGGTTGAAAAGCAACAACTAGAAACTCGTTTAAAAGCCACAGAAAATGATCTTCAGCATAGGCTGTCTCATTGTCAGGAGAGCCTTACATTTCATAGCAAAGAGTTAGAAAAGGTCAAAGTCGAATATAGTACTACACTATCTGAATATTCAAGAAAGCATTCTGATGAATTACAGAATGAAAAAGAACGTCTCCTCAAGGTATGTTGTTAGTAGTTGATATCTTTTAATGTTTTTTTGTTAATGTTTTTTGCTTATAAATTTTATTTTCTTCATTCAAATATTTCGTAATTGAATAAAATTGACTTTGAGGTGGCTGCCTGGGTATATATATTATATTTTTATACTAAAACAACGAATAAGTACTACAAATGGATTGTCCAAAAAAAAAAATCATTTTAATTTGATATTCTCTCTCTCTTATTCTAATCCTGTTGTAACTTCTGCCATCCTCTTAAATAAATTATTTGATTGCCTTTGGAAGCAGCACTCCCTTTGTGCATATCTAGGGAAACTGATGCCTGCTTGTTTGTTTGATGCAATACTTCTTAATTAAGTCATAAAGAGAAAAACTAGTTAGTATGTATGTGATTTTGTCACATCTACCAAGTTGGATTTTTGAGAGACTTCTGAACTTGTGAGAATGCTGTATAACCTATCAGTCATGTTTACCATCAGCATATTAATTCTTTCAGTTGAGAATTGGCCAATTCTTATCAACCTATGGAACAGTCTGTTATTTTCTTTTTAGGAATGCACTGTAACCAGCAAGAAATATGGAAATGCATATTTCTTGTCTTTATATGCAGTACTTTTGCATAATTGAACATATGTTCCTATTTCAGGAAATCCATAAGGATTTCCTGAAATCCTCTTGTCCCAAAAAAAAAAAAAAAAGAAGTAACATGACTTTTTCCAGTGGATGACTAACGCTTGAATTTCTTTTTCATCAGTTGTTTTTAAGTTTTAGGTTCATAAGCAACCTAGATTCTGTTATGCTGAGTGTATCATATATGTACAATTGTGTGTTCATGGGCCAAGTTGCATGTTGTGAGAGCTAAAAACCCCGAGAATAGCTTTTGGGGGAACCCTACCCCCTCCATCTGAGATCAGCTAACTATGGCTCTGATTGAGGAAGCCTTTAGAAATTCCTACGGCCTGTGATATGTTTTGAACCCAGACCTCTCCAAACACCTGACAAGTGGCAAAACCCTTATTGGCTGATGCTGCATAAGCTCATACACTTGCTTTCTTGCATCACATGCCACTACTACTACAAAAAAGTCATGAAGGACTTTTTTTTTTATGTGAAAACATCTATGGTGGCACTAGAGTAAAACCAATTAGTAACAAAATTTTCTTACGAAAATGATGCAATTGATTGTTAACAAAATTTTTTATGGAAAAGATGCAATTGATGCCACTTCCTATTAGGTGGCTGTTAGATTTTAAATTATGCAAATGATGTCATTTCCTAAATGGCACTAATGATGCTAACTCAGTCACTAACGTTGATTTGGTAGAGTAAGTAGTTGATTCAGTAAAGTTCATACTAAGATTAGAAATGACGTCACTTCCTAAATGACACCATCTCAGTCACTAATGTTGATTCGGTAGAGTAAGCAGCAGGTGGAAATATTATACAACAATAAAAGCAGAATATTATGCAAGAATAAAATACAGACTTTAATAAGATTTGCTTCTCGAGATTTTGATCAACATCAACCTTCTAAGTAGCATAAGTAAGTAAGTAAATTTCGATCAAACTGTTCAAAAATTCAAGGTCTTACTCGAGTGCCACCATGGATGTTTTCACATAAAATAAAACATCTTTCATGCATACGGGGTACACACACTGCTTTTTTTTTTAATTCATGAATCCATGTGTTGCCACTCCACAGACTTTGATAACAAGATAATGATGATGTCAAAATAAATTGTTGCTCGTGGTCATGTACCATTCCAGAAGATCAGCACAGGCTTTATTCTCTGCCTTTTGTGATCTGACATTACCATACGTGGAACCTACCTGGAACACAATTTCCTGTATACTAGATTGTCTAGAATTGTTTTCTTCTTCTTGGATTTCTCCATTCTATCAACTGTTATCCTCGACCTAACTTTTTTTTTTTTTAACTTAATTTTGTTCCTCCACTCTTTTCTGTCCTTCTAGTCTCCATTCTTCAATTGCCTCTTTTCCATAGCTGCTCTCACTCCCTCCATCAATGTGCCTCTAGGTCTTCCTCTCCTTTTCCTAGAATTGTTTTCAGTGCATTAATATTTTTTTCCGTGTGTGTGAATAATATTTCACACACACACACACACACACACACACACACACACACACACACACACACACACACACACACACACACACACACGTATCCTAGATCTTAAGTGTTCATCTTCTAAAATCAATTTACCCACCTGTTACTCCTTTGCAATGATACCTTTGTCATTTTTTACACCATTAACCCAACTGTTTTGTTTCTATAGATGTTTCTTAAATTTTGGCAAATCTCAATGGGGGCAGTGTTCTCTGCATTCAGCAACTTGATAGCACACTTCTATTTTCAAACTACTGCAGCCTTGTGACCACATGCGACATGTTGACAGTAACATTTAAATTTTCATGTGACATCAAATATTTTATGCAACATTGCATGAGTGGGGGAAATTTGCAGACATTAGTTTCAAAGTAGCCTTCATATATAAAAGTATCTATCAGTGATTCTTCTGTTGTTGTGATATTAGCATCTTGATTAAATCTGTAATATCCATGAGGTTCTTGTTTTTCAGTGGGATAGGTTAAAGAAAATATTGAATAATTCTTAGATTAATACAGTTATGTAGATTTTATTCTGACAAAAAAATATAAATTCCGGCATCCCACTATCAAAATACTCATAAATTTATATATGCTTTTTTTTTTTTTTTTCATCTAGATTTATGCAGAAAAATTTATTGATTTCTATTAGAAAATTATACCTGGTAGGATGGGGAGACAAAGGGTTGGAAACTGCTGTTCTGGACACTATCTGTTCCAGATGTCATTGGATTCATTTCTTATCACCTACAAGTGGCCATAGTGATGGACTTTAATTGTAACCATCCTATATTGCTGAAATAACTTATGTATACATTTCTCTATATAAAATTCCTGCATGTCCTGTAATTGCAGTTTAATTTGAACATTATTTAGTCTGCTAAGCTGTATTTAAAATATTTAATTTTCCTTTAATTTTTAATCTACTCTGAGCATGATATGGAAAACCAGTGCAGTGTTTGAATGCAGGGGTGTATTCAGGGGTGAGCAGAGGGGGCATATGCCCCTTCTTAACTAAAAATTTGAAATTAAAGAAAATGAACACAGGAGGCATTCTAAAAAGAACTCAAAAGCCTGGTCGCCATGTCCCCTCTTACGATGCTACCAGGAGTGGTTGCCATGCCCCCCTTACGATGATACTGGATATGCCACTGTTTGAAAGCATTATATTCATTGGTGGAAGGAACTCTTTATTCTTATTTTATTTTTTCTGAATCTGTCCAGATATCCAATTTGTCAGTTTTAGTGTAGGGTAAGAAAATTTGCCAAATTTATTCAGTTTATAACTTATGCCTTGATGAAAATGTTTTTTTTTTTTTATTTGTTTTTTTTTTATTACTGGGAAACTCAACTTGCTATGTAGGTAGCAGGTTTATTTCCCATTATATTGGGTTTTTTCACTGAACAGCTATCATTTCTGATAGCTGCTCAATATACATTGACGTACATCATTGTGTCCATCTGTTAATCATTTTATGTGTAATTTCTTTCATTGAAGTTATGATTTCTTGTGAGTTCTTCTTCCCCCCCTCCTCCACACATGAATGCACATGGCTATTTGGGATTATGCTTACAATTGGCCATGTTTTGTTTGCTAGCTTAGCGTGTTGGGTTTTCTAATAAACTGTATTTTTGGAGTTATGACCCAATTGGGCATTTGTTTTTTGGCTAAAACTTATAGTTTAGTTTTTTATAATATTTTGAGGCATAAGCTTGACATTGATATGTCTTTTTTTTTTTTTTTTTTAATTTAGAGCCATATGGAAGAACAACAGATGTGGGAAAAAGAAAAAAAAGAAAAGGAATTTAATCATCAAAAAAAAGTTCAACAGTTAGAGTCTAGAGTAGCATGCTTAGATTCTCTAAATAAGGTATACTTTTTGTTAATCTATTGTGAATTTAATTTAATTTTATATGCCCTTGATTTAATTTTTGTCCGTAAAAACATGTGATGCTTACAGGAATTATATTTTTTTACTATTGGTATGAAAAGTAATAATTATGCCCATATACAAATTTTTTTAGCAAACCTTTTAATGATAAATATCAAAGAGTTTGGCTTATTTTCATAAAGCTATTATTGGGTGAAATTTAGTAAAGGAGCGGGTTTTTTTTTTCCAACACAGAAATTAAAATAAATAGATGATAGATGCTTCCCTACATTCTGTTTCTCTATCTTTCTGTTGAGGAATCTCTGTTCCCTGCAGGCCTTACAGGCTTTTTTTGGTGTTGTTATTCAATTAAAAACAATATTAGTAATTTTAGGTCAACTCTGGAAGATGTTATTTCTAAAGTGAGCATAAGCTCAGGCCTTTTGCTGGAGGGAACAGAGCATCAGTAAGATAGAAGAGAATGCAAGGAAGTGTGTCTTATCTGTTTTGGTGAAGTTTGAGAACAAATTAAAAACTTCGATAAAATTTAATGACTATAAGCAAAAGCCATATCTAATTACACTCGAACTTGGTTATAATGAGCACGGAAATAACAATATTAATGAGCAAAAAGCCATAATGATTTTAATTTATGTGTATTTCCATACAATCACTCACTGTGATAAAGTGTGTACTACATGGATATACTGATCAAATTTTGATAATTATGCAAACATTCTTAATTGCTCGGGTAGTCGAAAAAACCCAATTCTTGGAATAGACGAAAATGAAAAGGGCAACTTAGCTTTATAACCACTGCATCAGATTAGCGGCAGGTTTGACCTTGCCCTTCCAGGGACGGGGGCTGAATAGTGCATTGGCATTCTACTTGTCTCATTACCCTATTTGCAGATTGTCTTGTACTCACTGACCCATAAATTTATTTTGGGACTTTTAAGAACTTTGTATGCACTTCAGGACTTAAAGTGATCTGCATACAAGAACTTTGTATGCAGATCACTTCATCATTTTAAAGTAAAATCAGTTAGAAATGAACACTTCCTTAGGAAACATGTCTGCCAAAAAAAAGAAAATCTCTCGATTCACAAAAAGTCGAAATTATTCGCGAGTTAGAACATAGTGCAAAAAATGTTGAAGTGTGTAAAAAGTTTTCTTTGTTCTCTTCAATTGTATCGACATTGTGGAAGAATAAAGATGTTTACATACCAGCACTGGAAAAGAACATAACTGGAAAAAAAAAAAAAAAAAATTTAGAAAGTGCGAGGTTACACATGTTGATGAAATATTCCTCCAGTGGTTCACCACACAGAGAAGTGCTGGATTTTCAATAGATGGTCCGATCTTGAAGACTCAAATGGAAAAATTTGCTAAATGATTTGGAAGCAACGATTGTGTGTGTTACAATGGTTGGCTGGATTGATTTAAAAACCGACATAACATCGTTTATGCAGAAATTAGTGGAGAATCTCGATCTGCAGATCCAATAATGGCAAATGAATGGATTGACCATGTTTAGGCAGAAGTCAGGAAAGATTTCAATGACGAAGATATCAATAACAGTTGTACTACTGCAACAGCATCTAGACAATTTGGACTGAGAAGTGGCAACTGAAGTTTAACATTGACAAACACAAAGTACTGCATACGGGTAGCAGTAACCCAAGAGAAATGTACCACCTGTATGGTACTACACTTAGGGTGGTAGAAAATGAAAAAGACCTGGGAATGATTGTGCAGTCAGATATGAAGTTTTCTGAGCAATGCAGGCAGGCTGCCAGAGTGTGTCATGGGATTTTGTCAATGATATACAGGAGTTTTTCTAGCAGGGAAAAGGAAGTGATTATCCCTTTGTATAAGGCAATGGTCAGGCCTCATTTTAGGAAGGATGTAGAGTTGCAGGAAGTGTGTACAGAGAAGGGCAACAAGATTGGTGAGGGGAACGAAGGGATCCTCTTACCAAGAACGGCTTAAGTTCTGAAATTGCAGCATCTGTAGACTAAGCACCTGCGAAGTGATCTGATTGAGGTGTATAAGGCCTTTATTGGGTTGAGCATGCCGGATTCTGATAGGATTCTTCCGCTTACTCAGATTACGAACGTGAGGGGGCATAAATTAAAATTGAGGAAAAACAGTTGTAGAACAGATGTGCGGAAATTTGTCTTTAGCCAGCAAGTGGTTAATTGCTGGAACAAACTTTCATCTGTTGTTGCGATAGCTTAAATAAATTCAAGGAGGAACTGGACAAACTTTTAGAGGGAATGGTTGTGTGAAATATTTTTTTTTTTTTTTTTTTTAAGCTCATACTTGCTTTTTTGCATCACATGCCTCTATTACTGACTCTATTACTGCAGTGCTGACGAAACGGGACTTTTTTATAATTTGACACCTGACAATACATTTAAATTCAAAGGGGGAAAATGTGTTGGTGGAAAAAAATCAAAGGCTCGCTTGACAGTGCTCATATGCGTAAATATGACAGGAACTGAAAAAAAAAAAATTTGTTTGTTATCAGAAAATCATTAAAACTTTAGTGTCTCAAAAACGTAAGAAAACTTCCTGGGGATTGCACTGCAAACAAGAAAGTTTGGGTGACTTCGGATATTTTTCGTGAATATGGAAACGATTGGAATAAGGAGCTATTCAAAAAGAAGAAAAAAGAATGTTAGTTGATAACTATCCTGCACATCCCCAGATTCAAAATTTGTCCAACATTAAGCTTGTGTTTCTGCCTCCCACTGTGACATCAATTTTACGACCAATGTACATAAGTGTAATCAAGAGTTTGAAAGGATTTTATAAAAGATTTCTAGTTCTACATCTGATCATCAAAGAGAACAGAAATTTACCGCATCTATATCGATATTGGATGCTATAAATTTATTGGATGATGCATGGAACAGTGTTACTTTGACAACCATATCGAAATGCTTCAAGAAATCAAAATTATGTTCAAATGAAATTTCAATTGTAGATGAAGAAGCTGGAAACGAAGAAAACAACTTACCATTATCTGAATAGTTGCTACGTAACAACTTTGTAGGTTTTAAAACAGATAACATCGATAACTAGTGGTCTTCCCATAGAGAGTGACATTGTAGACTCTGTGCTCAACAGATATAACGACGATGATTGTGATGATGATATGATGACAGTTGAGAGTGAATCAAAATCAGTGCCAGCAATCTCACAAGCTCAAGGTGCAATAGACATTAGTCAATTTGTTTGAAGGAAGTGAGGCAAGTAATGAGACTTTTAATGCATTGAGTGTTTTAAGGGGAAACTTAAGAAATATCAAAGTGAAATCTTTAAAATAAACATCAATTTTAAGATTCATAAATAAAGACCAATTGAAATCGTGTTTATTATTAAATAGCATTGTTTTTAATTACAGAGAAATAAATTGTGTTTAGTATTGTAGTTTATACAAGCATATTAATACAAATAATATGCAAGTATATACATATATTATTTATTTTTTTCTCTAATATTTATTTCGTTTTTTGAATCCATCTTTTTATCAAGTTATTGAGAATTTAAAAAAATGGGAGGTAGATTTAACTTATTACTGATATAAAGTGTTTATTGTTTAACAGCTCCGTGGGTTTTCCCATCTTCGCTATCACTGATATAGTGAGTAACGGTTATAACAAGGAAATTTTGTCGGTCCCTTGATGCTCGTTATAACCAAGTTTGACTGTATTTTTTAAATTAATTATATACAAAGGTTATATAATCTATGTGTAATGCAGTTAAACCAGGTTTAAGGAAATGTTTAAGTTCTTTCAAAAATCCTGTTATACTGCTTATTTAGCTGACTTTTTTAATGTGTTCAGCAGGAAAAGCTAAACTAAATATTTCTATTTATAGCAGAATACAGTAGAAATTTAAATATACAAAAACTAGTTGACTCTGCTTCTCACAGTGTGTATATGTGTACACTTCATAATGGGAAGCTTGACTGATACCTGAACTTTGGGCAGGTGTCAGTTACTGTGTGGATATGCAGTTGCTTATTGATTTCTTTCAGAGTTAGTTATGCTACGTGCACTATAAAATGAAATATCGTATTCACAGTCGCAGTATTCTATTTTATAAAATAGCTCTCATAATGACTATGCTGTAGCTTCCCAAGTTACAAATACCATATGCTCCTGAAAAATCATTTGTTAATTGAAAGTTTCATGATTGGGAGTGATTTTTCTATAGATAAAATGGTATAATGAGAGTATGTGTTGTCTCAAAAAAAAAAATAGTATTCACTCTCAACAATGCATAACAACTGGGATAACTATAAGATTTTAAAATAATATCTTTATTGCAATATACAATAGAAGTGGATTGCATTGTCAATAAAGCAAAAAGGAAGTTTCCGAAAGAAACTGAAACAACATTTAATCGCATATGTTATATTGTTACTGCAAATAAAAATATTTAATTACTGCCAGTACAAATTTTGAATGTGCTTGAATGGTGATAAGAGTTGTGTGGACTAAGGGAAATGAAAAGACAATTGCATGTTTGTGAAATTCATTATCTCGGTATTCTTGGTCTCTTGGCTGGAACAAGATGCTGTACATCAAGATCTGCAGATTGTAAGAGAAACTCAGAGTAGCTCAAGCACAAAAGTCCTTTTGAATTAAAGATGTAAAAAATAAAAATAAAGATGCAAACAAAACCTGATATGGCACTGCTGCTATCCTGAAATCCCTATGCTGAATTGACTAATATATTTGTAGTTTTTAATTTTATAAAAACTTTATAACCACCCTGAAAAATAATTATATATAAATAAATTATTCAACATAATCTTTCTGATGTAGGAATTACAAGAAAAAAATTACAAAAGTGAAACTGCTACTAGAGAATTACGACATAGGCTAATTACCCTAGAAGAGGAAGTACAGCATACTCACCAGAAGTTACAGACTGTTAGCAAAGAAAAATGTTGCTTGGAAAATGAGCATCAAGAGAATGGAAAGACTATTTCACATTTGCGGAATTCGCTATCTCGGCTTGAACAAGATGCTGTACACCAAGATCAGCAAGTTGCAAGATTGCAAGAGCAACTCAGGGTGGCTCAAGCACAAAATGTAAGTTATTTCTGTTGAGGCTTTCTCTTAAGTTATTTCTAATTTTTATCTGTTCTTTTTAAATAACTTATCTTGCATGTTTAATTAATTTGCCTAATTTGACCCACTACAAGATCAAAACTCAAATTGAGATTTCCCTTTTCCTTCGGATTCTTGGTTGTTCCCACCTCTAACTGACAGACTTCTAGTTTGCTAAATAAAAGTCTTAAATATTGTTTGTCCCTTTGCAAATGTAATCTGTGTTGCACAATAAAGATGATTTTTTTATATCAACCTGAATTATGATTTAAGTTACATAGCATATAGAAATAACTTGAATGTTCCTAACATGAAAAGAACTTTCAATGCATGCACTATTCCTCAACGTTGTGTTACTCTCACCAGTTTAATTTTAAAATTCCCACTCTAATTTCTTTAATTTGGTAGTAATAGTAATTACATTCACTATAATACTTTTTTACTTTGACTTGCAATCCTCAGAAATTCTGTTTTACAAGCAATATACCTGTTTGTTAGTGCATGTTTTGAAATAAGCATTTATTCTATTTTTTTCACATTAGTCAAACTCGAACCTTTTATTTCTTCCAAAAAATTAACTAATTATGATAATCCAGCAATGATCTTCTGAATATGTTTCTTTTTGTTTAAAATCTGCATTTTAAAATCAAATTTTGTTTCATCCATGATTTTTTACTAACATTAACCACTTTTACTAAATTCTAACATTAATGTTTATTCAGTCCAAATGATTCCATTACAACCATCTGTATTTCTCTCCTTATTCTACACTCTGTACTGCCTCTGGTTTGGCATTGCTGTATAGCAGTCTAACAGTATAATGTCTCACAAGTTAGCTACATTAAGTGCAGACAGTTGGCAAAGGAATTGTTTTAAAAATTTGTGAAGAACAAAATATATTTGTAATTTAATTAAATGTTTTGTTTATGGGACAATATAATATTTTAGCAATCAAGTAACGGTTAATTTAACTCAAGCTTTCACTCTTTTAAGCAGATACATACAATCATTAATGCACAAGATGCACTGCATATGCATTAAAATTATTCCACATTAAAATTATTTATGTGGAATATAATTTTCACAGTCCACTTCTGCTTCTAATAGAAAGTATCTAAAGAACTCCAATATTACATCTTTAGATGTGGTGGTAGCTGAGTTTTGTACAGATCTGGACATGATGCATCGTCCTGTTGGAAGAACTGATTCAGAGATGGATAAACTGTAGTCATGTAGTGATGAGCCTGGACAGAAAAATTTTTTACAGATAACCAGTGGCATCTATGTATTAATTCACTGGTGTGAATGAGCCCAATGTGCACCATAAAAATCCTCTCAACACCATTACGCTTCTACCACCAACCTGCATTGTTGACACTTGGTAGGATGGGTCCATGCCCTCATGCTATTTTTGCTGTATTCTGGTCCTCTCATCAGTGTGAAACAGCAGGATTCATCAGACCAGGAAATGTTCCAGTCCTCTACTGTACTGTGTTGGTGTTCCTGAGCTTATTGTAACTTATGTTTTGCTGATAGCAGTAGAATCTGGTTTGGTTGTTGGCTGCGATACCCTGTCCGGTGTATTGCAGCCAACGACCAAACATACAACTTGACAGAATACGATTTTTGCATTCTGAAATGCCTCTTTGATTACTACTGTTATGTTGGGTTATTATATGACTGATTATAACCTTTTTGTTGCCTTGCAGAAGTCCTTTCTATCTCCATTGGTCTTTCACATCAAGTGCTATTTTTGATAACAGGATCACTGTTGGCTGGATGTTATTTGGTTAGTGGAAGAACCTTGATAAATCATAGAACAGCCATACACGAAAACCACAGCAGGTTTGCATTTCCCAAGATACCTGTGTTGGCATCTGGTGCAGACTACCATACCATGTTGATAGCACTAACAGCACCTTGAACACATGATGTTACTGAAGGAGCACTGCATTTCATGAAAATGCAATGTAAGTGTACCTAATAAAGTGGTCACTCAGTGAAGACTGTACTAATACCTGATGGCTTTATTTGCCTCAGTACAAATTTACTCATTTTATATTTTTAAGTCTTTATTTTATTTTATTATTTTTTTGTCCCCACCCTTTCATTTTTTGTTCCTCTACAATTGGAGTTTAAATGAGAAAAATCGGTCGACTACTGAGTTCCTGGCACTCAGGATGAAGGGTCCGTAGTCATGAATGGTCGTTAGTGTAGCATCTCAAATAGAGAGGTTTATGGTAACTGAAAAAAGTTTCTAATACCCCGGCTTGGCCTAAAACTGAGGAACTAATGAAAACATTGTCTATTTGAGTCTTTCCAGTTGTGAATGATAAGGGTGGGAGAAGTGACTCTGACTTCTTCCTGGAGAAGTGATTTAAAGTCTTGGGGGGAGAAGCGACTAGCAGGTGAGGGCTGTGCAAGACTCCGCGCCGGTGCCTCCCCACCACCACCCCCTCAACACTGGCTCTCTGAGTACCTCCTTGCCGGGACAACTCCAGCTTTGAAAATTGTTAAAAAATACTTCTTGTCACAAAATTTATAAATGACTTTTATAGAATTATTAACTATTTAACAACCTTTTTGTCACCAAAAGGAGTAACTCTCCTTTTGGAGAGTTACAAAGAAGCGCACTATCGAAATACAATAAAAAATTTTTTTTAATTTTAACACAAAAAGTAAATGATAGATTTCAGTCGGAATAGTTTTCCCTTGATAAGCATTGACTAACGCATAGCTAATGTGATTAAACCTATTTGTTGAGCTCTTTCCAACGGTTTATAATAAGCTATAGGGTGTTGACAGCATTTTTGTCCCCCCCCATCTCTCAGACAAATTTTTGTCAACAATGATCAATGTGGCGTTATGTTGGCTCACATGATGTACAAATCCATGCAAAATTTCAAGTCAGTAGGTTAACTGGTTCCAGAGATACAGTGCTGTGACAGCTGGATGAACAGACAGACAATCAAGTGACATTATAAGGGTTACTTTGTTAGTTTATGGACCCTAAAAATGAACAGTAACAAAATTGGTTCAAGAAGGAGTGAAACAACAAAGATTTTTCTTGAATTTTATCCACCTTCTTTATGTTTCTTTCTAGAGCTTTGGATACTTTTGCAGATTGTTTCTGTGATTTGAAATTGATTCCTCCCTCCTTTAGTGCAGTTATCCTCTAAGGAGTCTGAGATCTTGCTGAAATGCGTCCAAACTGTCTAGGGTATTTTATTTTTGTTTTGTAGACTTAACATGCTGGTTGCCTTCCACTACTTCTGTTAGTAACTTTTCAGAATGCAAGCTAAGGAAGCTCCAGACCTGGCTGTATTTGATATCTTATTGCTTTGGTGAAATGTGCATTCTTATTATATAGCCTAGGTATATAATACTCCTGCCATATATTTTGTTTGTTCCCCGTTGTATTCAGAGACTGCAAAAAACACAGAATAGCTTGAATGGCAGAAATCCTTCTCTTTCTTTCTCTCTGCCTCCCTCCAACTTAAGATCAGTTAACATGGCTGATTTAAGAGGCCTTTAACCTGGTAGTGGTGGTGCACTATGGCCATAGATGCTGATGCACCTAAAAAATTCCCAAACAAACAACCTGGTAGTAGTGGCACCCTAAAATATAGCAAAAATATCGGCGGGTCACCTGACAGATGCTCAAAACTCTTTAATTTTTAGAAATGATTTAGGTTTTTTAAATTCTGAAATTTTTAAAATTTTTTTCTTAATGGATTGCAGTACTTATTATATGTATTTTTTCTGCTGAAAATTGCAAAAAAAAAAAAAAAAAAAAAAAGTTTTGTAGATAGGAAATAGAAACATCAGTCTCTTTTTCAGTTTAAAAGACTGTTAAATTTTAAACATGTGCATGCACATATGTTTCTATTCAGACATATATATTCCATACTATTAGTTACATTCATTTTCAGGTTTATTTAAATTTATTTCAATCTTGAACTCTTCACATTACATGAAATTTGAAACTATGTCTTGCTTCCCACAGTGTAGAAGCCATCTTGAGAGAGAGGATATTTGGTTGTGTTCATGTCTTTACTATATAAAGACGATAATAAATCTTTCAAAAACAACTAGGGTAAGAGTATAGATGTTTATTGAACTAACGGGAGAAATAAAACAAATAACCTGACACTATGAACACAGTGTCAGGTCAGCGTTTGTCTGGTGGCATGCCACTCTTCAAACAAAAAACCAAATAGTTCCAAGAAGGATAGTGGGTCACCTGACAAGTTTGTGCATGCAATTTCTGTACAAAAAACCATAGGAAAGAAAATCACTTCAGAAATTACAGGTAGCCCTCGATTTGCAGCGATCACTAACCACAATGCCATTGTGGTTAGTGGTAGGTAAAATGCCATTTTTATTTTTATTTATTTATTTTTGCAAATTTTTTATAAATTGAAATTTAAAATCGTCAGACAAAATTTGTCGGCATCATACTGTGCTATCCACTGTTCATGTGATTTAGGACAATCTGAGGCAATCAGCAATTAGCACATCCGTATCAGAGACGAGAAAGATTCCCGCCCTCAAAGTAACCACTCGTGGATGCAGGTAGTAAAGGTCCATGTGGTGAGCCCTTCAGTTGGTTGTTGTTTACGCTATTTACATGTGTTGAAAATTTATTACGCTAGCAATTTTTTATTAATTGTGCTATTAATAAATTAAATAAAAATAATAGTGATATCCATGTGCAGTTTTTGCCAATCATGTTATAAAGTTTTTAATTTAATAGAATAAAGAAATGACATGTCTGGTAAAAGAAGTTCATTGAATCCTAGTGCAATATTCGGAGGATGGAATCTGGTGAAAGCCACCCTAATGTGTGTAGGTATGAATATGCCTCCATTGACTATTACTACAACTATGAAGAGTGTTAATAAAATAAAACAATCGATGCAAAGTGGTAGGTAAAATTTTTTGTGACTGGAACCTAACCCTGTGATTTCCGAATGACTCCATTATATAAAGGGTTCCATTTGCACCTGTCCCCCCCCCCCAAGGAACCTAACCCTGGTGCAATCGAGGGCTACCTGTATTCCAGTAAAAGTTTGACTGTATTTAGGAAGGTAGAAAAAATTTTGCATTTTTAATCAAATACAGTAATACCCCGACTTACGCTACCCCGACTTACGCGAACTCGGAGTTACGCGGTTCTTGATTTTTTCGTTTGGCTGCCGCCCACTATCTTCAAGGTCGTTTTTCATATGTTATCGATATACGGTGCGACGGCGGAGAATGAGAGCGAAAGATGAACAAAATTCAACTTTGCTGCTTTTATGTTTTTTATATCAGTGAAGGGGAAACACATTTCACCATAATAACGTAAAAACCAACACAATTCCAGCTATCGGTATAATCGCAAATGCAATTAGATCGAGTTTACTACCAGTTTATAACAGATTTCACTAGCAGAAACGCAACTGGATTTTTATTGTTTTATGGTAGTAACCCCTAGAAATGTGAGGTGTTAATAGCGTATCTCTGCCTTTATGGTGTTGTTTATTCAGTTGCTACATGCGCGCAGCTTTGTTTATGCGTATCAAGCGTGCCTCCTCGTTTTGTAATTGTGCTTTATTCCCTAAAAATGAGTAAAATACTTAATTAAAAGGTGTGAAAAGGAAGCGTCCTGGTGAAGACACTGCAGATTCAGAGAGAAAAAGAAAAGCAGTTATCGATAAACAGAGGCGGACTGGGTCAAAAATTCTTACCCAGGAAAATTTATAGTGGCCTCATACTATGGTTTATGGCCAAAATCACACTGGCCCACCGGGGTTTCCCCGGTAAGGCTTATGGCCAGTCCGCCTCTGTCGATAGAGAAAAAATATGAAATTGTGAAACGCTTTGAGCGAAATGAAAGACTATGTGATATTGCACGTGCTACAGGCCTAAATGAAGCAACGGCGAAAAGCACATGGAACGAAGAACGCGTTATAGCTACAAAGCAAGGAATAAAAAAAATTATTAGCTTGCTACGAAGAAATTCTGCGTGAAAAAAAGAACGCGCTGTGTCGTCAGACGAATTTGTTAGATTTTATGAAGCCATCGACATCGAAATAACTTTTTAACGTAAGTCATTTGTTTTTTTAATACATATTTTGTATTAATATGTATAAAGAACTGCAATTTTATTAATATTTTTCTTCTAAACTAGTGTTTTTGTTAGTCCTTGTCCCAATTAAGCAAAATTTATATGTATTTATATGCAAAGTTGTACCCCGACTTACGCGATTTTCGTCGGACCCACCTATCGCGTAACTTCGGGGTATTACTGTATTAATGATTAAGATGGTAACATTACCTATGAGGGTAACCTGTCGGGTGACCTGCCACCGTTCGCTGGGCTAAAATCGTCTATTGTACATCTCCAAACCTATATTTCTCCACATGAGCAACAAGTGCCAAAATTATTATGCTGTCATATAGAGGACTGAAATCAACTAAGTAGCCAATTTTGAAGTTTGTATTAGATGAACATTACAAAATATACACCTGCTGTGGCAGATAAAATTTGGCATACTTCAACCCATCAGTTTTAGTGTCACATTTGCCATTTTTTAAAATTCAAACAGCCAGAGCTCTGTAACCATTTAGAATCAGACATTTTTATGAATTTTTCATTTTTTCTCTAAATTAATCTGTAAAGTATGACTCACACATTATGAAACATGTTTTTCAAGATCATTTCATGTAAAATTCAAATATATTGTGTTTGTTATTGTTTTGAAATCATCCAATATGAGATGGCAGTGTAAAAACATCTGAGTCCATTACTTCCAACTAGATGGAAAGGAACAGTCTAAGCAATGGAAACACTTTTCTGTTGGTGGCAAAGTGATGGTATCAATCTCCCGGGAGTCTGAGGGTTTACTGTTAGTAAATTATTTAGAAACGATCCATACCATCAAAGAAGGAATTTTATTTTTCACAGATTAACAGATAATATCAAGGTTAAGGTGGTATGAAAAGCACACAAAAAGAATCATCTTTTACCAGAACAGTGTGAACAAAGACACACTAGCTTGTGGTTATAACGGGGACTGTTGTAATGTTTAAATACACTTCACAACTGTGGATTTAAACTCCTTGCAGATTAGCCTTATTCAGCTGATTTGGCACCTTCAGACTTTATATTTTCCCCAAATTGAGACATTTGGCTAGGATTCATTGTCATACCTATATTTCTAACAGTCATCTGAATTCTGTCAATGACTTTTTGGACAGCTTGGATAAAATCTGTAAGGATGAGATCAGAGCTTTGCAGGAATGGCAGCAGAAGTGTCTCACTAAAGAGAAAAATGTAAAAAAATAATAGGTATTTATTTATTTATTTTTATTTTGTTTTTCATAGTTGGGCCCAAAACATTTCATTCACCCTGTAACTGTTTCTCCAATCTTGAAGAAATGGTATTAAAATTTTACCATATGATTTTTCTTTATTTAGAAAAATCTTGAGGATTTGCTGGAGCAAAACAAAGTTCTTTTAAATAAAAGGGAAACTGCTATAAAATCATTAACAGAAGAAGTTGACAAAGGCAATGAAATAATTCGAAAACTGCAAGCAGAGATGCACAACAATCATGCCAAGGTAAGCAGAAAAACTTCATTTATGATTAGGTATTGTATAAAGTAGTGTTACTCAATATTTTGAATTCAGCAGGCTACTTAATCTGACCTTCCAACCCTGGGAAGTACCTCATTGCCTACTTCTTTTATGGGCACCTATGTAGCCAGGTGGGCAGGAGCAGCAGTGCGTAGCACATGCTTCTTGATTAGACCGGGGTTCGAGCCCGTGACCACCAAATGCGGAGGATGTGGAAAGGTCGGAATGACCACCGCATATCCCCGGAGCAATATGGCCTTAGTTGCTAATGCTCTTAAAAACCAAATAACAACTTCTTTTATCTAGTTTATTTTTTAACAAAAGTAGTTACTTGGTAATGTAGTTTAGGTATAAATAGTTATTATAAATAGTACTATAAAATTCCAGTGAAAATATTTAAACTGATTTTTTTTTTTTTTTTTTTTTTTGGACCCCATTGCCCAAAATCTGTAGTAATTGCGTCAGTTCATATTCATATTTCATCACTTTGTGTACTCAGGGCAAATGAGTGCTCATTCACCTTGCCCCATGATACTTATCCCTTGTACATGTACCACTTTTGTTTGAATGAAATGGCCTTTTCATTAGTGAGTTTTCCAAAAATGTGTGGGCTACTGTGGAAACTCACTCCACAGAGCTCCCCTGCCCAACTGTTCTCATTTTGACGTGATTTCCCAACATTAGAGTAAAGTTATTGTCAAAAATCAAATGAGAACAATTTAAAAAATATATAGAAAAATTTGTAAAAATATCTAAAAACAGTAAAATGCTTCTATAAGCATGTTGCTGATTTTTTAAGCTCAATCTTCTACAAATATTAATGTATGACTTCACACATTAATAGGTTACCATTAAAAAAATAATAAAATTATATGCTTTTTGGAATATGTTGCCTAATAAGAGCACCTCTTAATTTATATTAATCTCAATAGTTGAACCTGCACAGTAGCACACTATGCTGAAAATGAAGTTTGACATTTATTTGCTAAATTAGTATTAAATAGTTGAATGATGCAAGGAAACAAAGCTTGTGTAGCATTTGTCATAAAAAAAATTAAAAAATAATGAATAAGATAGAATATCTTCTAAATTTTATATTTTATAAAAATATGAAATGTGTACTTTTTTAAATTTTATTTTAAAAATATTCAGCTTGTCTTGATAAATGGTGTAGTTGGAGAAAGCCCTTGCCTGTGCATTGATTTTGCATTTGTTGGTTTTGTTTTCTCTCTCATGTGATTTTTTTTTTTTTTTTTTGTTGTTGTTTCAGATCTAACCTGTTCAAATCTCCTCTTAAGTCGGTTTTAATACTTCCTATTTTTGAAGATCAGTATTCATGGGTGAATGGAAGATTTATTTGAATAATGATGCCATTCATATCTAGTGGGTGGATGTAGTTCATCTCTTTCCTTCTAGTCTTAACATAAGCAAAGAATTCTTTGCTACTTTTCCTAGCATTCTTAGCCAAAGACATCTCATATTTTGTCTTAGATTGCGTAGCCTCCCACCTTAATGACTGATTGCAAACTAGTTCATACTTACTGTTTCTTTGTCCCCTGATAATCTATAATCATCCTATGCATTTTTCTTTTCTGCCACTAGTCTCATCAGTTCATCTGGCATCCATTTAAATCTAAACTTTGAAAAATATCCCTTAGTTGATATAAAAAGCTTAATAGCATCTGTGATTACTTCCCACCTAGAGTTTACAGTTGGTAACTTCATCATTTGGTACTGCTAAAAAGCATTTAAAACTAAGACCATTGTAGTCATCTTTAAAGAACAAAATCCCTTCCCTTTACCTTTGACAAGGGTTAAGGGAAGGGATTTTGCTTTTATAAAGGTGACTACACTTTATGGTCACTGCCATTTAGTGGTTCTTTTATTTGGAAATTCTTAATTCATGAAGAAGGCCTTCTGATAATCAGATCAAGAGTTTTAATTTTTCTTCTTTCCTCTCTAACATGATACTGTAGAAAACAGTCATCTAATAAATCCAGGTTGTTTTTGTTAATCTACTATTCTTCTCAGTATCATTCAAGTTTCTGAGGATGATTTTAAGTGCATTATTCATTTTTTAAAATATTTCTACCTTAGGTTTTGATATTCCAAGTTTTTGGTGTGAAAATAGCCACATTTTTTTTATTTGCTTTTGATTTATTTAATTGGTCCTTGATTAAATAAATTGGCTTTGGTTCTAGATAAACTTAAATATTATTGAGTTACTCCTGTTCTTAAATGTCGTCCTATTTTGTGTGCTAATTATCTTTATTGTTTTCATCCTGGTGCCTCACTTTCTGTTAAACTACTTTATTCACTTTGTTATGAACTTTCTGCTCATTCCAGTGAACCTGTTTGTCTTATCTTTAATATGGCAAAATAAGAAACTTTTCACTTTTTATACACATTTCTGAAATTTTTGATTCTTAGTTATGATTATTGGTTTCGTTAAAATCATAATTTCATCTTGGTGGTTCTCTTTTTGAATTAATCTCTTTGTTATTAACAAGATATTGATGAGAAATACTACAACTTTCTGAAAGTGATAAAGCCCAAGGAACCTATAATTAAAAAGAAATCCAAAGAAGAAAAAATTAGTCAAGAAACACTTGTCATGGTGAACCGAAGACGACAAATGAAGAGCAAGATAAACACTGACAAGAACAAAATTGGGTATACTGAGTTATGCAAAGCCATTAGAAAGAGACTCAGAGAGTACATAAGAAGATTTAACACAGGAAAAGTAGAACAAGCATTAAGGGAAAACAAAGTACTTAAATCAGCAGCTTTGAGCAGTAATACAGAAAGACAAATGATACTGAAACTGAAGAATGGAGACGATGTACTTATAAATAGCAGAGAAGGCATAATTCAAATAGCAGAAGACTACTATAAAGAATTATACAAGAAGCGAGGAAATGATGCCAGCAGTGGGGAAGATGGATCACAAATTAGTAACACATATGATATACCTGATATCCTTCCTGATGAGGTAGAACATGTTGAAGAAAATGAAGAATCAGAAAGCCCCAGGGGAAGATGAAGTTACTATACAGTTGTTAAAATTGGGAGGAAGAGACATGACACAGAATCTGGCAAGACTCTTCACAAAATGCATTAGAAGAGGCGCGTGATGCCCAAGGAGTGGAATAATGCAATCATAGTTTTGCTGAATAAGAAAGGAGATAAATCAGAAATTGGAAATTATAGACCAATTAGTTTGTTATCCCACATCTACAAGTTGTTCACAAGGGTCACTACTAACAGATTAGAAAGAATACTTGATGAGAATCAACCGAAAGAGCAAGCTGGCTTTAGAACAGGATTCTCAACTATGGATCACCTTCACGTAATATCACAACTAATGGAGAAAGCAAATGAATATAAACACCATTATGCCTGGCATTTGTGGATTATGAAAAGGCATTTGACTCCATACAGCATAAGGAAATGTTTCAGGCACTGGAAAGACAAGGCATAGATATCCCATATATTATGATATTGAAGAAAATATATGAGAATGCTACCTCCTTTATTAGACTAGACAAAGACAGTAATAAATATAAAATTGAGAAAGGAGTTCGACAAGGAGACACAAATATCTCCAAAGTTTTTACTGCTACTCTTGAAGAAGCTTTCAGGAGGTTAGACTGGTCGCGGAAAGGGGTCAATGTGAATGAAGAGTACCTAAACCATTTACGATTTGCAGATGACATTGTGTGATCATAAGCCATGATCCCAAAGAATTAGAGGAAAACCTTAATCAGTTATGCAGAGTTAGCAAGGATTTTGGATTAAAGGTGAATATGGCTAAAATAAAAGTAATGACAAACAAGTATGCCACAGAAAGGGATATAATCATTGAAGGAGTAGTAATTGAAAAGGTGGATTCATATACTTACCTGGGACAAGTCATTAGCTGTAATAATGATAAATGGCTGGAAGTGAAGAGAAGAATAAATTTTGGATGGATAGCTTTCAGGAAAGCTATCCATCCAAAATTTTGAGGAGCAATATCCCAATTTTGTCTGAAATTTAAAATAATGAACCAATGTATACTCCCACCATGACTTTTGGAAGTGAAACTTGGGCACTCACCAAAAGAATGGAAGAGAAGCTGAAAACTACTCAGTGAAGAATGGAATGAATTATATTAAAAATCATACTGTTAAATAAGAAGAGAAACATGGATTAGGCAGAAAACTCAACTAAAGGACATTCTTATCAAAACTAAAGAACTAAAATAATCTTGGGCAGGACACAGCTTGAAGACGTCATAACAGATGGACTAAAAAAATAGCAGAATGGTACCCAAGAGGAGCTAGAAGAAAACCTGGAAGACAATGATGGAGATGGACAGATGAAATTCACGAGTTCATGGGTAGCAAATGGATGTCCGTTGCACAAAACAGAATGAACTGGAAAGTTGCTGGAGAGGCCTTCATCCTGCAGTGGATTGAAAATGGCTGATGACGATAATGTTATTAAATAATGGAAATCAAATTTTCAATTTCAGATTTATACTTCCATTTGACAAGATTTTCTCAAGGCAGTGCCTACGTTTTTATTGGTTTCATTCATTTTATTGTCATTCTTTTTTATTCTAATTTATTTTCTAATGCTGACATATACTTTTTTTCTAACTGATCTTCTTACTTATCAGTGGTTGCTAATTTTGAGGGTTTTTTTCCTTTTCTTCAGTATATCATACATTTTAGCTTCCAAACAAAATGATACCATTAATTTTCTTATCCCTCTATATTTCTATATTTTCTTAGCTTTGTGTGTTTTAAATTGTATCTTATTTGGGTCATGATGCTAGTTGGCACCAGCAGTTTAATATAGCACAAAACATGAATTTCCTGTTTTTGCGATATAGAAAATGCAAACAAACACGATGTGTCCAAATTACTTCTGTCAAATTTATATTTTTCCACATGCAGATAAACTTCTCATTACTTTTTCTTGTAAGATTTTCTTTAAAAATAGAGAACTTTTTAAAAAGCAGTAAAGCCATCGTTTACTAAATGTTTTGGTTTATTCATTTTTCTTCTAAAATATTAGCTTACATACTTTATTATTTATTAGTCTTACATACTTTTTTTTTTTTTTTTTTCAGTTGAAAGTCCGGGCTAAAATAGCAGTAAAACAAGAAGACTTGTTGAGTGAAAAAGAACATCAGCTTCAGCATTTACAAGAAGAACTGGTAACTATCAAAGAAAAATTAAAGGGCAAAGAAGAAGAAGTAAGTGATACTTTGAAGCGAAACATTATAGGAAAAAACTGTTAATTGAATAAATTAAGTTTGTATGGTTATGGAAAAATTTCACAGGTGTTTTAAACTGGATGTTCAGGCTAAGTGTGATAAGTCCACCATATAGAGAAAGATGGAGTCAAAATATTTATATCTTATTGTATTTTTCCTGTATTGTTCTTTCTTTCTTCTATTAAAAGAAGGAAAAATCCTTTTGGTAATGCATTATATCTTCCTACAAAGAATTTACTACCTTTAAGCTTTAGTTATTGCAGCAATTTTGAAGTGATATAATACAAAGTCGTCTTGAGAAATGAAGAATTCTCCATGTGGGAGATCAGTGCCATAAAAAAAAATAATAATAAAAATCTAAGACTTGAATAGGAAAAGAACATATGGGGAGATTTTTTTTATTTCAAAACATAACATGTCTGTAATTATGGAAATTAAGATATAACCTGACTTTTTTTTTAGCTCATTTTGTGAATCCACTATTTTTCTTTAAAAGAAGCAAAATTTTAGCAACTAAATGTGATTTAAAACTAGGTTTGCTTCAAAAATTCATTGCTCAGTTGTTTTGAAATGTAACCTAATACATGTCCAAGCATTAAATAGTTTAAGGAATATTTTTTTAACATAACATTTTCATGAGCAATACTGTGTGGTGTAAAGTTTGATTTTATTCCAAGTTATATTGCCCTTTTATAGCTCTTAGGATTCATGCAGTCTGTGGTCTACATCCATTAGCTTAATATTTTTCAGCTTGAGAATGCTAACAAATTCAAATTTCAAATAAACCACAATGATACTTAATTTGTCATTATGGTTTGTTTGAAACTTGAATTCCTACCATTAGTATCTATCAGAATCTGTCATCCATGTAAAATATTTTTCCATTTATTGTGGTTGTATTGGTTGCACTTTTCCTTTTGAGTTTTAAAATGGAAAATACTGTTATTAATTTGAATAGTGGTTGAATAGTTGAATAGTTATTAATTTGAGAAAAAATTGGTTGAATTGGTTTGAAAAAATTGGTTGAATTGGTTTGAGAAAGTTGGCTGAATAGTTATTAATTTGAGAAAAAATTGGGTCTTTCAGGACTTCTGGCTTTAAAAGTGAAAAGTGTGCTGATCCTGATCCTAACTTGTCAATTTTGAAATGGAGGGAAAAAAAAAAAAAAACTTTTCAAGCATGATAGCAAGAAAATGAATTGCTCAGAGTTGTGATACTTTCAGATATCAAAAACAAATTTTATCCAGTGGTAAGAAATACCAAGTCTTGTTACAGTACTTTTTCTTGGCTTCTTACCCTACTAAGATGTGAATCCCAATAATTAGTGGACTGAGTAAAGCAAAACCTGTGAATATTAGCTACGTTTTTAAAGACTGCTCTGGAGGAAATGTTGCTAGTTTGCACAAATTTTTTAAGAAATTTTCCCAATGAATTGCCCATTATCCTCAGGAGGAAAGAATAATGTACTATGTAAAGATTGGGTCACCATCCCAAAGCTACCTGACACCAGGAAATACTCAGCAGATCTAAGGTATATAAAGACATTATGGAATTAGTAGAAGCAGACAGATTCCATGGGATCACTTGGATGCTTTTAGTCACATTTAATTCATTTTTTAAAAGTTTTATGATAACTATTCAAGAATGATAATTTTTCTTGTTTTTGCCATGAATAAGCTAAATGAGCTTTATACTTTGGCATCCATTTGCACCTTGAATGTATATGTATCTCAGAAATGAAGATATACATTTTATGCCTCTTCTGTTAAGTTTTATGTACTGGATGTGTTATGTTTTGATAAAAAGCTCCTCATATGTGAAACACATTCAAATATAAGGTGTTAAGATATGTTTTGTGAATTTGTAATTCCATGTCAGATGTGATAATCCATCTTGACACAAAAAGCTGTATGTGGATGATCTGTGTTTACTGGTAGTTTTTAAAGATTAAATAGCAGTAGCTATTTTACAATATTAATGTGCTGAAAACATATTCTGCAGTCTGGTATACAACATTTCTTGCGGTGATTGCAACTCGTCTTACCAGGGTTCGACTCGTTTTCCTTTGAATATTTGTGTTAATCAACATGTGGCTTCAGTTCATGCTTCTCGTGCAGCATCAGAATTAGCCATCCACACTGTTAACAAAAAACACTTATTTATTTAACGAGGCCAAAATACTTAGTGTTCAACGTAATTATACGCGACTATTAATTTCAGAAACCATTGAAATTAAATTACACAAAAATTCTGTTAATGTTCATCGGCCATGTCTGATCTCCGATTCGTGGGCTTTTATGCACATGCGTGAAGACTAATAATCCCTATTTAAGTTTCATGCGCAACCATATTCGGTAATTTTCATTCCTGTGATCACGACATACGGTCAAAGAGCATTATTGGCTTCAGGAAAGAAAAAATCGTTTTGCAATTTTTTTGTTCAAATTCCTTTAATTAATTTTCTTATTTTTAATTGCGTTAAATTGAATTTTCTTGTGTTAAATTGATTTTTCATTATTTTTTAATTATTTGTTACTCTAATGTAAGTTTTTTTTATTTTTTTATTTTAATTTCTGGAGAGTAATATACGGAAGTGTTCTACATACTATATTGAGGTAAACTCCTCTTATTATTTAATATTGATATCAACGTAGAACTTGAGCATCACAGCTCTGGTTCATACTAAGAAAAGAAAACATAAAAGAAAGGAAAAATGCATGTTATTGTACTGTAAAAACTGATATGTATTTCATAGCCTTGGTTATTATAGTTGACTTCTTTTGTGCTGATCCCTTCACCGCTTCTTCACATATTCTGTCTTTGTCCTTTATTATTGTGTTAACTGTTGACACTGGCAAATCTAAATTCCGCACGATACTTTTTAATATTTGACCATTTTCACACATCTTATTATTTTAATTTTCTGATCCAAATCGATAACTTTCCTTTTCTTGGTAGATTTACTAGTACTGCTGTCACTTATTCTCTTAGTTTGTACCATGATAACAGTCAAAATGAAATTTTCTGCGAAGAACTTTACAGGGGAAAAACACTATTATCACCTCATGCACTCACATTTTACTAAAATGTGAGCAATAATAAAGCACATTTCTGGAGGTCATGACCATAAAACAATAGACAATTTGCAGTTTTCGGTTTATTGGACTTTTCTGTTAGTGCAGTTCATTATAAACAGATAGTAAACTTGATCTTATTTCATTTGCAATAATATCTATAGCTGGAATTCTGTGGATTTTTATGTTATTATGGTGAAATGCGTGTCCCCTTCACTAAAATCTTTAGTCTATAAAAGAAAACAAATTTTCGAAATGTTCTCTTCATTCCTATTTTTTAAGGTTGTTACTCCATATCTCGTTTGTACAATTTGTATGTACCGTGTTCATCTTTATTGATTGATTGGTGGTTTTTTTTTTTTTTTTTTTACTGTTTTAAATTTTACAATCCTAAAAAAAGAGTGGAAAAAATTTACGCATGTCTGAAGTTACGTAACTTGTGCTTATCTAAGTGGGGGACTTACTGTATTTGTTTCTCTATGTTCTTTATTTATGCACATACATAGTGGAGTGAGTAATAATAATAGAATTTTGTGATTTGTATTGTACCTTCTAAATGTAATAGAAGTGTTTAATGGATGGCTGTTAATTGACTGTGTTGTTAAAATAAAATCAATTGACAAAAAGTGCTATTAGAATCCAGTTAAAAAAGAAAAAGAATATATTCAAATGAAATAAGGCAGACATTATGACACTACTTTTAAATACTGAACTATTTTTGGACTGATTTTATTTACAGATAGTTTACTATCATGAAACTTACTCATAATTTCACAAATTGATCATTTTAATGACAGGAAAAAAATAATTTTTTCCTGATAAAAATTAAAACTACCTGTTTATTTTTAAAATTTCTTTGTCCAGATTAGTTCATATTAAAAGTTTAATTTGAAATCAATAAGATAATCAAAAGAATGAAGTTTATAATTAGTTGATTTTTAATTTTTTTTTTTTTTTTTTATTGAAGTTGGCAAAGCAGTCAGAATCTATAGAAAATCTCAACCATAAAGTAGAAGAATATGAAAAACAAGTAAAAACAAATGAAGGTGGTAAGTTCATTTACTTATTTTGTCCTGAATTTTACTAATGAATGAAATATAAAGGGCATTTGAAAAGTTCATGGCCTGAATATGAATGGTTTATATGAGGAGCCTGGTAACATGTTACCAGGCTCTTTTGCTGAGTTTTTCTCACAATTTGTCTTTGATGTTTTCATGCAAGCCCTCACAAGTATGCATAATGTTCCCCCGAGACTGCCTAACCTTTCTGAAGGTAATCCACTAGCAACACTTCATGAGCATCCCAATTTCTTCAGCTGGCATGGTGATGCCATCACCATGCCAGCTGAAAGAATTTGACTTGGCTTACTTTGGAGGGAGAAAAGAGCTGCGTTTCCACTGTTTGAACTGCTCCTTTGTCTCTGGCTGAAATTGATGACCCATGTCTCATCCATGATCACAAACCTTGCAGGGAAATTTTCCTTATCTGCTTTGGTAAACAATGCAAATGTTCACTTGATTGACAACTCTTGTGTGTTTTCGGTCTGTTCTCAACAACTTTGGGACCCATCATGTTGACACTTTTTTCATAGCAAGAAGCTTTGTTATTATATGTACCTGTGTAGATGAGATGCCCCAGATGCTGGCAATGTACAAAACTGTCATTTGTAGATCATGCATTACCACATCATGGATGTGGTGATGAGTGATCAACTTCTGGTGTGATGGATGCTGCAGGTCTTCCACAACTTGGGTCATCATCCTGGCTCTCCCTCCCTTGTTTAAGTTCTGCTGCCCACTTCTTAACCAAGGAATAAGAAGGGACATCCTACCCCAGTGTCGGAACCTTATCCTCATAAATTGCCTCTGCTCCTAGTCTCTTTTTTCCCAAATATTGGATGGCTACAAAGTGACTGTTCATACTCTAGCCACGAACTTTTCAAATGCCCCTGGTATAATGCATTTTTAATGTTTCTGCAGGCTAATATAATAAGCAAATAGTAGTTAGTAGTTATGTTGATTACAAAAAAAAAACACCTTTTCAGACTGCATTTCTGCACTTCTACTATATTGCCCATTCATTTCTCAAATCAGCACATGTATAATATATTATCTAAAAACACAGCACACATAATATCCAATGCCTCAGCTACAATATTCAGTATGTGGATAACCTATGTAATATCTATGGAAAAAAAGAAAAAAAAAGAAATTATAATTGGTAACATTCTATTGGTCCAATTGTAATGGAGTTAATTTGGTGAGGCTTGACAAACCTTTGTAAAAGGGCCAAATATAAATTTCACAGAAATCTATTTTGATAGGCATGGTGAAAACAATAGTTACTTTTTCTATATGTGTTATCACGCCTAGCTGCCCTTGCACCATTAAATCCAAAGAAACAACAGCTGTCATGTCTAAAAAGACTAAAAATTAAATAATTATGATATTTTTCTTTGTTTTAAAATCTTTTCTTTATTTTATAGCATAGCTTTTGATTAGCAATTTTCCAGTCTGTTATAGGGTGTTTGCATGCTGATTCTGCTGAAATGAGATCATCAGTGACAGCATTGGGACTTTGCTACTTTCACTTATTTGGAGTGGTCTAGGATTGAAACCCATAAGAGACAAGGAAAATGCTTAAAGGCTTCTCCAGCTGAGGATGTAAGTTGAATAAAGTACAAGGTGTGACTATTAAACAATGAGATTGCATGTGCAGCCTATGATACTAAGGCACAGAAGGTGACCTTGAACCTTACCCTATTTGTATGCCAATTTGCTTTGCAGTGAGACAAGTTTTCATTACCTTGTGCTTTTGCAGTTTGTCAGAAAAGTGACAGACAAAAGAATTGAACAGTGAATCAATGTTAGATTTTTAACAAAACTAAAGAAAATATCAACTGAAAGTTATGAATTGTTACATCAAGTTTATGGGAAGATACCATGGCAAGAGCTTGTGTGTTTGAGTGGCATAAAATGTTTTTAGAAGGAAGAGAAAATGTGAAGACAATGAACAAACAGACCATCTGGTATCCATGAAAACTAATGAAAATGTGGACCAAGTGAGGACATTGATTGTCATTTAAGCATTAGAATGGTTGCATCAAAACTCAATATGTCAAAAACAGTTGGACAAATTTTTACTGAAAATTTGACACAGAATTTGAAAATTTGACACAGAAGCCTATGATAGATACAAGTTGATATGCAACCAAGTTACAAAGGAGGTTAGGCAGGCGAAGGCAGATTACGAGAAATCCTTGGCAAGGGATGCAAAGAAAAACAGCAAAGAGTTCTTTACTTATGTAAACTCTAGAAGGAAGGGGATGAATCAGATTGGTCCACTTGATATTGATGGGTCAACTGTTGATGATCCTGCTCAGGTAGCTAACAAACTAAATGAATATTTTGCATCGACATTCACACATGAGGAGTTATTCAGCAAGGGGAATGCCAGAGGTGTATTCAACTCTAGCAGTAAGCTACAGAATCTTGAAATAACTGGGAGTAAAGTGGAGGAGAAACTGTTGAAGATAAACACAAGAAAGGCACCCGGGGTGGATGGGATCTATCCAGTTATATTAAAGGAGGCAGCAAAGGAAGTAAGCAAACCCTTAGCCATAATTATGAGAGCTTCCTTGGACTCAGGGGAGGTACCCATAGACTGGAAATGTGCAAATGTGACCCCAATTCACAAAGGAGGATCAAAGGCTGACACAAGTAACTATAGACCTGTGAGCTTAACTTCTGTTCCAGGAAAATTAATGGAGGCACTGGTTAAAGAAGCACTGCAGGATCATTTAGACAAGACTTCAGTTATAGCTCAGACACAGCATGGTTTTGTTAAGGGGAAGTCTTGCCTGACCAACTTGATTGGATACTATGATGCAGTCACAAAAGAACTGGATGCAGGGAATAACTTTGATATTATATACTTGGATCTTAGAAAGGCTTTTGATACTGTTGCACATGGAAGACTGCTACACAAATTGGAGCAGTGTGACATTGGAGGCAAATTGCTGCTATGGATAAAGGGGTGGTTGAGGGGGAGAAGACAGAGAGTGGTAATCAATGGACACTGCTCATCGTGGACTAATGTTATTAGTGGAGTCCCTCAGGGCTCAGTGTTGGGTCCATTATTGTTTTCTGTATTTATAAATGATATTGATGATGGTATATCAAGCTTAATGTCCAAGTTTGCAGATGATACAAAGGTTGGCAGGGTTGTCAAGGACACTACTGACACTACACTGCTGCAACAGGATCTGGAAAGGTTGAGCAGATGGGCTGAGAGGTGGCAAATGAAGTTTAACATTGACAAATGTAAAGTACTACACATGGGAAACAGCAACCCCAGGGCAACGTATCAACTCTGTGGTACTACACTGACAGTGGTAGAGAATGAAAGGGACTTGGGGGTGATTGTGCAGGCAGATATGAAGTTCTCTGAGCAGTGCAGACGGGCTGCAAGAGTAGCTCATGGAGTATTGTCAATGATATACAGGAATTTTTCCAGCAGGGATAAGGAGGTGATTATTCCATTGTACAAGGCAATGGTCAGGCCACACATAGAGTACTGTATACAGGTCTGGAGGCCTCATTTCAAGAAGGATGTAGAGCTGCTGGAACGAGTACAGAGAAGGGCAACAAGATTAGTGAATGGAACAAAGGGGTGCTCTTACGAAGAAAGGCTTAAGTTTTGCAAATTACAGTGTCTGGAGACTAGGCACCAGCGAGGTGATCTGATAGAGGTGTATAAAGCCTTGAATGGTTTAAGCATGCTCAATGCTGATGGGATTCTTCCTCTAGCTCAGAAAAATCACCTGAGAGGGCATAAATTCAAATTGAGGAAAGACAGATGTAGGATAGACGTGCGGAAATTTGCCTTTGGCCAGCGGGTGGTTGGTTGGTGGAACAGACTGCCATCCCTTGTGGTGGAGGTTGATAGCCTAAATAAGTTTAAGGCTCAGCTGGACAGGTATTTTGAACGAACAGAGGGGTGAAGTGGAAGTGGGTTTTTTTTTTTTTTTTTGGCTGATGCTGCATAAGCTTGCTTTCTTGCATCAAATGCCTCTACTAATGCTAATGCTAATGCTAAAAATTTATGCATGAGAAAAGTGTGCCATAGATGGTACCATAAATTTTGAATGATTAGACTTCAAATTTGTGAAGATGTTTTGAAAAACATAGTGAAGAAAATCCAAACTTTCTGAGTACTCTAACTACTTGCGACGAAAGTTGGCTGCCCCAGTACAACTCACAACTCAGAAACTAAAATAAAAGGTGAAACAATTCCCTGGACTAAAAAAAGTATGAATGTCAAAATCAAAAATGAAAACCATGCTTCTTGTTTTCTTCATTATTAAAGGAATTATGGCTAAATACATTCCGTGAAAACAGACATTACACTGAAGTTCTGGCAAAGCTGCTTGAAAAAATTCAAAGAAAGTGAAGTGAATTGTGAACAATGGTTGGATGCTCCAGTAAGACAATGTTGCAGCACACAACACACTCTCTGTTCACCAGTTTCTGGGCAAATAAACAAATCCCTGTGGTTGAACATGCACCCTACTTGCCAGACCTATCCCCTTGTGGTTTTTTTCCCCTTCCCTAAACTGAAAAGTATACTTAAGGGAACCCATTTTCAGTCCATTAAAGACATTCAGAAAAAAAACAACCAAAGTGTTAAAGGGCTTACAAAAGATGACTTCCAGAAATGTTTCTGTGTTTGGAAGAAGCATATTGTGAACAGCATGTGCAAGCTCAAGGCAATTATTTTGAAGTGGATAACTTTTAAGATAGGAAATATTTCGTTTTATTTATTTTATTGCAACAGTCTCATTATTTAAGAACCACACCTTGTAGGAGACAACCTCATCCCAACTAAACATACATATATTTTTGCCTGTGGATGCACATTTGTAGATATAATACATGGTATATGCATGTGAACTAGTACGCCATGACCAAAGTAATGAATGTGCCAAAATTCACAAACAACAAAAGTTGTACTGAAATGTGAATATATGAATAACTCTCATGCTTTGTGTGACATCTTGATTTTGCAATGCAGGGTCATATTCTACCTTACAAATCCATGTAAAACATGAATTAGTTTTTGACATTCTTTTTGAATGGGGGGGTGGGGGGAAGTGTATGTGTATTTTGGATAAATTTATTTTTCTCTGTATTTAGTTTTAAGACAATAATTATACCATGTTATATGATTATGACATAATTATATACAGGGTGTTTCAGTTAAACGTTTCAGAACTTCTAAGAGGGGTAGGGTACATCCTGACAACTCGAAATCATATAGCAATGTGGGGTCGGAAATGCTTTCCTGAAGCGGTGTTGTACACAGAAGCACCATAAAGAAAAGAGACCGTAAGTGAGAAATCGTTTTAATAATACATGAAAAGAAGCAAAAGGTACATGGATTAAAGTAAGTGTTCGAAGTTTCTTCCACGGGCTACAATGCACGCCTCACATCTCCGACGCATGGACATCCGAATATTCTGGAATACTCCAGGCGAATTTCGAATTTCTTTGGCAGCTACTGCGATTCTTGCAACCAGTTCCTCAGCATTGTCAACAGGGGTGTCATAAACTAGCGATTTCATATGACCCCAGAAATAAAAATCAAGACATGATAGGTCGGGTGACCGAGCAGGCCAACGCACGGGACCACCACGTCCGATCCACTGTTGACCAAATGTGACATCCAGGTAGTTACGAACATCTCCGCTATAATGGGCAGGGGCTCCATCGTGTTGGAACCACATTGTCTGTTGCGTCGATGCAGAAATCTGTTCATCTCTCAAAAGTTGTGGCAATGCTTGCTGCAGAAAGATCAAGTAGATAGGTCCGGTTAGACGACACGGTAACAGGTAAGGTCCGATGAGGTGATCTCCCATAATATCGGCCCATACATTGACCGAAAATTGAATCTGTGCTGCACGACGTCGTATTGCATGCGGGTTCTCGACTGCCCAGATATGGTCGTTATGCGTGTTGAAAATTCCTTCCCTTGTGAAGGATGCCTCATCGAAAAACAACACTTCAGCAGGAAAAAGGGGATTTGTAGCACATTTTCCAAGGTACCACTGTGCGAAAGCAATACGAGGTTGAAGAAACTTCGAACACTTACTTTAATCCACGTACCTTTTGCTTCTTTTCATGTATTATTAAAACGATTTCTCACTTACGGTCTCTTTTCTTTTTATGGTGCTTCTGTGTACAACACCGCTTCAGGAAAGCATTTCCGACCCCACATTGCTATACGATTTCGAGTTGTCAGGATGTACCCTACCACTCTTAGAAGTTCTGAAACGTTTAACTGAAACACCCTGTATAGCCACTGGAAGAAAGAATTATTAAATTATGTATTATTTTAGCAGTTATATAATTTTTTGATTTTCAGTGATCAAGTGGCTAAACAAGAATCTTACTGAAGTCCAGATGAACCATCGTCGAGCACCACTTGTTGACCCAACTTCTACTGTGGTACAGCTTCGTCAGGTATGGAAGGAGTTCAGTTGCTATGTTTAAGATGCTTTTTTTTTTTTTTTTTGTACTCAGTTTTTAGTGGCCATCTTGAATCATGAACTTCATTATCTTCTTGGTTTATGTGATATTGGACAGCCAGCATTTATTTTTTTTTTAATACCAGTAGTAATGACTGGAAGTGAATGATTGAAAATAGGAAGCATTGCATTTGCTAAAAGTTTTATTTAATGAACTTGGAAACCATAGAGTTCAGAAACAACTTAGTAGTACCTGTGACACAGGTTTCACACACTAAAAAGTTTAGTAAACTTTTCTGGTCTTGGTTTTTTTTTTTTTTTATATGAATACCCCAAGCACAAAAGGTATTAGAACATATAGCACTTAGTACTGTGTGTGGGTTAAAGGTTGAGAAGATGAAAGAAGATACTTGTTGACATTAGACTTGAATTTCTGTAGACTATAATTTTCACGAAATGTGTATGAAGGGAGGTTGTTCCAGAAAATTTGGGGTTGAAGGAATGAATGGGGAAGAAGAACAGTTTGTTTTGTGAGTTTGAAGTTGAACAGTGAAAGGATTCTGAGTGGTTGCCACATGTGTTTGGACTGGTTTGGAAGAGAGAGTGGGAATTATAGAAGCCAATCTAGAAGAGCAGTGTCTATGAGAAAGAGTGGAGAGAGAGTTTATTATATGGGTCATTAATTAACGTAACTGCCCTCTTTTGAATGGAGTCTAGAAGCCTGAGAGGGGTTTGGGGATGCCATCCCCCAAACCTCTCTCAGGCTTCTAGGAATAATATTCAATGGTAGGGTGGATTTGCTATTTGTACAGAGTGAGCAGCTGTTTGGAAGAAAAGTAATGTCAAGAACAAAAGAGAACACCCAGTTTTAGATGCGGAGGAAACAATAGTTGTAATGTGCTTATGCCAAGAGAGATTAGAAGTCAGGGTAATCCTCCCCAATAAAGATGTGTGATAACACTCTGATTTCTAGGCAAGGAGAGATAACACTGATTTCTAGGCAATTAGAGGGGAGATATAAGACAGAACTGAGTTTTAGAAGGATTGAAATCAACTAAGTTGTCTTAACCCTACTGGAGAATTACCTGGAGACCAGCATTTAAGGAATTGTTAGTGGATATTCAAGAAGTTGAAGCTATTTGTGTAGAGCAAGGTTTCTCAAAGTGGAAGGTGGAATGCAATGTGCTATCATCAGCAGGACTATGAATAGGATTTCCTGTCAATGGAAGAAGGTCATTAATATACAAGAGGAAAAAAGTGGGAGAAAGAACAACCGTGGGGAACACCAGCATTAGTGGAAAAGTTAGAAGACAGAGAGCCATATACCCAGTTACAAAAAAAAACAGTTGGCAAACCATAAGCTTGAAGCTTACGCGGAAGACCTTTATGACAAACACAATCAAAAGCCTTTGAAATGTCAAGAGCAACTGCTTGAGTTTCACCAAACTTTTCCATTGAATTTGTCCATAGGTGGGTAACATAAACCACGATATCACCAGTGGATTGACACTGATGGAATCAATACTGGCAATCATTGATCAAATGGAAGGTTTCTAGGTAGTTTGAGTTGGTGGTTAATTTATTTCTCCATTATTTTAGAAAGAGTAGAAGTAAGTGTAATGGGACAATAATTGGATGGAAGGGATTTGTCACCCTGTTTAGTCATTGGCTGGATATGAGCAAATTCCAAAGAAGGGAAAACATCTTTGGAATAAGAAAGTGAAAAATCAATATGGAACAGGAGTAAGTTCAGGAGCACAGGTTTTGAGAACAAGTGGAGAAATGTCATCAGAACCCAGAGCTTCCTTGCATCAAGATTGTTTAAAATCCTTCTGATATCCTTTTGACAGAAGACACAGGTCTTACATGTACTGGAATGGTGGGAGGTGGTTTTACTAAGATTATCATGAGACAGATCATCAGTTTCTTGATCTGAATAATCATTGATTAAATTAAATATTTTTATCATTTAATTAATGTCTTTACAATAACTATAATTCAGTAATATCTAAAATAACTGATAGTTTATGAAGACTTGTTTTTTACAATTTGTCAGTTATTTTTGGTATCAATTGGATGTTATAGACTGTTTGTAGTATTGAATTTTGTAGTATTGAATTTTGAAGTTTTGCGGCAGTAATGTGCAGTGGTATTGTTAAATGGTAATAAAGCTGCACGATTTTTTTTTTTTTTTTAGCCATTTTTACAGGAGAGAAGGTTGTTTTTTTAGTTCTGTGACATTTTATAGTGTTATAGTAAGTTTTGTTATGATTTGTTTAGCTTAATAGACTTTAATCCTATTCAGTAAAAATAATCGTGTCCTCCAGTATCCCTTTTTATTATATAGTGCATGTGTACTATATATCATATGCCACAGAAGTACATGGAGTGCTAAATGCCATTGAATTTTTCTAAATTACATTAAATATGATTTTTTTTTTCATTGGCTTTATTTTAAAAGATTTTCTTTTCAATTCCTGTATTTTACTATTATTTTTAAATTTAGCCTCTCTCAGTGATACCTTCTGTTGGAACAAGTTCTGCCCTCATCAGAACATCATCCCTTACTACACCATATCAGGTAAGCATAAATATTTCAAATAGCAAATGCCAAAGCACTTCGGCATTATTTTTACATAGAATGCATAGTGAAGGAAATAAATACATTACGAAAATTAATACTTTTATATTAAACTCTTATTAGTAAATTAATAAGAGGAGTTTACCTCAATATAGTACGTGGAACACTTCCATATGATACCCTCCAGAAATTATTATCAACGTAGAACATATTGAGTATTACAACTCTGATTCATACTATCTAATTAAACTCTTATATGTGAATATTCTAGATAAAGCTTTAAGTTTTGTAATGTACTAATAAAACCATAATTCAGCCAATACTACATATATATTATAAAACTCATCTCCTAACTACTTTTATTTCCAACATGAACACCTTTACATGGTAGGTAATATGTCATTAAACCAAAACTTTCAACAAAAACATAGTCAGGAAGCTTGAACAAAGAGCTCTCAAAGTGACTTCTTTGAACTAAATTTATAAAATAAAATTCAAACTTCTTTTAAAAAAAAGCAAAAGCAATATAGCGTGTGCGCGTGTGGTTTGTAAAATAAATAGTGTCTGTAGAAATGGAAATGAAAAGTACACATGGTGCCTGAACTAAGGGATAGTGAAAGTGGAAGTGAAGTAGTGGTTAAACAGGTAAAATAATTTGAAAAACCTAGTACAAAATGAACTGGGACTGAGGAAGCAAACAAAAAAAAAAAATTTCCTGGCTGTGTATCATATTTTCATCTACTATATTCAGATTTTGCATATTTGCCATCCTCTGATTCGACCTCTTTCTAAAATTGCCTTCCCATATCTGAATACAGTGTAACAAGATGCTGAAAACGTGCAGGAATGGAGTACCATGCAGACACGAGTGTGTCACGCAGTTCCTTGAGATTCGATGGAGGTGTAGGACTGTGGCGAACAGCCCTTTCCAGCTCATCCCAAAGACGTTCAGTAGGATTGAGATCCTGAGATCCGGGAACTGAGCGGTCCACTGCAGCAAAGAAAAGTCATTGTCATGTTCCTGGAACCATTCCATGGTGATTTGGGCTTTGTGCACCTGCTCATCATCCTGCTGGAAGTAATCTGACTGAGGATAAACTGTCAACATGAATGGATGCACTTGGTCAGCAATGATGTTTAGGTATGACGTAGCATTCAGATGTGAATCTATGGGTATCAGTGGACCCAACATGTGCCAAGAAAACATTTCCCATACCATAACACTGCCCCCACCACCTTGCACGTAATCGTCAGACATGACGGGTCCATGGATTCATGTTATTTTCGCCAAATTCTGAGCCATTAACATGATGCACCAGGAACTTTGACTCGTCAGAACAAGATGCTGTAACAAGATGATGTTTTGACTCGTCAGAACAAACAACTGTTTTCCAATCCTTGATAGTCCAGTGCTGGTGTTGCTGTGCCCACGGTCTGCATGCTCTCTTGTTCTTCATTGATAACAAAGGTACACGATGTGGCTGTTGTAGCCCATTCACAACAAAGTGTGACTAGTGGTCCATTGCGATATTTTGTTCTGCACACCAAGGTTGTATTCTGACGTGATGTGCGACATTGTGGCCCGTCTGTTTGCTTGCACAATTCTAGCCATCCTCCTCTGACCCTCTCTGATCAACAAGCGATTTTCTTCCACAGGAGTGTCGTTGAGAGGATGTTTTCTATTCGTTGCGCCTTTCTCGATACACCCTTGAAACCGTGGTTCATGAAAACTTCAGGGGAACTGCCATTTCAAAGATGCTTTGTCCAGCACGTCTTGCATCTACTACCATGCCACATTCAGAGTCTGTTAGATCACTCCTTTTCCCCATTCTTGCTACGGTTTATACGCTTAACGGATGCTAGAAAGGTTGTTCTGCTGTATTTATATCCACAACTGTGGTCATGTGACTTGCAACGTTATGGCACAACCATTTGTGTGCACGGCAGGGGTGTACCTAATAAAGTGACAGCACAGTGTATTTTTCTGCTGAGTGAAATTTTCTTAATTCTTCTTTATTTGCTATATCTTCATAAAATTTGCACTTAACTTGTAATATTGCTTTCAGCATTTCTACGGTGAACTGTGTTTTTGTTGATGTCCATAGCTTATCTACTATCGAAAAAACTCTTTCCATTGTACCATTGGTTCCCGGCAAACATAATGCAAATCATTTGCATTATGTTTGCCATTAAGTATGGAGGCTACATGTCCAATCTGGGACATTTTACGTTTGCAATGCTGGAGGCAAACGACTGAAATCCAGGATGTCTGGTCACTTTAACCTTATGTGCTAAAACATTTTTGTTCATTGTGCTCTTTTGGAGTTAAGGTGTCTAAATTCTGGAAATATAGTTAATCTAGAAACTTTAAAAATTTATTCTTAATTTTGATGTTATATTGAATAATAAGGTCAAAAAACATTATTAGAAACAAGTTTTGTTATCCAAAAAAAAAAAAAATCCCAACTATTGTATAGCCAAAAATTGGGTAGTGAAGCTGGCAAAAAAGGGGAAAAAAAATCTTCAGAGAGTTACCGTAGAAATGGTTATTTCTTGATATATACGGTGCTGTGAAGAGTTTTTTTTTTACAGCTAAATTTATCCAATAAAAAATTGGTTAATGATGGAGAATGAATATCATACTGGAGAAATACTGAAATTCACACTGATGTTATTCTAATAATCTTTCTTTTGCATGTCAAGATAAATCTGGTCTATTTTATTAGCTTCTTATGTTTCCTCTTATTCTAGCATGATGATATTGGTAATTCTACCATACTGCACACATTACACCACACTCATTACCAATAAATCTTCAAGACCTGATGGCATTCTTTGATGTCCCATTACAGTTAACTGCTTTCTTCTGTACACTCACACTCTTTCCTCTCTCTCTCTCTCTCTCTCTCTCTCTCTCTCTCTCTCTCTCTCTCTCTCTCTCTCTCTCTCTCTCTCTCTCTCTCTCTCTCTGTATGTGTTTTTCCTCCTTTGTGGGTAATATGCTCATACCCAACAAATTAGTAATTCTAACTACTGTGTCATTTGCCCAACAGTACCTGTTGAGGCAGTGTAGATCCTCTCAACAGACATTATTGGAGTGTTTTTTTTTTTTTTCTTTCTTTCCCTTTTCAGCCATCCTGCATTTTGATAAATGTTCTTTTATCAAAAGATAATTTATCAAATTTTTATTTGAATCTGTGAAAAGTAAATTGATTTATCAGTGTCAGCAAATTAATTGGAATAAAGTTATGACCACTATTTAGATTTGGCAGAATGTGATTTTCATATTCAGTTCTTCATTATCAAGTTGTTGTTTTCGATGTCAACATCTTGCACTGTTGTCTGAGCCATATCAGGATTAAACAAGGTGCCACAATATGGTGACTTGTGTAATACCTTCTACAGCAAAGGTATTAAACAAATAACAAACCTATAAAACAGGACAATACATATGCTCATCAAAGCACGGTAAATTTATTTCTTCTGTGATACGATTGAATATGCATTTACGCATGTAGCCTGATTAAACAAAGCAGTCACCCAGTGGTGGGAACTGAAACATTCTAACATTTGCTGGACATTTGTTAGTAAACAGGTTTCCAGCAAATTGGTGGGTTCTTACATTTTACAGTTTTATTGGTGGGTTCTTACATTTCATTTTATTATTATTATATCAAGCAAAAATATTATCATTTGAACATAGAGCTAAATAAATTATTTTCAATTAAAAATTATGCTATACTTTCAAATATCAGAGTTCAAATTAACAGATACTTTTCCTAATGATGCAAATACCTTACATGTCGTTCATTTAGAATTTTTTTAATATGTTAGAAAGGGTAGACAGGCAGTTGGAAGGCCATGGTATCCTATCATTGATTTGTTGAACGTTTGTTTGTAGAGCTAAAGAAGGTCATGATCCTGCTGTATAAAGTTGTAAGACCGCACTTGAAATACTGTGTCCAAGTATGGAGACACTACACTTCAAGGCATCAATCATTCAAAGACCAGCAACTCACTAGGTTAGATCTGAAAAAAAAAGAACCTGTATGAAGAGAATTTGAATGTGTGCTACAGAGGTTGGTAACCAAGGACCTGATTGAGATCTGTATTGCCCTAGAAGGGAATAGTAAAATGAATGAAGGTGAAATTTCACTGTTATGATTCCAGAAATTCTTATAAATTCAAGAGCATCCCCTCATAAGTTAATTATGGGGAAGATGATTTATACTGGATTTGTAGAAATTTTTCTTTTAGCCGGTGATTTGTTAATTACTGAAATAAGTCGCCTCTGTTTGTTTGAGACTGTTGGCCCAAAGAAATGCAAACGTCAGTTGGATAGGTACCTATGTGAGGAAGGAAACACAGGTTTTTTTATGTTCTCTTTTATTTTTTATATATTTATTTATAGTATTAATACAAATTATAACAGCAGCATGAAATTCTGATGTGCTTCTCATAAATTTTGTTTTCTTTTTATTATAACTGGTGTTAATGTGTTTCCATGCATTATTCTTGTAATGCCTATGCTTGAGTAATTTAAATTTAGAAAAAAAAAAAAATTAAGTTTCCTTAAAGTCTTAATGTTTTCTAGCCACATTATGGAACTTCCTACATGGGCACTTCAGTAGTAAACTCAAGCATTCTTCCACCTCGATCAGATAGTCATTCTTTTCCAAAAGCTCATTTACTGCATACTACTTCTGACAGTTCTCTACCTGTGCCAAAAATATCAAGGTATGTAGTTTAATGAGGTTGAAGTATTGAGATATTTTGCCCAGTTCATTAACAAATAGATTACTGTTTAGTGTCATTTGTAATGGACTTCTTAAAACTAATATGTATGCAGATTTAGGTGACTTTAGAATTCTTTTGAATAAATAGTTATTTAAAAAATTTGCCCTTATTTATGTGTCCATTGATTGTGTAATTAGAGAATTTTTTTAAAAATAATGAAAAACACTCCCTGGGCAGTAGGGTTCTGGACTCCTCACTTTTCAAGACTAAAACAGCAGTGTATTATAAACAAATGTGTATTGGTAGTTAATAGTTTAAAAAAATAAATGCTGAAGAAAAGCTGTTTGTTTATTTTTGAGGTTAACTTATTTATTTTCTTTAAGTTTAAGAAAATATCACCGAGGTTGGTAGATAATTGTATGTTCTTTAGTGATAACAATAAATACAGAACCTGGCTTAAATTGATACTGGTTCCCTAATTAAATATAAATGCTTATTTTCTTTGTTTCTTATTATGGTTCTTCGGTAGTACATAAAAGTGCTCCAAAAAAGCTATTTTTAATATTTTACTTCAGAAATTAATGTACATGAGCAGTTTAAATTTGACCCAAGCATTAAGTGCACATAATTTCTGAATATACAATTCCACATGATATTAATTGTGATGCAATTCACTTCTCTTATTGAGCAGTGATCCCCCCCCCCCCACAGTATTGCCTAACAATGCTTTTATTGTAAATAAGTAGTAGTTACATGAAGACATGTTCAAATTAAAGGGAGGATCTATTTTTTAAATGACATATTTTAGTTTAGAAATGTAGCATTTCTCCTTGTTTTGTAAAGTACTGGAAAATGCAATAATTTATTGCATTATTTTAAAATACTTATATTATGATGAAAAACAGGAGAAAAATAATAGAAAAATAATTACTTAATACAAATAAGTAATTTAGTATATTAATAACTAGTGATTGGCATAATTGAGAAGTTGTAATTCATTTCAGTTATGGTCAATAGTTAGTAGATTTATTTCATAAACATCTTGTTTAATAACAATTATTCTCTCTCTACAAACATTCCAAATGACTGTTAGTATTGTTACTCTTTGAGAGCTTGTTTTGAATAATTTTATTTAATTGAGTTGAAATTGCTTTTTAATCATGTAAAATTTTCATTTAATGTTTGCATATCAGGTCTATTATTTACAAAATACAATATTAATAAACTGGTCAATAACATTAGTTTTCTTACATTCTCTGGTGTATCAGATTTTGAGGCAAATTCACAAGTATAAAAAAGTGCCTGCTCTCTTCAGTTTTCTGTCTTTCTGCATGTAACAATTCTACTCCCAGTGAATGAGTTTCGTTTAAATTTTGTATTTGGGTCTCTTGGAAAGATCTGTCAAGCCATCCTGATTTTTTTAAAATAGTATAATTAGAAATGCAGCAATTTTTTCCATAAAATTTCAAGTTATCTTTGTATATAAATTGAAGTGCGTTTCGGGAGCAGACACTGCTCTGCAGAAAAAGTCAGGTTGACACCAAGTTTTCAGAAATGCTCTTTTGTTCTTTTGGAAGGTTTTAGGATACTTTTTCTGATAGAATTCCAGTTATCGATTGATTCAACCATTGCTCATCTCAGTTGTCTTAATTATTTGCTGTACGATTCCTTTCGCTTCAAAGGTTGCACTTGTGCATATGCCCACTCTGATATTCCCTGTCATTACTTAAAATCTCTGTCCCATTATGTCAAATTCATCTGGTGCCTCTATCATTCTCACAACTCCACTAATCACTTGGAACTCTTTGACTTCCTTTCTTTGAAACTTGACTTTCTCCAGTCCAACTTTTCTAACAGTAAGGTAATTTTCCTTGGTTATTTTAATGTTCATAATTCCATCTGGCTTCTGTTTTCTAGTCACATGGACCAAGATGCTGAGGCTCTTACAGTTATTAATAACTTTGCACAGATCATTTATCTACCAAAAAATCCAGCATCTTAATCACACAGCCAATATTCTTGATCTTTTTCTCATGAACAAACCTTTCAAAGTAAACATTTCAGGTGAGTGGTGTCTGGGCATGTCAGATCACAACTTGGTGATGGTCTCTTCTGCGATGGAGTCTTTCTCTCGTGGCTGTTCTCAACCTAGTGTTGTTTAGCATTACAAGAATGTAAAATGAAATGATCTGAGAGATTTATTTTCCTTGGATTACTGTTTCAAATCTTCTGATGTCAGTGTTTGCTCAGATTGTGTTCAGTAAAATTATCCTTGTACGGATGAAATCATTTATTTCACACTCCACCTTAAAATCTCATCCTTTATCTAAACCTTGATTTTTCAACAAATGTGTCAAGGCTGTTCAAGATAAGAATGTTGCATGCTGCAGTTGGCTTGTTTCCAAATCTCCAGGTTCATTTTCTGCCTACATCAAAGCTTGCAAAAATTGTAAGGCAGTTACTTAATCAGTCCAAACTAGATTTTGAAGAGGCTTAACAGTAGAAAACTTGCTTCTTGTCAAAACAGTAGTTGAGTATTTTGGTCTCTTGCATATCTGTTGGCACAACTTTTGTCCATCTTACTCCCACCTCTGTTAAACTCTAATGGTTCTGTTGCCATCTCAGCTAAAGTTAAAGCTGACCTGCTTGCATCCTTCTTTTCTTCTAACTCTTGTATTCATTATCTTGTTAAACAACCTCTTATAATTCCCGGTACACTCCATTTGATGCCTCCTGTGGTCTTCCTCATTTATTCCTTCTACTTCAGTTTTCCTGAACAACCTGCCTTCACACATTTCCTGAGAATTACAAACTACAGAAATTCATGTCTAATGTCAAAAAAAAAGGATCTTCTTTCATCTTCTCAACCTTCAACCCATGCACAGTACGATGTACTCTAGATTCTAATACCTTTTGTGTTTGGGGTTTTCATGGGGAAAAAAAAATACAGAGAGAGAGAGAGATTCTGATTCAATATCTCCCATTAGTTCCCAGCCTTATTTAAATGTTTATTGGTTTTGGGTGTGGAGCCTTACTCAAGATGGAAAAGTCAGATCAACACAACAAACTTTCAGCACGTGTTTTGTTGATCCTTGAAAGCTTTTAGAACTAATTGTGATTCCATAGTGCTTCCTGTTTCCTTCCTCCAGCATGATAGAGAAACATCATAATAAACTGGAACAATTGCTCTGAACCTTCTGAGACTTTGGGACTTATTTAGAGTATCCTTCTAGACCTTATATACCAAATTTCATGTTGACAGGCTTACTCATATTTCTTGCACTTGCTACCCTCTCACAAAAAAGACTTACAAATCCTCACAGCCATCCCATTCGTTTAACACATCATATGGCAGTGTTCACATATTGGGTAGCCATGATAAATAATTATTCATTACAATATAGAAGTTTTTAACTCCTGTTAATTGATAAGCAAATGCACCAAAAATGTAAAGCATTACATTTCCTGACCTGAAAATTTCTAGCTTTGTTCTCATAAAAATAGAGAATTGCAAAATCAATTATTACTTTTCAAAAAAAGTATATCGTATAAATATTTGGAACGTAATAGATTTCTTCCTTCACTTATTATTTTCACAGATTTGGAGAAAACCTGTTTGGAAGGAATAATGTTAATGAAACAGAGAGGTATAGATACAGATTTTAATATTCTTAAAAAAAAATGTTTTTATGTACCTCTAATTTTATTCACTTACAGCTTTATAACCCTTTTTGAGAGGATTGTTTTTATATCTGGACCTTGGAAGTGTTTTTTTTTTTTTCTTTTTTCCTTCTCTAAACTAAACCAGCTAAAATTCAGATCTCTATCATTTGAATTTCAAATGAACTTACTGGTGGTTTTTTTTTTTAACAAATGAATATTTTGATTATTTCAGTTATTGAAATTGTTTTTCAATTACTAATCTTCAAAATTAAATATGCCTGTCACTACAAATAACCAAGCAGAGAAAGAATAAAATTGTTTCTTATGCTTGGAATTCTAGAATTGCACAACCGAACTATTAAAAAACAAAAATTCATTATACAAAAATATGCTGAAGTCATGGTAGGTGTTGATCAGATCAATTTTGTCTTTATCAGTTGTACAAGAATTTGTTGGTAGAATCGCTGTCCTCCCCACACCACGTAGAAAAGACCAACGTTTGAGTCCTGTCGATGACAGTAGGAATTTTTGTAGGCCTTTTGCAGTGTGGCTGAGTTAGTTGGCAAGGGTTGTATGGTTTTTTTTCTCTCAGAAGGTTGGGTTTTTCATCCAGCAAACAAAATCAATTACAAAACCCATGCAATTTACAGACAGTATACACAGAGCAATATGGCCTTAGTTGCTTATGCTCCTAAAATCCTACAACAAAAAATTCTTGAGTATGGTAACCTTAAATATGTAACAGGGCAAGGAATCATGTGGTCACCAGTAGTTACAACACATGCTCCTTTTACTCCTTTTTTCTTATTATATATTTTAGGATATTGTACTTGAAGTTGTATGGTTTTGAAAGACAAAATCCATTTGTCAAAAACTTCCATAGGGTATACTTGCTGTGTTGATTTACATATTATTTTATTTGTAAATAATAGTGGTATATTTTTAGTATTCTTTTTATCTATGGTTTTAGAATGTGATTTATTTTTTTGTCAAATCCTGATATACAGGGTTTGACAGTTAAGTACCAGGACTGAGTCAGTTCAAAGAAAATCAGATTAAGAAGGGAAAAAAGCTTTTAATAATTTAAGTAATTGGCTTGAGCAGCTACTCACTTACAGGATCCTCCTAGAACTGTTGGGCACATTTTTTAAATGCATTTGAATTGATCAACATAGATTGGTTTGTCACATTTCTTTAAAGTTTCCTACACTGCACAGCATCATCCTTTCGGCATGGATTTGATTTTGGAAAACAAGGAGTAATTCAGGGGGGGATACATCAGGAGAATAAGGGGTTGGTTTAGCCTTACTGACTCACACTTTACCAAAAACTCCTTGGTATTCAGTGCAGAATGTAGCCTAGTATTATGCAACATGAATCAGCTCCCTTTTCCTCAGAAGCTTTCATGCTTGAGTCTGAGAAGCTTATATTCATCTGTCAATCAGTACAGAATGAACCTAATGAAGATCTTCTGTTAGCCCAAATTTCCCATCATTAGATGGTCAGACACTGTGATTTATATATATATAGTTTCTGGGGTTGGAAGCATTGCTGGGGGTGCATTAAACACTTATTTTCCCAGATACAGCCATCCTAAAATCCTGCAAATTGATGAAAAACACACAAGTAAGATAGAGCATTGTTACTATGCGCTCATTTTACCAATTTCAGTTGCACTTTTCTCCAACTTAAAACACTTCATTCTTTATTCCATTCCATAACACAACAGCTCTAATGTGACTGCATGCAAACAATTTTTGCTATTAGTAGGAAAGTTATAATTTCAATTAAATGTTTTTCCTCTAAACACTGCCTAGCTGCTTGTTCACATTCAATACTCACTGATCATTCACTGCTCACTTACTGTTTATTCACTGCGCAACCTAAGGTTGCTAATTGAGGTTACCTGTTGTCTGTTACCTGGTGATGGAACCAAATAGTTCCAGAACTGGTCACAGTACCTTTTGAGTTTTTAACAAATAATGAATTTACATACTGGATGGTGTTATTTGTTTAAAAACAATATTATGTACTTCAGGTCGACTCACGAATGAAAATGAATGTAATTATTTTAAAGGAGTGCAAGCTCTGACTCACAGGACATGATCCCTAGGCAGGATTAACAGAAAAACATATTGTAGCATTATTATTATTATTTTTTTTTTTTTTCAACTGTTTCAACATTGTGTTGAAATACATAAATAAATTAGTACAGTGTATATAGGATGAATGCAAAAGTATTCAAGCAGAGTATGTGATCCTATTGTATCTTGAAAGGAAAGACATTTTATAGCTACCATTAATCAAAAAAAAATGCATTTGAAATCATCACATAGGCAGTTTGGATGCGCTTGGAATTGTTTAGTGCTTTGTTTTTCACAAAGCATAGTAGCCCATGCTAACTGTTCACAAAATGTAATTCACAGTTTGTAGTGTAATTAATAGAGTGATGTGGAAGGGGGTAATTATTTCAACTTAAAATGTCACTCTTTAGAAATATGATTTCAACATGAAGTGCACTAGTTCTGTTTATGCAGTTTTTTTTTTGGTTATAGAGAAATACTGTAGGAAGACTCTTGCTGTAGAGTAGTACTATGCCAGATGCTTGTATTTTTCATGCCATGTAGGTGGTTGTGTTTAAATGGATTTTTGAATGGGAATTCACATATGGCACCTTCCATTCTTGAGGCTGCTGCGACATTAATGTGATTTAATAAGATGGTAAAAAGATTCTTAGCAGTTTGCATTGTTACATTTGGCATTTTTACTTCATATCCTATACAAGTTTAAGTTATTTTTGTCATAATAATAATAATAAAGCCTATTTAACAGAATTTTGTCCTATTTTTACTTCCTTTTATCATTACCCCATTATGGGGGTAAATAGAAAACTTTACTTGTTTAATGTACATTTTGAAAAATTTAGTACTCTAGATGTTTCAAAATTATTTTGTTTGAGATTAGTATAACATACTTCACAAACTCTTTAGTGAGAAGTTGCACTGTTTTTTTTTGTTCTTTTAATTTATTTACCCATAATCCAGTGTAAAATGCTTAGCAATCCTATAATGATGAGAAGGGTGAACATTTATATATACCACTCGTGTATTTTTTGAATCTGTAATATTGTTCTAAGAATTTTTAAAATACACCATATTTATTTATTGCAACAGCGTTTATTTTAAGATTTTTCTTTTTAAATTTATTTAATTTTTTTTTTTAGAATTATTAACATTGCATTTTGGTGATCAGTATGCTTATCTAGTGTTTCCAAAAATATATGATTATGCCTACTTTGAATTCTGTTTGGGAGCAGTGGGTAGCTTTTAAAAAATGGTGCCTTTCCAAAAAAAAAACATGATAAATCAACATCCAGTAAACCCCTTTAAATCAGTAACATTGGAGATTTAGAGATGCCAAATTTTATAAAGGTACATTTAATGAATGTGCTTCCAGAGGGAAAAATACTTTCACAGTGGAGGATAAAAAAAATTGACAGTTCCTCTTAATAAATAGTTATAATGAAGTAAGTGCAGTCTTTATCATTTTATATTGCACTTTGATAGTAATGTACCATGGAAAATTTCAATTAATTTCATTTTTACTGCCATTATATATAGCTGATGGGTAATTATAATGTCAGCTAAAACTTTGGTTGTGTGGAATTAAATCTGTTGTTTTTGTGTGTCAGTGTTTGTGGAAAGAATTAATCTTAGATTTAATAAAGCATGCATTTTCCAAATTTTCCTTTAAAAAAAAAAAATCTAATTTTAGATTTACAGGATGTTGTTTTATCATTCATTCTTAAAGTAAAGTGCTTTGTTTCTTATCCAATGCTGTTAAAACTAGCATGTTTCTGTTTGATAGATCTATTTTATGTTTTGCCCAAACTTCAGATGAATGAAGCAGGTAGTAAAGACCACAGCCAAATGTCAAGCATGTTTGTCTGCAGATATTGTACTAAAAAGTATACTTTACATTGCAGTCGCATGATTTAAAATCACTATATTAGCTCATATTTAGCATGTGCATGTTGCTTGCTTTTTATTCATTTTTTATTCTGTTTTACACTATATTTAGCAACCCACCTCTTGATTATCGATATCTTCAGAGACATACTTCTGTTGCAAGCAGTGTTCCTGTCTCTACAGTTGCCAGTACAACTGTAAATCCACAGCCGTCTTTACTAAGTAGTGCTTATGGTAACAGAGCAACAGGAGGCTTAAACAAGAATCCTTTAACAAGAGAACCTAGTGATTTTGAGCCTCATACTTCACGGCCCTGTCCAAGTAAGCCAAGAGATGTGCCTATAACTAGGCCTGCTCCATTGCAATCCACTTAAGAGGAAATTTTATGGTGACCTTTCATGAAACACCTTTAAGCCTTTGGACATTGTAATAAAGGTACATTCTGCCTCCCTCCCTCCCATGTGTGGTTATTGTAAATTAAGATGAAAGAGTTGTAAAATACAAGCCAATTTAACTTCTAATAAATGTAAAGTTGTGTAAATGTGGTTTCTACTGAACAACTATATGTAGCCGTAATTAAAGTAGATTAATTCTTTTATTTATATTTTGTATATACAAAAATTATTAAATTAATTTTCTGCATTGTTTCCAGCTAATGGAATCATGTTTAATCTTGTGCCAGCATTTAAGTAATTTAATGACTATGAAATGCATGCTTGGAGTGAGCAATTCTAAGGTATGGTGGAACACCTTAGAATTCTGTTTGTATTCATTTTTATTAAAAGCAGAAAAATAGTATTGTTGTTAAATGTTTATTTACAGATTTTATTTTTGGTGTGTGTTGTACATGGGAGCATGGACTGGGGTGCTTTCCTATTTTACTTTACCTCTGTTGTGATATTTCCTTTTTATAATGAAGGCTTACCTAAATTGACAAGAGCAGCATATCAAAAAAATATTAATAAAATAATTCATTTTATACTCCACATACATTTATCCAAGGACTAGAGCAGTGTACAGCTTCATTGTTACTGTTTAAAGGTAGTTGATTTGATATAGTATAGTGAACAATGGGCTGGGCATTTTTTCTGACAATATGCAAATTCAGTCTTACAATATACTATTGGTTATACATTTCTTGTGTGAACATGAATACTGCCAGCAGTGGCTAAGCCCATCTTTCACTCTTCTTTCACCAGGAATCTTGAAAATTGTGTATTTACTCTTAATGTTATGGTTGAGCAACCTTCTGTAGACCCCCCCCTCCTGTTTTGTGCATATTATCCTCAGCTTATATAGGACAGGAGTGGTCATAACATATATAATGTATTTCAACATACCATGCTTTCAACTACAGTTTTATATATACTGTGAATGTGATTATGGTACTCAATAAAAAAAAAATGCAGTTTATAGAAAAATAGTTTTACAACAGAAACAGGCAGAAGTAAATATTTCATTATAGAACAGTTCTTTATAACCAATAGAACTTAGACTACTGTAGAGTGACAATTTCTTCCCTACCTCACTTCACTTGAAGATGCAATAAAAAAAACATGTTAATGTATGCAATGTGTTACATTTCAGATGCATTAGCAAAATTTGTTCATGATTTTTAACAAAAAAATAATAAATAATTGCCAGATTGGTTCAATTTTAATGACATTTGATTTGTATAGTTAAGCTATACATAAGATCTAGCCATTTGAGAGGCTTAACAAATTGTTCTAAAAGAGTCAGTTATAAAATTTCATGAAATCCAACAACTACAAGCAAGTTATTACATGAGAGATGGACAAAATAATAATTGCCAGATTTCTGTTGATATGGTTTTAATGACATTGGAATTTTTCAATAAATCTGATAGAGCCAAATGTAAAATTCTATGAAAATCCATCCATTCTTATGTGTGGATAAAGAAATAATAATTGCTGGATTTCTATTGGTCTGGTTTTAATGAAATTTGGGTTGGCTTGAGAAATTTTTCTAAAAGAGACAAATCCATTAGCAGTCCAGTTATTACATGTTGATGAACATGGTAAAAAACAATAGGCCCTTTATGCTAATATGTGTTAAAATGCCTAAAAATACAACTTTTTAAAAAGAATACTAAAGGGTCATGGAGATGCCTAAATGGACTATTCAGACTATTCAATAAAACAGGTTTTTTCATAGCAATAAAAAGTATATGGTAAAGAATGTCAAAGTGTTAAATAAATTCAATACTTGAAGTGTCCATGGGATTTTTAAAAAAAAACTCATTTAGAGCCACCTCAGAATTACCTCATCTATCCATGTATATTATATCCATAAATGGCATGTATTCTCTGGTCAGTTTGCTTATGGTTTTTTTTTTTTTTGACAAAAAACATGAGTTTTTTTTGAAGGAAAAAGAACCTTGCCCGGGACTGACTAACTTTGCCATAGAGTAAACAAGAAAGGAAAAAGCCCATAATGGCAATGATAACCTGATAACCACTATGCTGTTTGTGAAAACAGTTACAGACAGTGACAGGATTTGAATCTGGGCCTTTTACACTTGGAATGGTGAGGACATCAATTATTACAACTGCTACCTGTGAAGACCTGTACTTTGGCCAAATTTAATCTGAAATGGAAGAGTGCAGTATTCATTAGCACTGCAATGTTCAGAATTTGAAAGTTAGTAAAATAAAGGTTTTTCGCGGTTAGTACAATAATGTGGTTCTTGCTGTTATATACAGTGATTGTTTTTCACAACTGTGGTGAGTTAGTCTTCAGCAAAGAATATGGTTGTTTTTTTTAACTAAGACAAGCAAGTGACTAGAGCAGCGTTTCCGAAACTTTGTTCCGTGAGATGTGAAAAAGTGTTGTGAAAAAATTAATAATTAAAAAAAATAAAATAAAATACATGAATTTTGCATATTTGTAGCGTACACCACTTTTGTATCATTATAATTTTTAACTTTTTTTTTTTCAGTTATTAATATACTGGCATAGATTAATAATCAAATAGACCGCAGAACACTATTTTGACAGGCTTTTGCATAGAGAAGTATGCGTAGAGGTAATGAAATCTACGAGAAAAGTAGCAATGCAGTGATCTAATATGCCATGCCATACCATTCATATGCAATTTAGCCTGAAGTATACAGGTTGAAGGAGAGGGGAAGCAAACCAATATCATAACTAAACTCACTTCCTTGTTTAAATTTTTTTTGATAATTATCAGTATTTTGAAATATTAAAATAAATGACCATGGATTTGTGATTGAAAAGAGGAACTTAAAAATGAGATGAAAGTACTTCTAGTATTACAGCTGGGGTCAATGAAAACGAACACAGTATTGTCACACTTCAAAGTGAGGATGAAAAATTGCAGCTTTTTGTTCCCCAAAAAATCAGAAGTGAAACAACAGGAACCAACTAATAAATGACCAAAACGAAAGTATGATGGCAGTTAGTTGAATTTTGACTTTACATGTGTTGGAAATAAAGATGCTCCTGATGCACAGTGTGTCATATGTAATAAAATATTAGCAAACAGTTCTTTGGCTCCCGCTATACTTGTGTTTCGTAAGTGTTCCGTCAATATATTGTGAGATGAAAAGTGTTCCATGACTTAAAGTTTGGGAATTGCTGGACTAGAGAATACATGATGTTTACAGATATATACTGTCAGCTCATGGTCTGTTGCCCTGGCAAAAATACAAAATAACCCTATCCTCCAACTATAGTGATGATTCGTACCAATTTGTTGGTTCTCGACAATGAGTTAAGACTATTCCATCATGATGGCTCCATCTTACCCTATGTTGAAAATGATCCTTTTAGCTGCATTTGTGTTGCTCTTGGTAAATCGGTTGGTCTGGAGGTTGGCGAAGAAGGTGTGGAGGACCTTGTTGACGTCATGGGCGTGAACTAACAATCGAGGGGCTACAAGAGTTGGGGAAAATTACGGAGAGTGACACTGGAGAGGAAGAAAAAGACACCCAAAGGTTTCACCTGAAGAGTTGAGGACTGTCATTTCTTGTTGGGAGCATTTAAGAGAAGTGGTGAAAAAACACCCGGACGTTAAAAACACTGAACTCATGATGGGCAATTTGAAAAGCGAAGTAATTTCTTACTTCAGGAAGCTACAAAAAAGTTGTCAAAAATAGTCCACTTTGGTTGGACAAGTTTCCTTGCCAGTTTATAACTATTTATTAAATAATCTTTATAAAACACTCATTTTTAATGTAAAAATGAAGTATAACATAAAAAATACCTATTTTGTGTTTTGGTGAACGAATCACAGCGAATCAATGTATTATTGGTTTCAACTTACAGTGGGTTTTGTGGATTGAATTACCATCGGATGTTGGGGCCCCACTGTATTAGTGGACTTCATATGCTACTGAGTGTATTAGTCCCTGTCTCTCGAACATGTTTAGGTCAAAATTTACTTTATGGTGCTTATCCCTGGTTCTTTGTTACCAGGAGTGAAGAGCTTAGCATTAGTAGAGGCATTTGATGCAAGAAAGCAAGCTTATGCAGCATCAGCCAAAAAAATAAATAAAAAATAACCACTTCCACTTCCACTTCACCCCTCTGTTCGTTCGAAATACCTGTCCAGCCGAGCCTTTAACTTATTTAGGCTGTCAACTTCCACGACAAGGGATGGAAGTCTATTCCACCAACCAACCACCCGCTGGCTAAAGGCAAATTTCCTCACGTCTATCCTACATCTGTCTTTTCTCAATTTGAATTTATGCCCTCTCAGGTGATTATTCTGAGCAAGAGGAAGAATCCCATCAGCATTGAGCATGCTCAAACCATTCAAGGCTTTATACACCTCTATCAGATCACCTCGCCGGTGCCTAGTCTCCAGACACTGTAATTTGCAAAACTTAAGCCTTTCTTTGTAAGAGCACCCCTTTGTTCCATTCCCTAATCTTGTTGCCCTTCTCTGTACTCGTTCCAGCATCTCTACACCCTTCTTGAAATGAGGTCTCCAGACCTGTATACAGTACTCTAGGTGTGGTCTGACCATTGCCTTATACAAGGGAATAATCACCTCCTTATCCCTGCTAGAAAAATTCCTATATATCATCGACAATACACCATGAGCTACTCTTGCAGCTCGTCTGCACTGCTCAGAAAACTTCATATCCTGTGGGCAGAGCTGTCCTAGCTCTGCCCACTGGTTCACAGTGATTGGACAATCTATTCCTGTGCATGATTTAATGTCCCAGTTTTAAACCAGCACTGGGGGGGGGGGAATCCTGAAACTATTTCTTCCCTTTGGTGCTTGTTTAAAATTGGGAAATTAAGTCATGCACAGGAATAGATTGTCCAATCACTGTGAACCAGTGAGAGCAGCTAGGCCAGATCTTCACTCATTGTCACAAAGATCCATGGGTAAGCACCACAAAGTAAATTTTAACTCTTTAAGACATTCTATAAATGATGGCACACTCTAATTCAAGCAATCCAATCCAATTGAAAAAGTTCAGAAGCTTTTAAGTTTCTGAACTTTTTTCTGTCTGTTTATTTGTGCTTTACAAATTACAATTACTTATTTGCCTAGCTAAACTTCTAGCAGTAAACGCAATTCAAGTCACATGTAGATTTAACTGTACACTATGTATGTCTCCTTTTTGAATACATATGATGTGGCAAAATTCTTGCAATCACTCTAACCGAACATGGCTATCCAGAAAAACAAAACAAAATTTATTTATTAGTGAGAGTGAAACCTGTCAATTGATGGGTAGAAGAATTGTTGAATACTAGTGATGATGCCATCACTTGGTAGTTAATAATGGATGGTGCTGGATAATTAAAAACTTCTGGAATATACGAATAACATATCTTAAATGCATTCACTTACCAATATACACTCGGTGATCACTGAATTATGACCACCCCTTCTTTAATAGACTGCTGCATAGCTCACAGTATAAAAAGCCGAACAGCTTTGTACGCTAGAGCAGTTATGGGATGTAGTAAAGATGTGGAGTTTCTAAAGGGCATGATTGTGGGAGCTCATAAGTCAGATGCTTTCATGTCGGAAATACACATCCTGTCGGTTGCTCACAGTCCACTGTGGTTAAGGTGTACATATAATGGTGTTGAACTGGTCAAACCACCTCCCACCAACACAACACAAGTATTATTAGCATTAGCATTAGTAGAGGCATTTGATGCAAGAAAGCAAGCTTATGCAGCATCAGCCAAAAAAAAAAAAAAAAAAAAAACCACTTCCACTTCACCCCTCTGTTCGTTCAAAATACCTGTCCAGCTGAGCCTTAAACTTATTTAAGGCTATCAACCTCCACTACAAGGGATGGAAGTCTGTTCCACCAACCAACCACCCTCTGGCTAAAGGTAAATTTCCGCACGTCTATCCTACATCTGTCTTTCCTCAATTTGAATTTATGCCCTCATGCAAGGAGGATGTTTGTGGTGAGTGAAGAGTGCGTCATATATGGGCTGCACTGTGCAACAGTTGACATTGCAATACAGTATGGGGAATGCAGGAACAATATCCCACTGATGCGCTGCACACTCAGATGTATCGGGTTCCACAGCAGACAACACACTCCTTACTACTGATCATTGTTGACGGTGAATGTAGTGGTGTCAACAACATGCAAACCGTTAATGCAAGAAAAACAAAGATGAGGAAATAAGCTTACACAGCTCACTGTTCTTATCAGCTGTTACTGAAGTATATGAAAATTCATTAGATAAAATTACAACAGGTATCAGAATGGTTATAATAATGACCACCATCACAAAAACTATAATCTCCCTGGTTAGATGAGTTCAATGCACTCATCTGACTCATCATACCTAGTGAAACGCACCAGTGGATGCTGTGTGTGATGTGAGCAACACGAGTCCATGGACTGGACCCATCATGCATGGTGCCCGCTATTCAGGCTGGTGATGGTGGTTGCATAATATGGGGCATTTTGCTGGCAAGAACAAGACGGTGAATATGGACCAAAGTTTCACTGGTGAGGTCTACTGGCAGCTCTTGGGAGACCATGTGCACCCTGCCATGTTGCATTGTTTTTCGGACAGAAACAAATCTTCAAATACAATAATGTGCTATCTCATGCCAACACTGTGCATGAGTGGTTCAAGAAACATAGTGAAATTATCACCCATCTAGTTGGTCTCCAAATTTGCCCGACTTCAATCCAATTGAACACCTGGGATGTTTTAGAACAGGAAATGAAGCATATGGATATGCAAACCATCATCTATTTTGACACTATGGAAAGCCTTTCAGGCAGCATGGCTGCAGATCCCTACAGACTTGTTCAGACATCTGGTGGAGTCGATGCCTTGATGAATAGCTGTTGCTATCCATGAAAATGGTGGTCCAGCAAGGTACTAGGTAGGTGGTCATAATTTAGCGATTGCCCAGTGTATTCTATTTTATAAAAAATAATTTTTGATTAGAGGAAACGATTGGCTGATATTGCAGCCAAATTGGCAGCCCTGACGATCTTGATCTGTTAGTCCCCTATACAGACTACAGGCAAGTAATCCACAGTAAGTTACATTCTAGATGCAAGATTTGTAGCATTGACAGGTTACAAGCAAGCTACATCAAATTAAGCCTATGATCCATCTTTGGCAATCTAGTCTACATAGGGATCGTAAAGAGGAAGTTGTTCTTACTCGGCACTGCATATGATAGTCATCTGACCCTCCTTTCTGCTTAGGGCAGATGACCCTCCTATGTGTGAGCAATGTGACAGCATTTTATTCATTAAACATTAAAATTATCCAATTGTACCAGTTTTAGAAATGCTCGTTTTACCACTTTTACTCATCTGACTGAGCCATATACATTGTGTCAATTTTAAATGACTGTGTCAGCAGTTTTTTAATTTTTAAAAGCGATTAATATACACACATTAATATATACACATTTGAAATATCAGATTTATTTTTACTATTATACTGATTTTTATTTATGTCTATATATATGAAATTTTGATGAGGTAACCTTTTTAAAGGTTACCAAACTCCTCACCATTTTAACTTTGTCATGGTGCACTATAACCTTGCTATTTTAGCGCATTAAAAAAAAAAATCAATCAATCCCAAAATCATACGTGACACCTTCAGCTCAGGCAATCCGGTATGCTTTTAAACAGAAAGGAATAAGTGACACTTGCAAGGTTGAAGTCATACCAACATTACCTATGCTTTCCTCATTGTCCTCATTGTAGTACAGTGATGAGTACCTGGTTGATGAGTTATATTTCATATCGAAAATATAGGATGATCATTGGACAGGAATTTTTTCCATCAAGAGGAGTATCAGGGCCTCTTTTATTTGCCATCTTTATCAATGATCTACTGCAATTTGTTGAGAGAGGTAATCTTAAGATTTTAATGTTTGCTGACGATTTGAAACTATATTCACGTATCAACAGTAAAAATGATGCAGGTAACCTTCAGGCAGCTCTCAACTCTTTCACTAATTGGGTTTGCTTTGAATGTACTGGAGAAATTGCAGAATCTGAATTCTAGAAAATGCAGCTTTAAGGAAAACAGGTTTTAGTTAACTAATGTTACATCAAGGAGTTGCCAACGTTAAAGATCTGGGAGAATGGCAGACATACAGATTTCAAGATCCTCAGTTCTCTGTGCTCCTATAAAAAACAACTGTACTCCCTATACTGGAGTTTGCTTCTCCTATATGGAACCCACACTCAATACAGGAAATAGAATCACCACAAATGAAATTTATCCACTATCTTTTCAGATGTAATCCCATGTTCTACCACAGAATTTTCTACTGGAATCTTCCTGCTTCAATCTGATTAGAGATATCTAGGAACTCCTTCAAAAGAATATTGGCACTCATGAACAAGTTTGATCTGGATATGGCTGTGAACAGGAAAGTTTCACAGAACTAGTTGCAGGTTGACTGGCTGACAAATGTGTTCTGGGTTAATGATGTCCTCATTACGTCGTATGTCTGTGTTATGATGTCTCCTGCAGCAACCTGTTCTCTGCGATTTTCTTCGTGGCACTGGACTTGATGTCATAAATACCATTTTTATTTCCTTGAATTGGACTGTTCCCATTTGAAGAGCTCATTTCACGAAGTGTGTTATTCTATTTATTTTTGATTTGTACGATCTTTGTTCTGTTATCTTTTTTCTCCTGTGTTATACACTTTAACTGGGCACATGCCTGTTGTGTATATTATATGTTTAAAAAAAAATAAAATAAATAATCACCGTCCTCTCCCACACTGTAAAAGGCACAGATTAGAAGCCCGTCAATGATGCTAGTACTTTTTATGGGAATTTTTCTCTGGCTGAGTTAGTCGGTCTCAGGCAGGAAACAGTAAGATATTTTCTCCTGTAAACGAGGATGTTTTGCAGAGAAAAACAGTCAAACTAACCAGGTACATGCAATTTATGGGCAGTGATACCCGTGGGGGGATGAGGTAACTAATATGAGTTTGACTTTTCATCACAAAATCTGAACTTGTAAGCCAGGGCCAGCTACTGGTGAGGTTTAGGGGGACACAAACTCCCCCTAAACCTTGGCACCAATTCGTAAAATTAATCATTCAAACAAATTAAAATCTTCGAATGAGTGCGCCATTAGTCAATGTGGCCTAGGGATGCCTATACCCTTGAGTTGGCTGTGTTTCAGGCTATTTAAACTGAATATGCAACTCACAAAGACCAGCATGTCATTGTCTGCTCTATACTGGAGTTAGACGAGGTGCCCTTTTAGGTCACACCACCCAATGCTTGCAAGCCATGAAACAATTCTTAGGTGATGGGTCTGTTGGGACTATTTTTTTTTTTTTTTTTTTTTAAAACAAATCATTGCTTTGATAATATATATGTGTACTTTTACAGTAGCTGATAAAAAAACTTCATCGCTTGTGAATTTTGAAAATAATGTGTTGTGGGTTACAGAAATGTTCGAAATGCCTTTTTATATGGGATATATATCTGTGAATGAAATCCAATAAAAAGACTCCACCTGATATACCTAACTGCCATAAATATCTTCCCAATGGGTAAAATGCATAATTAATGGAAATATGAGAAATCATGACAACTGAACACATTTTATTGCATTTACGTGTACGAACTGAAATGACAAGTTAATGTAATAGTATTATGTAATGTAAATCAGCAAATTAAGTCCTCAATATTTTGTTGTTCCTCCTCGAACTGCAATTACAGCCTTGCAACGATCTGACATAGAGTTAATCAACTTCTGGATATACAGTTGCCCAATTTCGTGGTACCACATCCTTACAATGCTCTCCTGCTGCAGCTAACTCTTACTTGTTGGCTTCTTGTAAGCAATTTTAGACGACATTATGTACGAGCAATTTCAATAGGGTTCAAATGTGGACTGTTGCTGGACCAGTCCAACACTATAATGCCAGCATTTTGTGGTATGACTGCACATTGGAAAAAAAACATTGGTGTAAGTATGTTTTAAGCCTTGTGAGAAAAGAAGACAAACTCACCATTAAATCTAAATAGCATAAAACTTACAAATTTTGCTGTGTGGCAAGGTGCTGAGTCCTGTTAAAAAATGCAGTTTTGGAAGTCTATTTGGTGATCCCTAATAACTGGTTTCAGGCACTCCTCCAAGAGAGCAGTGTAGGTTTTTGCATTCACCGTTCCGTTAATAAACTTAATTCGCCCCACTCCTTTGCTTGTTATGCATCCCCAAACCATCTGACTGTTCGGCGGGGAACTTTACGGTCGGTGTTATCGGTCAGGATGGTATGCCTCCGATTTTCGTTTTCTGATGTATCGCTTCCCATTCGAGCCATGCAGGTTGAATTTCGATTCGTCAGAAAAGATGACGGTGTCCCATTGCTCTTTTGTCCATGAAACATGCGTTTTAGCCAAAGCAAGTCGCTTCTTCCTCATTTGTTGGGTCCACAAAAGGCTTCTTCTTGGGCCCCAGACCACATTCCGAAAGCCGTCTTTGGATAGTTCATGCACTTGTTTCAACACCAAAGGCCATCTCAAAGTCCAGTTTATCGATCTTGGGAAGGCGTAGTCACTCTTATGGCCTGATCCAGGTCTTCTCTTCACATCACCGGTTTCAGCATCTGGAATACTGTTGACAGGCAGCAGCTTATTTTATCAGTGATAGCACACGTAGAAATCCCTTCCTGGGACAGAGCAACAGCTACACTTTTTTTTTCTTGGTGTCAACTGAACATATGGAGCCATGCTTACACCTCCGCAAAACAGGATACTAATGAGCGTGTATACCCTTCCAACGCCGTATTTATAGAAACGGCTGATGCCATACCTTGCAATTACTGTCAGATGTAATTGAAGCATTATCTGACGCAATATCTTTGCTTTGCGACAAACAAAATGACCCTGTAATCAAACAATATCTTATACGTTTCACTACAAATGTTACTTTTTTTTAAGGTGATGCAGTTTTTTTTTTTTGTCTGCCGCTGTATTTTATCTTAAACTGTATACTCCAACCATAAAGCACCATAACCGCCATATCAGGACTACCCGAGAACCAATTTATCCGCCTATGAATATTATGTCCATAAATTCCATGTATTCTCTGGTCGTTTTGTTGTTTTGCTGAACAAAAACCTGAGTTTCCTGGGGAGGGGGAGAGTGCGTTTCTGTCCACGCCTGAGACCGAGACTAACTGAGTCAAGGAGTGAAAAATCCCATAATCGTTCCTCGCGTCATAGAGAGGATTCGAACCCGATCTTTTCCATCTGGTGTGAGGACGGTGATTATAACCAGTGTTACCTGTGCAGATACCAAAATGCACCAGAAAATCATAATCATTAGCATGAAGATGTGACCTATGGCAGTAGCAAAGCTACCATATCTCCAGGTTCGCCACCGCGAGGAGGCCGAAAGAGCAGGAGCATGGTGGTTTATTAAGTATATTTTGTTAAAAAGAATTCCGGGAAGGAATTCTATAATCTCACGCAGAGCCAGAATTTGTAGTTTCATTGCTGGTCTAAGGTAATCTCAGTGCTAATATTTGTACGGTCTTGTACCATGTCTCTAAGTACGTTACTGCTATCGGTATTATTGATTTTTAGTAATAAAGTCGTGTTTATGTTGACGAGTGCTTGTCTACACTTTAAACAACTGTGCAAGACCTGCTACGGTTGCCGGTGCAGGTATCAGAGTGGCTACCCTCTCCCAAAAACTATTCAAACTGTTTGAAAACCGACTGGAAAAGGCCTGAGTTCGAATCCAATTTAACGACGGGAGGAATTTTAATTGAGTTTTTCCTCTCGAAAACTCGGGGGGTTTTCTTCCAGAAAATAGCAAATTGATCGAAGAATGCATGCAGTTACAGACCCAATATAATGACGCCTGATATCCATATTTGCTTGGACGCTTAACACACAGTCCTCATGGGTAGCACAATTGGTAGAATCGCCGTCCTTCCCACATCGGGTGGAAAAGACCTGAATGCGAGTCCGCCAATGATATATATGCCTTTTTCACAACGTGGCTGAGTTAGTCGGTCTCAGGCAAGGAGAGCACGGTTTTTTTCTAGCGGAAACTTGGATTTTTCGTCCAGCAAACAAAAAATCGACAACAGAACACACGCAATTTAAAGACAGCATGCACAGAACAATATGGCCTTAGTCGCCGATGCTCCTAAAGCCCAACTACAAAATCTTAACACACGTATGTATGACCTGTTACAAATTCTATCATCGTATTTGTCACGTGAATTGGAGTTAGTTTTCGATTACGAAACAGCAACAGTGGAATACCACTAGAGTTCGATATTGCTGTTTTACCCAGAAATCTTGTCGCTTGTGTTGCAACATGCTGCAAAGAGTGAACGAAGAATATGTACAGTTAATGTGGTTATTAGTGGTCGGCGCAGTAATATAAAAAGGACAAAAATGAAAAAAAATAAATAACAGTATTTCTTATCCTAAATGAGTTATTTGAATTAACCAAGATTTCATTACTCTTTATTAGTGTTTGCTGTGAACATTTATGGACTTTCCAATTTGAGATGAAAGCTAATACCATTAGTGAGTACTGATTTTAATTTAAATGTCAATTTGAACCTGTATTGGTTTCGAAGACTACATTAATATTATTTTATTCCAACTGTGCAGCTGAAATATAAATTCGCAAAACAGGTATAGAGCTTTACACGAACTGAAATAGTGTCTGAATTCCACGATTCATATGCAGGGGCAGTCATTTTGCATTATGCGAGCTGTAGTCTACTGAGTAGCAGCTATCTGTAATCTTTTTCCACCGGATACTCATGAAATATTCTTCATTTGATTTGAAATCACTACGCTCTTATAAGTTAAATAATTATGTTAACAAGCTGGACATTTAACTTATGAAAAGTAATTTGCATTGACCTGGAAGAACCAATATGGTGCAACTCCAAGCTGCACCAAATCTAAAATTTCAGTCCAAAGGCTATCTGATGTCACAGCTGTTGACTACATTGAAGTCTGCTACGTAATAATCCATACATATAGCTAGACGCATTCAATAATTGGGGAGAGGGAAGCATACTCAATATTTCTTTCCTAAAATACATGATAGACAATTTTAAATATACGTATCCCTCTCTTGTTCTGACATTGTTTTATGTTTGGTGAGTGACTGACCTTGAACTACGTACAGGTTATAATTAATAGTGAAGGAAAAATATATTTTTTTATTATCAAAGCAGTGTCTTTTGAAGATTCTCTCTCTTTTAACGAATCTTCACCAGGAACACATTTACTTGCTTATAACCTAATGCTAGGAGCATAATAAATGAATTTGAAGTATTAGTTGAGACGTTAAATGCCGACATTGTGTGAATAACAGAAACATGGTGTCACTCCGATATTGTGGAGCAGAATTGGAATATGGCAACTGTGTGTAACGAAAGGGCAGACATGGCAAGAGGGGTGGACTGAACATTACACTGTTTGTGACTGTTCAGTTAGTGAGACACAGTGGGAGAACAAAGAAGGAAGTGGGAGTATATTATATGCCAAATGACTGAGGAGTATAACGAACAGTAGGCCAACAAATCAGAATGGCTCAATATGGAGGATTTTAAATTTCCGGATGTCGATTGCATCTCATGGATAGGCAGCTCGCTCGATAGTACATTTTTTGGTTTGTTAGGTGTTGTTAGGCTTGTAAAGAGTTAAGTAAACTTAATGCTGATGGCATCTTTACTGCTCAGATGGCACACAACGGGACACAAGTTGAAATTGAAATGGATGGTCGCAGAATAGATGTGCGGAAATTAGGTTCGACCCAAGCGTGATTGGAATCAGCTTCCACCTAGTGTTGTTGGAGTGGATTGTTTAAATTTATCCAGAGCAGATTTAGGCAATTATTGGATGGAAGTGGATAATTTTTTTTGGCTGGATTCTGTATAAGCTTTGCTTCCTTGCATAGTTTGTCTAAAGTGATATTTCAGTCGTTGAATTTACACAATTCTCAGGACTTATGCTGTTCTTTTGGGAAAGAACGGAAAAAAGTTTTATTTTTATGGATATTTTTCGAAAAATGCAATTGCAAATATTAGATATCTATTAAGTGAAAGAAGTATTAATGAATACAAAAATTTAAATAGGAAGGTAATTTGAAGCATTCTGAAAAGAAGAGTCTTACGTTGAATTAGTCCAACTTTTAAATTTTGGCTCCTTTGAATTTCGAGATTTACCTTTGTGCGCAGCCCTGATGTCACTAGTGCTTAACTTGTATAAGTCATAGAGATTACATGAGATAATAAATATTAAAAAAAAAAAATCCAGTGAGCAGATTATTAATTTAAATTTAGCTCTGCAGTATTTCTTCCTTTTCCGTTGCTCATGTGACGAATTGCTGAACAGAAGTAATTGCAAATTTTGACACCTATGTAAAAATATGAGAAATATGCCTTTATTCTCGTAAAATAATTATAATAATTAATTTATAATTTTGATGGTTAAGTTTAAAATATGATGCTGCATCCCATGCATCTTTGCGACAAGAAGTGAAGAGCTAGCCTAGCTCCTACCCGATGTTTTCCCTCTCACTGATTGGGTGATCTATTCCTTTCGCTATTTTAAACCAGCAGCAAAGGGGATAAAACCCTCGAAACAATTCCCCCTTTGGCTGGTTTAATATCTGGAAATTTTTCCTCCTTTGCCGCTGGTTTTAAATTAGTCATAGATCGTCCAATCATTGAAAGGAAAATCATCGGGTAGGAGCAGCTATGCCAGCTCTTCACTCATCGCAAAGTTCCATGGGATGCAGCACAATATTCTAAATTTTAACCATTTGGTTTATATTGATTATAAAAAATACTTATTAAATTATCCACGAGATGGTACTTTTAGAAAAGTGTGGTGAGGTGAACTTTACTCAACTGAAATCTTTACAAGTATTTGAGAGATTTGCAAATGACATTCTTAAACTATTTCATCTCCTTTAAGGTTTTTTCCCCTTAATTTCTCATAAGTATGCAGACTTTTTTTTAGCCCTCAAACAGTAGTTAACTATGCACGGTTGAAGTAATAGCTCTGTGAATCTTGTGAATGTCTTTTTAGCAAGGTACCTGATGTGTTTATCTGATCGTGAATTATGTGTGCTTTGTTTATGTCCTGTAAACTGCTACTCTCTTTTTTTTTCCTAACAGAATACTTTCGAAAATTGCTTACAAGACGCGTAATCAAGACACGTCAAGTGTATCGCGTTAATCCATTCGTCTTTGTGGGAAGAATTGCAATGGATTTCTTTTATTTTGTGTCACTCTTTCACCGAAAGCTGAGTCGGACAGCAAATTATAGGCTTAATTTTTATCGGTTGTGTCGGTGGATATTTTATCCGTACAAAGTACCACCTTCCTGTTTTACATCCGCTTATAAAGGGCCAGCAGAAGGCTTTGGAGATGGTCGTAATTACATCGTCATCACTAGTGGCTTTGTTTTTCGGCAAAAATAACACTTTCCCTTTATTGTCTAGTCTGGTTCATGGTTGGCTGGCCATGGATCCGTTTTCTTTATTGCACGACACATGCAGGTCAGAGAGAATTACGTCCAAAGGTTTAAGGGTCGTTTTACACTGTGATCGTGGATGATACGCATGTTTGCCTTTCTCGGTTTAAAACGGGTCTGTGGAGGCTATCGTTTCAAGAAACTGGACCCAATGTATTCGCATGAAAACTGAATTCTTGAACAGTGAATCATAATTTTTTTTTTCTTTCCTTTGCTACCAGTGATCTTTCTCTGTTCCTTAACTAAAAGGCCTTCAACTGTTCATCTAGATTCGTGTTCCAAAGTAACGCTTACTCCTGATTGCAGTGACTGGAATCTGTTAATAATCAGTACGTGCCTAGTGTATTTAAGAGATCAGCTTTTCGGTTTGGTTGGTTGCAGTGTCATGGCGGAAGGCTTTCAGTCTCCGCATTGCGTTTGGTCCATATCTAGAGATCTCTCACCCTGAAAGTTCCATAATGTCAAAGAAAATAAAACATTTTAAAAATATGCAGTTCTGCTATAATACGAAATTTTATATATAATACACACTCAGAGCACGATTTTAATTTTTACTTAAAGGGAAGAATACATTTTTTTCCCAAGGCAAAGGTGGGGAACTATTTTCTGGTACTCAACCGGTTCATTGCTATATATCAAGTACCAAAGCAGTTAAGTCAAGACAGGATATCGTTTTAGTGTTTCTTATCAAGCAAGCGGCACCAAGAGTCATCCAAACTCCGCGTAGTATACTCTGTATCGCAGTAAAAACTATAAAGGCCAGAGATAGTGTCAGTTTTTGGCATAGTCTATGTAGTGTGTTGGTATATTGTTCCTCCGGCCATTTAGCCATGGGTCCCCAGTTGGACCACCACCACGAGGTAGGCCAGGAGTAGGGTGTTGATATAGTCTCTGGCTGGGGCGAACCGTGGGGCCGCCTGTGTTTGCAACTGAGGGCCCTGGGGGGGGGGGGGGACGACTCTGAAAGTTTTTATTAGAAATGAGCGCAGGGTGATAGTTCGAGGGAGTGAAGATGAAGATAAAGGAGGTGGACTGTAGGAAAGCTTTCACCTCGAAAACAAATTAAAAGGATAGAGAGTACCCCTGTGGGGGGAGCCAGCCTCCAACGGGGGGGGGACTGTTAAGATCAGAAAAAATGTGGTGATAGGGTCCCCACAGGCGAAAAATTTGGGCGGGAGGTGGGGAGGAAAGCCTGATGAAGGGAGTAAAGTCATGGGGCTGGGGGCGCCCGTGTGAGGGACGAGATTGCACTGCAGATTCAAAGTACTCTATTTTGAATCCCATATTGGCCAAGCCAATGTCTGCAGATCCCACACTATGCCGTTGAATTAGAAGGCAGTGGGGATTTATTATTAGCCATGTGGTGCAAGGAAGCCTGAGGCTTATGCTGCACCAGCCAAAAAAAAAATTCTGAATTACCCCGAGTGTGTGTGTGTGTGAAGTAGAAGAGAATCACCAAGAAAGGGTACAATGGTGATATCCAGCTCAGGACCCTGGGTGTGCCAAGCCCATACTCACCAGATGTTGAGCCCCTGGGGGGGGGGGGTTCCTAAGAGGTTGTCAAGCCGAGGTCCGGGCAGAACAGAGCGCACACACCACATGCACTCAGTCCGTCTACGCAACTGTCATACTAACACGTACACCTTTTTTTGGACATATACTTAGGGGCAGATGGGCTTTCAACACAAGATTATATTTTCTCACACATTCGCCATCTTGCGTTCATCACCTCACAGACAGATAGGATATAGTTGCCATCTAAATATGGACAACTACGAAGACAATCACTTTTTATATACTATTCACTAAAATTCACTCAAGTTGACCTGACATTTATACAGCTTAACCTGCAGATGGACAGTCTATAAGTTTTTTTTTTTTTTTAATATACAGTATAATACGCATTCAGGACACAATTTACAGTTAACACTTATTGGACACGCTTGCATTCACCATTCTCACGCTTATTCCACTCAGAATAGTACTCTGAATGGGACGGCGCGGCGCACACATTTATTTATTTTTATCTTATTTTATTTTTTTTGCAGTTTAACCGGACACATTTCTCACCCAGTGCAGCAGACCTATTCACCTATCGACACATATATTCATTCACACACAGCCCATGAAGGAACACACCTTGGCAGTTATCCTTTATCATCAGACAAACACAGATATAAGCTCACTCACGTCTGTCAACACGGTCATGACTAAGAGCTCCAACCCGGCTCAGACAGTACTGGTCATTTAGTGTCATTTATACAATATTCCACACAAACCCATGTCCACAGCCAAGTCCACCAGAACTCAGCTACAGCAAAACATACGCTCATGCAACCAAAAAAGAAAAAACATGGCACAGTCTTGGGGCATACCAAGGAAGGGATGGTTTGGGGAAACTAGAGTTACCTAGGATAACAATTGTCTAGTGACTTCCCCTTTTAAGTGTCTGTTCCCATCTACTGTTCCATTGATGGTAGAGTTTGATTTGAATTCTTTTTCTTGCTTAACATCCACTTCCAGGTCTACTGTAATCCCTACGATGGTGTTTGTGATTTTTCTTAAGTCTATAGTTGAGGCCTCTTCTGATAACTTCTAGATCAAGTGGTAGTTCACCGGCCAAGACGTGCAGAGCAGCATACCGACTTTGCAGCATATCCGTGTTTTTGTCAACAATATGATATGCTGGATGGACTCTAATTTTGCTCTGTTAACTAGAACAACCCTAGGGAACCAGGCACCAACTCTATGGACGATAACTTCCATAGGTAAAGATATCAGTATATCGTGTGTTCTCCCACTTTGCGTATTTTTTACAAGACCAGAAACTTGAGGTTTCTCGAGAAGGTAAATGGTAGTGTTATCCATTTTAAAGATATCTTTCTCTCTTCAGTTTAAGCACAAACACGTCAAAGGGGAAAAGGATATTGGAATCATTTTTCCACTGAAGTTAACAATTTCTGCTAATCCAGAGGGCCGTTTGAATGATAATGTCAAAATCAATCAATGCCTGATATGTATTGAAACAAACAAAGAAAAAAATATTAGAAAATTACGAATGACACTGCACAAGCCATTATTATTATTAGCCATATGGTGCAAGGAAGCCTGAGGCTTATGCTGCACTCGCCAAAACAAAAATTCCCTGAGAGAGAAGTAGAAAGGAATCACCAAGAAGGGAAGAATGATGATACGCCTGTGGAAGCATTCGCTTGAAGGAAAAAAAAAAAGGTGTTTCCACCTTTTTAGACAATTTTAAAATGGAAGGGAAAATATCCGATGTTTTCTCCTTTTATTATTTTATATTTTTCCTTGCACTTCTGGATTAATGGTGACTTGGTGATTATTGGTGGTCCATTGTATAACTTGAACCGCAATTGTTTGAAGCGGATGTTTGATGCTTTGAAGAAAGAAACCTCGGACAGGAGTCCACCTGCCTTCGCATCAGTGAAGCGTGCTACGAACGCACCCAAATAGATTATCGTGGGTTGCACGTACAGAGCCACCGGTGAAATACGAGACCTGGAGTTGGGGTGAAGTGACGTGTGACCGCACACAACAGGTGTGTGAATTGTCCGAGGGAGGTTATGGGAGGAATGTCGTGAAAGTAGCGACACAGCAGGAATACAAGATGCGTTTAAATTCTAGGAAGGGGTCAACAGACCTTTTTGGGCAAAAAAACAACAATGCTAGTAGGTCATCGGATTAATGCACCAGACGGAGGGCAAGTGAAGCCGTACTTGTGGGAACAAAGGCTGATGGCATCGGAGAAGGAAATATTTGAAGAAAACCTAGAAAGGTACATTAATGCATTAGGATTTTAAACCTTAGTAATGTGAAACAGCAGGGGTTCTCTCTGATATGCAGACATTTCGTGCAAAAGCATACATTTCTAAAGGATTATCTCCCCTCCCCCAAACGTCTCTTATGCATTCCTTGGATTCAGCAGTTTGGGTCGTTCCGATAATAATATGATGCAGATTTTCGCCACTTTGAAAATAAAGAACGAAGCCGTTAATTTCCATGGTGACTGAAATTGTTTTAGTATGACGCCATTTCTGAACTTGGTAATTTTAGCATTGCATCAACAGAACTCAGAAATGCTAATGCTCTTTCTCTATTTTGTATTTCTTTTTTTAATTGAATAAAATTAATCACGGGAACTCTCTGATCCTTCCCTCTCTCTTCCCCCACCTTTTCAGAATACTAGGATTCTTCAGAATATAGTCCACCACTTTAGATGAAAGGATAAATAGTCCTCCAGAATTTAAGAGGGGTAAAAAAAAGCTTCACTCATTCATTGGCTTTTTAAAAAATTTGACTGGAGATGCAGTTCATAAAAAACAAAGAATTAAATCTTCCATCTGCTTAATATTACATTTACACGTTAACTCAATAACTGCTTAATAAAGAAATTTAGACATGAATTGTGATGCGTACAACTAAAAAGCTATCATTAATTTACTGGAAATTCTAAAATAACGATTAGTTGATAATCTTTAATATACTTACGGTGTATAATGGCACGTAGTCTTTAGTTGCTCTGCCCTTTCATGATTTGCCTTCATCATTGGAGTTTAAAGAATCTGATTCTTTCAGCCACAATAAGTTTCTATTGCTCCTGTCTTGACGGTAGTTGTTCGGGTCACTCTTAATCTCTAAAACTTTCCAGTGTTATTTGTAGGGAATCGTTATTTTAGTCCCCTGTGTGTTCTGGAGGACGTGATCCAACCACAAGGTTTTCAATTTGAGGGGAATTTAATACGCCAAGCGATTGAGAGTGAAAATGTTCAGCTGAATTCAACTGGCGACAGCCAGGTTTGTATAAGAAATTGCTCTTGATATTGTAAATGGGTTTTCGGTGACTCTCAGCCACTGAAGCACACAGCATCCCTGACTTTCCAATTTAAAATGTCCTTAAATAGGTGTTTGGGGCAGAGGACCAAATTGTAGAGGGAAAGAAGGCATGTCAAGAAACAGGAACTAGACGTTTTTGGATGTCTTAGCTTTCAAGCTGTTGGTTACGAGCCCCTTAAGTTCTTTTTTCAGCAGCAGCATAACAGCTATTTTTGTTCTAGTGTTCTGAAAATATTGAAAGGAGAGGTCATCGTCCCCCAGGTCGGTATAAGAACGCACATTTTTGTGTGATCAGTTGATGAATAAATGTTTGATTCTGTCTTGTCTTCTCGTGTTACTAGTTATCAGAGTTTAACTATACGCCTATTGTATTATTTATGATGTGCTCATTAGAAAAATAAATCAGTAGATCTGTACCAATTCTTTCTTCAGTAACTTTACAATAAAAAAAAGTAATGTAGGCATTGCGTTACAGTTACATTTCAGGCGCAATCGATTATCAAACAAATAACATAATTCAATACGTAATCTATAAGGGGTGGTTAAAAACTTCCATACTGTTCTTGTTTACCAAAACCTCGCAATGTAATGATCCTGATTAATTGTGACTGGCAGATGTGTAAAATGTGTGTGGGAATTGAGAATGCACGTTGTGTACTTATATAAGCAGGTGCCCACTTCTGACCATGACTACAGGGGGGGGACCATCTTTTGGAAGCTCCCTCGTGCCTAGGTGGCATGGCGTGGGATGCTGACGTTGGTTCCAGCTGGTCTGGCCAGCGTGGGAATGTCGTTCGCCACGACGAACACTGCAAATCCTCCCACATAAGGCACACTAGTCCCATGACGTTCATCCTCCCAGGGGACATGTCCATTCCCTCCCACCTCCCTTCTCCCATCCTTTTCGCCTGGTGGAGCCTCCTACCCTAATTCTGTCTGCTTCTTAACGGTCCCTCCAGCAGAAGGTGGGTTGCCTCTGCAGGGGGGATGTTACTCCTTCCATTTCCTCCGGTTTCGTCTATTCATTTATTTCCTTCTAACGGGAATCCACCCTGGCAAGCTCAGGAGATGTCCAGGGTTCGCCCCCGACAGAGTACTCATTCGTCTACTTACATACTGCTTTGGCCCATCTCCGCGAGGTAGTGATGGGCAACGGGGGGTGCCTTGGTTTCCAAGCGCCCAGCAGCTAAGAGGCCAGGTGAACATAACACACGTGGACACGTGTATATAGAGATACTACGCGGAGTTGGGAGAGATTTTCGGTGACGCCAGACAATTAACACTATGTCACTATCATGTGACAGGTAGCTGTGAGGGGTGAGCTTTAAAGCAGTTCTTTTTTAGAACCAGTAGAGGCTAGAATGGGTGCACAGGGGATATGGCTTAATCTGTTGTCATGATATGTGGAACAAAGGTCCAGAAGGATATCGTAAATAGTGTCGAAATTTTGAAAAGGATCATAGCTATTATTCTACATTAATTACAACTTTTCTATAGGAGAGAACTGGGAGGTGGAGAGAAATGCGCTATGAAATTGGTAGACCTACTCGTAGATTTCTGTCCTGGGAGGGCTATGGAATCGTAGTTAATGTTAAAAGATTTTCTTAGACCAACAAAACGTACTTTGAAAATTTGATATCAATCCGAATTTTCTTTCTCTCGTAACGCTCTAATTTCTGAAACTGTTGGTTTCTGTGGGGGGGGGGGGGATATGAGGTCGGAATCGATCCTGAAACTTTCCCAGGAATTAAAGGAACGCATTCGATATTAACTTCCAAATTTTACTGTAAAAAGCAATCGAATTTCTGTTGGGCTGATTTTAATGAAGTCTGGGATGTTTTGAGAAATCGTCCTTAAAAGACCTGAATATAAAATATGATCGAAATCTATTCATTGGATGTTCTGGATAAAGTATGGATGGTAGCTTATTTCCATTATCCACTTCTTGATGAAGTTTCAAACAAGTTTAGTTGTAGATTATGGTTTCTAGGTTCAATTTCTTCATTTCTCTAGTTGATTGAATTCAGCTGGTTTAAACAATTAACACTAATACAACTATTATCAAAGTATTAGATAATCTAACAAGGATCTATTAGCCGACCGGGCTAGCCGAGTGGGTAAAGTACCTGCCCGGCAACCCACAGGTCGCGGGTTCGATTCCCGCCTCGGGCTTGGATCAAAGTACTGCAAAAACCTTGGGAGGTGCAATATGGCCACAGAAGCCGATGCGCCAATAACTACCAAAAAAAAAAAAAAAAAAAAAAAAAAGGATCTATTAAGAACATAAAATAGTAATAAATCAAGTGAATTCTGTAAAATCTGCTTAAAGTTTTTGAAGAGAGAAAATGGTGCGAACTGCTTAAGACATTTAAATGTCTTAAATGTTTTTTTTTTTTCTTCCTGAGGAACAGAAGAAGAAAATGAGCAAACAATTCGTTTGTAAATAAGCATGTTTATATTCAGAATTGAAAGGGAAGGATTGCATTATTTTACGAAAAATGCAACACCCTTTCAATTTCCGACATAAATACTATTTGTAACTGAAATGCTTTAAGCGAGATGATTAGAATTTATAGCCTTCAACGCTGCACATTGGCTATGCCTACCTGCGGTGAATGTGTTTTTGTATTGTAAGGTCCATAATGGATTGCGGCTCTTACTTTATAGATGTCTTATAAAAAATAGAGAGGAACTGAGTTAATCACAAGTTCCTAACTGTGGATGCTGGGATATTTCCGTACTTATTTATGAAGCGAAAAAATAAAAACTTTTATTCACAACGAGCACAAGGAAGTAACTTGTCAGAGCTATCATCAAAGCGAGTTCCAGAAAGATATTTGGAATTTCACCTGGAAGCGTGGGTTACACCAACTTCCTGTATCCTGGTTGTGTGTCATCTTAGTAATTGGACCTGTCTTCTCCGAAAGCAAAGGGCCTGCGAGCAATCTTAGTGTTCTTCACGTACAAGCGAAGGGCCTCCCAGGAATTTCAGTGGAACTCATCGTCAAGGGTTCCTATTGACGACCCTCATGACCTTATGGGTGTGGAACGCTATCATTACGAGCAGGTAACGAGGGTGGAGAAGACGTAGTTTATGTTATGCACTGTTGTCTTGAGGCGGGCATGCGACCTAACAGCTGTCTAGCCTTTAAGGCTCCGTTCTTCAGTCTGAAATTGGGATTCCGGTTGAGGAGGCGTTCTTCTGAGCCACGGAGTGGGTGGGTGTTTGAAAGCATCGAAAAAGGAGATAAGAAGTCGGAGTCTTTGATCCGAGGCATGCACTAACTTGAAGAATGGCTAATTTGAATCTTAAGAAGATCATCTTTTGTCCAGGCTTTGCTGGTGAAAGACTGAAGGGAAAGAAGTTAAGGTGAATGCCCCTCGATTACCCTTCTTGTTACAAGTTCTCATTAAGTAACCAAACACAATGATGTTCCGATTTTTTTTCCTTTTACTATAGAAGGATTGGAAATTTCTCATTTTATCTACGCGAATTCCCTTACAGATCTTAAGATGAAAGAGTTCCCACAACTTCACTAACCACAATTGTCCACTTAGGCGCTAGAATTAAACTCAATATCAAGTGCGATATTCATAAGTGGGTTCGTCCTTGATCATGACTCTTAATTCTTATAGCGTATGTTAAAGTTAATTAATCTACATAAAAAAAAAATTCCATTATATTTTGCCTGCCTAATAAGAAATAATCGTATATTTTGAAAATTAAAAAAAGTATTTCCACTTAATAGCATTATCAAGGGGAATGCAGATAAAGAGGAGTTAAAATTCGCTAATACCTTCAATGCAATAATTATTTTCCATTGGATACAATGCTAAAAGATTTTAAAGTAAATTCGATGAGATGTCATAAAAATAACCTTTTTAAGAATGTTCAATTACCTTTCTTATTTTTACATAAGTTGCCAATTTTCGTCAACACAATTGCAAAATAGGACATATAGGTCATTGAGCCTTTTTCCACCGACTTACATGCATTATTTAATAATAATAATAGGATGGAATCTGGTCTAGACAAATGCTAGACCCAAATATTGCATCAGGGAAAATCAGTGGGCCGAAACTACCAGCTGCAGACTGATAAAGAGATCGAAGCCATGACTGGGAGAGAGACCTACAAATACCTGGGGATTACGTAGGCTTAGCAGTTAGAGCACAAGGCCTGCATGACCGAAAAAAATACCATCAGAGACTCAGAAGCCTGTTGAAAGCAAAGCTGAATGGAGGGAACACAGTTAAAGCTATAAACACCTATGCAGTCCCAGTGCTAACATACTCCATCGGGGTCATAGACTGGACTAACATCGAGCTGGAGGATGTCATGAGAAATACAAGGATAATGATGACCAAAAGCCGTCAACACCACCCGAAGTCAGCAGTGGAGAGACTGACAATAGCTCGGAGTGGGGAGGAAGAGGCCTGATAGACATCATCCAGCAACTGAAGACAGCGATAGCTAACCTGAAGGAGTACTTCCAGCAAAACACAGCACTCTAGCAAGCCATAAGGATTGATAGAAAAGCGGCATACCCACTCAACCTAAGCCAGGAGCCCCTTCCCGCCCAGACGGAACAAACGAAGCTAGAAAGATGGGCAAAGAAGATAGTGTCTACAGGGTAGACACTACAATGGCCTCTAAGACAACTTAGATAAAATTGCTTCCAATGCATGGTTCACGAGCGGGACGATCTTTCTCGAGACTGAAGGATTCATGCTCGCCGTCCAAGACCAGGCAATCAACAACAGGAACTATAGAAAATACATCGGCAAGGATCCCGGAGTGTCAGAAGAGACGTCGACGATGCCACCTAGCCTCAGAAACGATCCAGCATATCACAGGGGGATGCAAGGTGATCGCCCTGACAGAGTAGACACAACCAGGTCGCCAGGATAATACATCAGAAGCTAGGGAGGCAGTACCAGTTGATCAAAGAAAGTGTTCCGTAATACAAGTACGATAGCTAACCTGAAGGCTAGCTAGTTTGTGAGTTGGGTCTGTAGTAGTTCCTCCAAGCTCTACTAGAGACCCAACTCACAAACTCTACTGGGACCGCACCATAATAACGGACAAGACAATCCCGCACAACAGACCGGACATAACCCTTGTCGACAAGAAGGAAAAGGCTACTACCTGATTGGCATAGCTGTGCCCAACACTGGCTACCTGCAGAATACCCATGAGGAAAAGATAAGAAAATTCACGAACTTAAGATTGGAGATCAAAGGGATGTGATATATGCAACAAGTAACGATCATCGTGTCAACGACCGGTATGGTGCCAAAGACACCACATAAGAGTCTAGCAGCAGTCTTCCAGAGAACACATACAAGGAACTCCATAAAGTTGCAATCCTGAACACCTGTAGGATAGTCAGAGTTCCTCAACCAACAGTAACAACAATAATAATAATAAAATAATGTTAGGAGAATTTTTTACCATCCATTGTCAATGCATTGTAGAGCACTGTGTTAACAAATTTGATCACAGAATTTTATATTTTTATTGTACTTGAATTTTACTCGCACTTTTCCCCAAAAAACCCGTGAATTTAAGAAATTATTTGCAATATTTGAAGCATAGTGATGAGGGCGAAAATTAAAGTTCCATGGTAAGAGAATTACGTCATCTGTTTTAGTCTCTTAACTGACCAATACGGGCATAAAAAACATAAAACCTGGTGGCTTTCCCTTTTGCTGTGGTACAGGAGGCCGAATGACGTCAGGTGTCTTCAGACATCTTAATTGGCTAGCTACCAACAAAGAGAAAGTTGTGTAGACGTAGTTAATATCCATACTTCCTGAGGGGTGTGTGTGGGGGTAGTTGGCTTGTTGCCGTGTCGTGATACGTGAGATAACAGAGGTCATGGTCTATGAAGCGAAGAAAAAAAATCTAATAGTGCAGTTAAAATTGTTGTGCGTATTCTGTTGGTCCACCAGTGATAGGCGACTGGAATAATGAACAAATCCATTAAACCACTAACTCACTTTGTATGACTACGTTCCAAACACTTGTCAAGGAAATTAGTGACAGCAGCGAGTAAAATGTATAGCATAGGTGATTAATTGCTGGTGTAAGTAAAAAGGATCTGTGATGAACAATTTTAACAAGTTTTTTAAGCCTTTTTTTTTAGTTTACAATCGATTAAATTCTAGAGAATTGATTATTATTCAAAGAAGTGTCAAAGAAAGTTCCCATTCTGATAACTAGCCGTCAAAACGACATATTGGCTGTGACATGACTCATTTATAGAAAAATTAATCTTCAAAATCGTTCCTATTAATCAAAATATCCTTAGAGTATTTTGGACACACAAACTTTGGGCTACTATATACAAGTTAAATGGTTTCGCCACTTAGAAGGAACAGTTCGAATCCAGTCGGACACTGGAGGAATTTTTATAGGCCTCTTCAATAGGGCTGTTGTTAGCCGAACTTAGGCAGAGGGAGTAGTTTTTTTAGCCACACAACACGCAAACCGTCCCAAATTGAACACGACTTGTAGAGGCCTAATACACACATAATGGGTCCGAGGAGGAATTTATTACTCCTGGAGATTAAATACTCAAAGACATCAAAAAAAGGCGAAATAATTTTTTACTTCTTTCGTATGAATTACAGAACATTTCAAACCTTATAAAAGTTCTACATATGAACTACAATAATAGTCAAAGACCACATTGCAGATCGTTAAATTTTTTTCACACATATTTACATGGTCACACGTACACAAATTCGCTGTCTTATACAAAAGCTGATTATGAATAGCACTATTGTACTGAAACTGCAAAACCCTATAGGAACATTTTATTTTACCCTAAGAGCGAGTAAAGCAACTATACACAGCTACCGATCCACTCCACTGGTAGCAGAAGAATTTAACGATACTTGAATATATATATAACTAAGGGAAGTATCAAATCCCTGAAGAATCTTCAGGTTTATTTCCAAGGAGGAACCAGGAACTTTCTAATTCTGTACAAAAAAAAAAAATCTTCTAAAAGATCAGTTCATAAAAATCGATGTGTTTCACTTTGGAAGACGTCTGTCAGTGAACTTAGATGGTCATCGTGGTGATCCAGTTTTGAGGTTAATCACAGGAAGACCCCTCCTTTAAATTATGCTCCTATTAGAGTTCACGCGAACACACTCTTTGTACACGGACGAGAAGTAAATTTCTTGGTAAAAACATGTCAGACATTTTAATTATATAAAAATCCCTGAGACAACAAGTCGTCGTCCAAAATGTCTCTAAGACAGTTTTTGGCTTATTTTTGATATATTCCAACATACTGTCCCGCCTTTATGCATTAGGAAAACAGTCACCATAAATATTGTGCATAATCAAATAATAAACCCCCCTTCAAAGAGTCATTCCTCTCCTCTCCTTCGTATCTAAATACTATTTGATTTCTTCGCTTTCCTAGCTGACGAAAGATATTTCGAAGAAAACGCTTGCTGTTCATTCCAACATGGCCGTTGTGACTTTTCACTACTGCAGTACGTGCCTCATTTTTGGTAACTGCTCAAATTCACAGGTAGAGGGCGCCCGAGGCATGATGCGTCCTTGTACTGTACAAAAATTATGAATCAGCACCACCAGAGTACAATTCATTCACACAATTCATTGATGTGCCATTTTTGCAGATTGTCACCATTTAGAAGTAGCTAGAATATATATGGCAATCAGTATGTTTAGTGGATGAGGCATTTGTGTAGTGGCTGAAGAACCACCCACTTCATTGTTTTCTTCTCTTGGTGGATCTGCAAAATCAAAAACGTAGATCATTAAAAACGAAGAAACAGAAGGAAAAAAAAAACAATTGTACTTGAAATATCATTCTTTGCTTTATTAAAATATAAAGATGGCTTTCCTGTGGTCAGATACGTACTCGTGACGGTCTTTGGTTTTGTAGTTTCTTTTTGATACCAGTAAGGATCTCCTGGAGATGGCTTATCATAAAGATCGACTACAGGCCTCCTTGTTGTCTTTGAAAGGTGAGGAATAACTGGATCTTCTGGACATGATGCTGGAAGAGAAGATGATCGGGCAAATTAGCACGTTAATGACCATCCCACATTTCACACAGTTCATTAACAATGCAATCTGATTTCACTTCAGCTAAAATGTCATAAAACAATTCTAAGTGTATTCAAAGTACTAGCATAAGCAATGGTGTGGTCAGGTTAAACTTGACACTCGAAAGACGTTTACGGAAAAAAATGAAGACCACGTGAACTGGCGCATCATGACCAAAATGGTTGAACAGTGGGATTTAGTGATGGTACATTAACTACTTAAATAACAGTAGAATTAAGAGAATTAGTTTTATCATCTATCCATGCCACAAGCGACAATTTATGAACTTGCATAACTGGTAGACAACTTTCTCTTGTATATTCGTGTATAAGAATCATTTCATATGAGACACTGACTCCAAATGCCATCTTTAAGCAATTTAGAACAAAGAAAAAGAGCAATTTACAAACAACTTACCATGCTTGATAATCTTCATGCCATAAATGAAAGGATCGTCGCCTCTATGACAGTTTTCTCCGGCCTCTTTGATATACGCTTCTTTGCCATCATGGAGAACCTTCCCAGACTGTACAAAATAACTTATGTAAGTGATGGGGGAAAATACTTCTATAACAAATAAATGTACAAGAAAATGATTGAAAGAACTTTAACGCCGCAGTGATTATTTTAATATATAAGCATCATCCTAGATGTAGATTATAAGCGCCATCTGTGTATGGTTTAGGCGAATTTCCAATTCACTTAAGCCATACAGATGGGGAATATTTCATTTTGGAGGAACACGCAATATGAAGAGGGGAACGTTTCATTTTATTAATTTTTTTATAACATATGAGACTCATTTCAGACGTTTCCTGGATATGCTACAGACAGACACAAGCAATAGAAACGATATGCCATAACCACCTGCATGTATTCAGGTGGTTATGCAACAGTCTTCTAGGTCCGATTTAGTTCTGTTCAGATGGATAAACTGATGATTCAGAAAGAAATAAAGGAATGGTTCTTTTAATACAAGTACAGTGCTGAAAGTATGACAGACTTATAGAATATTATTAAAATACTCTATAAAAGGTCAGTTGGTATGGAACAATGAACTCAGGATGTAGTATCATAAAATTGACCAAAATTATACTCACAAAACACTGATAACCTTCCATGTCCTTCCTCTGCGTGTAGGTATAATTAATGCCATTGTCTTCCCAGCTGCCTAGACATCGGTACTCGCGTTCTGAAAAGACAGTGTTGGAACTTAAAATTATGGTCATGAATTGAAAACAATTGCAAAAATATTACAACTATGTTCTACATTTCTTTCCCATATTATAGATACTGCACTTTGCGAATTATTTTAATCATAGAAACTCAGTCAAAAGATCCCGCGTTGATCGCACTGTTCTGGATTGGCCTGGTCTCTGAGTTGGCTTCAAACGGACTGGATTTGTTTCTGTATCAAAACATGGCGTATTCATTATTTTGTTTTCTAAGTTAGTAGGAAATGCTAATAAACTGATATTCATCAGCGGTTCATATCTTATTTCCCCAATCCTGTCGTGAAAGTTTGAAGAAACGGTCCAACTACTAGAAGGCCAACACTCTAAGGATTATATATTGAAGAAGCCACCATCGAGAACAAGCTGAGGATTTGGTAGTTGTTGGCGCATCGGCTGCTGTGGCCATATTGCACCTCCCAAGGTTTTTGCAGTACTTTGATCCAAGCCCGAGGCGGGAATCGAACCCGCGACCTTTGGGTTGCCGGGCAGGTACTTTACCCACTCGGCTAGCCCGGTCGGCACAAGCTGAGGAAAAAGACGGTTGTTGGTTAAGCGGGTCTATACGTAGGCCACTGATCAAACTGCCCATTGGTTCAAAGAGAAAGATGGACGGAAGAAATTGTACAAATGGCAGATCCCAGAACAGACCGGTGAGAAAGGTTCCAGCAGTGAGGTTTATTCAGAAAGGCGATTTGTGTCAGAGAATTCAAACAATTCACATGGGCATTTAGCAACATCCCTTTGATTTTCGCTGACTTATTTCTCTTTAACAACGCTGAATACCAATGTAAATAAGATACTCCTAATTCTCAACTGAGATTTACCACCAGCGCAAAATTATATCAAACGAGTCAACTGTCGATGAAGCCATGGACAAGTTTAAATAAGATATAAAGTTCATATTCTCCAATCACTGTATGGTCAAAGTTAAGGTTCATACGGTCTTCTAGGAAATATTGTACAAAGACCCGTTAGTTATTAATCTGATAATTGAGTCGCTTAATCAGAACTAGGTGATTAACACTATCTAAGTCTTTCCCTAGATGTAAGTTCTGTCTGAAGCAATGTCAAGCATGATTCGTCACAGGAAATTACTCAAAACATATAACATAGTTTTAGAGAATATTAATTATGAACAAAACAGTTTTTGTTATTTTTTGGAAAATAAACTGAGAGTTTAAAGCAGCAGTGAGCAAACTACGAGGACTTGGCGGATAATTTTATTTTTATATAAGGATTTTTTCAAATAATAATTAACTTCCACTTACATGGTGTTAAGTGGCAGAAAACTTCCTTTTTAATATAACTTTTTAAAGCGGTAAGCTATATCAAAGATTGTTTTCTGAATTTTTAATCGACTAAAAATGTAATTTCAAAAAGTGCTAGATCCCAAGGATCCGTAATACTAAACTGCAACTCTTTTCGATTTGTAGAAGATGAATTTGCCATTGTGTGCGTGCGACCAGCAAGATTCAATGCTCTCACTATTGTCTGCTAGAACTGAGATATTTCAATAGAATTTTATTCATCAAAGACTCCATGTTTATTGAGATCACTAAAAAGATCGAAATATTGCAATAATTCAATATAGAATATTTATTTAGAGTTCAATTTTTATTTTTATTGGACTGTAACAACAAATGTCATTGAGTAGGTGGCAGAAAGACACCAGACAAGATCTCATAATCCTGCTTTCCATTTTTGGCTAAAAATCGCATGGTTTTCTCTGAATAACACTGGATAAAACCATAAGTAGGCGTATTACTTATCATATTCGCCTTCGCCTACAAGAACTGGAAATACGTGTATATTGTGTAATGTTTTTAATTATAGTCCGTGGGTTATTTTGTTTCAACTCCTCGAACAGAATGCATGGCTCTTTAACGCATTATGGAGTAAGAAATTCAATGTCAGATTTAACAGACGCTGGCTAAAAGAAACGTTAAGTTTCTTTTAGCCAGCGTCATACCAAATTGGACATGCGGAATCTTTTCCGCAAACATCCAACCACTTCTCATTAAAAGGCCTTATGTAGCCGAGTGGTCAGCAGCAAGAAATCCGAAACCCTGCAAAGAAACAGCGCCTCACTGGTTTTTGGCGTGACAATGCTGAGGATACTCACTATCGGGGAAACAATTTAGTTTCAACTTTTATTAGGCAAAGGACATTTATAGAGAACGTGAACCCATAAATAGTTTAATACCACACGAGTGGCGATTTTCACAAATCTCGTCCTCATATTCGAAGACCCTCCCCGAATATTTGGTTTCTCCGATGACTTGGGTTTGAGACTCAAAGTACAATTTAGTTCTGAACACCTGGTATACCTGCATGCGCGTTTTAAGAGCTGCTAGAAAAAGCGAAGAATGGCACGAGAGAAAGCAGACAAGAATAAAAACTAAAAGTAAGCGAAGCAGAAAATGTAACTTGTGGAACGCCTTCGTTGTGACCTGGACCCGAAGCGCCACTGTCTGCGTGCCGATTGCTACTGCATGTGACGAAACTGGAGATGGCAGCCTAACCCTGACATTTGTTCCACTCCAGTGAAGATACTGAGCACCTCAATTTTCTCTCTCGCTGCTCTCAGAACACAGACATCCTGTGCCCCAATTACCGCTCTCGGCTGATAAGACCCCTTTGGGTATTGTTCGTCGAGCAAAATTACGCGGATTTTGGTTGCCCACACACTGCCAGACGATCTCTTCAGTTTTCAGACTGCACAATTTTAACCTTAAATTTAGATAAGTAATGTGGATAAACACGCTTCTTGAACTCCTTCAGAGAGAGAAGGAGGCTTCTACCATCAAACCTTGTTTCTTGTTATCAAGACATCATTAACCCCGAAATACCATTCCATTCTTAGAAATCTGTGTGCAAAGTGATGATGATTCTAAAATCAATCTGATATTTTTGAGAGTACCACAGAACGAACCTTAACTTTGCCATCGCATCAGAAGCCAAACCTATTTCTGTGGATTCTGATATGATAAAATATGGAACAATGCAGTTTGATTAAGAAGTAGAAAAATGTAACAGTAGATGGCGCCACTAGAAATAAAGAAAAACTACAAAATTTGTCTTTTGATAGTAACTTGTAACCATCTTATTTGTCTTAAAAACGTTTTATTTATTTATTAAAAACTTGTTGAGAGATGAAGTTAAAATAGTATGTTAGTACTAAATTTTCTTTCCAGTTTTATTAGTGAGTGAATTCTTTAAAAAAAAAAAAAAAAAAAAAACCACGAATAAGAAATTCCCGCATAAGAAGTTTTCCCCTGTACTACGTTTGGTTTCTTATTCCCAATTTCAGCTCTGTATTGCAATTTAGAAATTTTCTTTTTGTATTAAATGATATAAATATTTTGGTAATCGAACGAGTTAGTGCATGGCATCATTTTAGTTCGTAGTAAACCACCGAAGTTAGGTGAAATCATTGTTTTTTACATCTCATTGTGAATGCCTTCACAACGAGTTGCCCTGACATTGCACTACATGCAATAAGCAATGCTTTGCCACTGGAGAAGGCTAATATTACTTACTCTCCTCGGATACCACCACCTAGATCCGCCTAGAATTCACTGGTGAAGTGTTGTCTATTCGGGAATCCATTGTCCAAGGTGGTTCAATATCAGGGCAACTCATTGAAGATGCTTTCAGCGCTGGAACATTTTGATATAATGGAAGAGACATACTGCAATTATTTTCATCGATATTCGTAATTGGATACGTCGACCGCGTTAATTTCTGATGGTTGGAACAGTTCTGACTTTTTAAGGTATGTTGAAACTCCAAAGGAGCTCATTCTTCCAGTTAAGCAATTAGAAATCCTCAATTTAAAAATGTTTCCCCATTCTGAAATAGTACTTAAAAACGATCTTTAACTTATCTTTTTATTTGTGTAGTTAATATTTCATACCCTTAGGTCATTTTCCCTCCTAAGAAGTTCTAAACCTCCAGTCCCTTGGAAAACTTCTTATCCGGGGTCTACTGTATGTACTAATACATACCTTCGTAGATGTGCGAACTATTTTCACAGCTGCTGACGGTATAAAACATGATGTCTTTGTTATTACAGTCGGATGCAACTTTGGCACACAATCCAGCCCCACCAGGGACAACTCCTGTGTAATCTCCTGTGATTGGGCAAGGCGAAGTTTCCAGAGTACTTGTTCCTGCCAAAAATGAGTTATTAATTAAGAGTTGCAGATTTAATGAACATATATACGCTGTTCATTTAAATAAGATTTCAAAAGATGTGGCAAAATCATCCAAAAATTATAAAGATGGTATATCAACATTGCAGTAGAAGGCAAAATACTTTTAATGGTAGAAGTCAGTGGTTTTCCATTGTCTTCTACTGTTAAAAGTAATTAAACAGATTTTTAAGTTTTACAAGGTATTCGTATATAACAATAAGCTTACTGCCTTGGGTTGTCCACGAGTCCAGAGGAAACTGATAATCGTCACACAGAAGTTCTGTGAACTGATGGCTAGATCGGCTTCCTGAAAAAATAAATGATTTATAACTTCATTCTATTTCTGATATTTTTTTAAAGTTTGAGCTAACTAGACATTTTATAAAAAATTGTTTAAGATAATAGGACAAGGACCCTTATTGGTAATTTAGATGGACTGGGGAAAATTGACGAATAAGGGGAATTTCAGCACAGGGAGGGTTTATTTGAGAAACATGGACTACACTTTTCCAGAAATTCTCCCTTACACATTTATTTCAATGACTTTGATTCTGTCCAAAGAGAAAACTTCACCCTAAGAGTTCAAAATATTTGAACTCTTAGGGTTCAAAATATTTGAACTCTTCACCCTAAGAGTTCAAATATTTTGAACTCTTAGGGTGAAGAGTTCAAATATTTCAAATATTTCACCCTAAGAGTTCAAATATATAAGAGTTCAAAATATTTCACCCTAAGAGTTCAAAATATTTGAACTCTTAGGGTGAAAAAAGTCTTCACCCTAAAGTATTTGAACTCTTAGGGTGAAGACTTTTTTTTTTACAAATGAATTTCAAATATTTTGAACTCTTAGGGTGAAGAAATTCATTTGTAAAAAAAAAAATTTTTTTTTTACAAATGTTTGAATCAAAAACTAGAAAACTCGTGGAGAATATTTTTTTAAAAAAGGTTTGACTCAAGAACAAATTCAAACGTTTGAAGCAAGAATAAACTAGTTAAACATTTTCTATGGGAGCAAGGAACTACCCTCTCCCGGGCGGGGGTAGCTCTACCTTGAAAGTTCAATACCCCTAAAAGGGGCATTGAAATTTCAAGATACGCGAAGTGTAGTGGTCTGTAACCTCGTGTGTGTAACCGACTGTCGATTTTAGGTCTGTGAGGGGAAACCGGAGTACCCGGAGAAAACCTCACTCCACGGCCTGAGACCGACAACTCAGCACCGAGTTGAGGAAGGCAGGAAATCTTCCTAAATACCTTCTGCTGGATTCGAACCCAGTTCCTTCCATTCGGCGAACAAGCACGCAACAACTGTGCTACCGTGGACCGCACGAATAGCGAACACAAGTCAACTTATATGCTTTACGAGTTCCCCTAATAGTGGGAGATTGTTATTGGTAAGGAATCATTCTTCTTGCGAATCTACAAGCAAATAATTCCAAATTGCCAAACTCAAATATCATTAATTCTTAGATTATTAAATTTTATAATTAACACTGAAAAACGTCAAACTTCTTGAATACATACACGGAATCTTTTCATCATATTTGATGATATCTTTTGTATTTTTATTTATTTATTTATTTTTTTTTGTGTGTCACGAAAACGGGTTAATAATCGTGAAATTGTTGATTTGTTTGGTTCTGGTGAATCTTGATATTTTCTCAAAATTCCGCTTTGATTGTGCGCATTTTTATTTATACCATTGTGGATGAGTTTGTGTAAGTGTAACCTTACAACCACTGCTCAGCATGCGGGGAGATTACAGTGTTACCAAAAATGTGGAAATGAGTATAATTATCAAAATAAGATAAACAGATTGTTGATGAATGTCCTTAATACGTTTTTATATTAAATTGTTGCATTATCACAGATTTGTGGAAGATTGCACACCGGACTTCAAATATCGTATACAGGTTCAGCTGAAATATTTTCTTACATATTTCGGGGAGAGATAATAATCCTAAAACTGGTTATGATAAGTAATTGGATAAATAAAGCACAATATAATACTAACACTAGGTGGCAGATGACTCTCATCAACCAGTGCAATACCACCACTTTGCTTTTTGCTTATTGGTAGGCTTGAAGTGGTGAAACCCATGTTTAGTCAATAGAGTTTTGGGCATCTCCTCCCTCCCCATCTCCTTCGAACATTTCGTAGTTATGTTCTGTGAGTGAGGCCTTCTTGAGCCCCACTTAGGTATGACGGGATTCAGAAAGAATCCTGAAACGTCACCAGATAATTTAATATCGATATTGTGGTTGTAATTGATAAGGATTGGAGAGTTTGTAGCTCTTAACATATATATTTTATTTTAAAAAAATACTTCAGCAATCGTTGATTATGTAAGGTTTTTAAATGCCAAACATGGACCACCTGGAGTTAAAAAAAAAAGTTTCCAAATATACGAATTGATCTCGGAAACTAAACACGAATTGGTTGAATAATACTTTTTCTTTAGAACTGGCTTTCACCAGGAGAAAAATTGGATTTTTTTCTTATAAACTGTGAGTTTATTATATTAGAGATGGCAGATCAACAATACCTTGTTAATTCCTTTAATTTATCACGAGCATATCTTGAGTGCGAAGAGATTAAAAAAAATCCTTTGAGCCCGAACAGTAGGGTGTGATTTGTTAAAGAACCGGTTATTTTCTGACTCCCTGAATAACAAACTGTTTATAAATGAACTAAAGACAACTGCGTATGAGAGAAATTATTCACGTTAATGACCTAAGTGATTTATGTGTGGCTTAGCACCTCCTTAAACATTTTCTGTCAAAGAATCAATCATTTTTTAGGAGGTGGCAAGCGTTGAAACATTAGAGGACCCACGGTTGAATATCAAAGACAACTTCAATCAATTTAATGTCCATCTATCATCCCGAATCGGACTTTATCGAGCAACCGATTAATTCCAGAGATTTATTACAATACGTACCCATTTGGAATTCCATGACGTTTGAACTTCGCCGATTTAGCCATATACAGGTGTAGGACTCATCTCCACTGAAAAAGTAAGGGTATGGAAAGGTCATCCAGACACTCAATTATCTGTACATAAATCAAGGAATAATTACGCAAAGCAAATTAACTCAAAAGACAAAAGTGAAGTTCTTTTTTACCAGTGGGTGGCTGTGAACACAACGAATCGGTTGCTGGGGGTGTTGTTTTCTTGGTGGATGTAGCGGGAGGTGATTTTCTGAAGACGGGTGGGGTCGTGAAACACGAAGATGTTGTTGGTGACCTGAACATTTTCCCATTGACCCTGAGCCCAGTCGGGAAATCGACTGCGGGCGTTCTGGACGTCCATAGGTAGACTGCGTTCCGGATCTGAAAGGATGAAAGTTTCTAAGGCTTGGGAATGACAGACACTGGGTGGTTACTTTGTTTGTAGGGTTTAATCAATTTTTTGGTGTGTGATGAATTGTCCGTGTTAATTATGGGAGGGTATTTGAAATTTGGGGAAAACTATTAAATAATTACATGGAATGGATATGCCTTTTATGGCGATGGTATCTATGAAATTACACTATCTTTCTTTTCAATGTTTTGGTAATAATATTTCGTTGGTTTTATTTCGACACAAATGCCTGACCTAAAATTATAAAACACATCAAAAGGAAACTTTTCAAATTGATGTCATTATACCTTATACGCATCCCAAAAAAGGAAGGACGCTATCGGATTTATCAATACTTTAAGATAAGAACTATCAAATTAGAAGCTTAAACAGCAAAGAAATGGAATTAGCAGAATTGTAGAAACCAAGAGGCTGATGAAGGGGTCCATCTAAAACAGTTACCAGTTAATTCATTTTGGGAGTAAGGTGCAGTGCAAAGATGGCGTTAGCAATAGCCTTTTATAGCTAATTTGGAAGAAAGAGAAGTATTATCCAGTGGAGTTGGAAAGGTGATTGAAAAGATGAAATTACAGTTCTTTAATACCTTGATAAAGAGCAGTAGAAACTTTGAACAATGAAGTATTGATTGGATATTTAAATAGTAGAGATGGAAGTGAAAATTATATCGCATATTTTAAGAAGATTTGGAGAGAAAAGGAAACATAACCATAATGGTAAGTTCGTGTATTTTGGCACACGCATTGCATTCCTAATTACGAAAAGTATTTTAGAAAAAAGATAGCCACAAAAGGCTATCTATATCTTGCTAAAATAATAAGAAATTTTAGTGAATTAAAAATTAATAAATCCTTTTTGGAATATAAAGTGCAAAATACGGATGATCAAGTTTCGAATGGATCCTGCTGTTTAACAACCATACCGTTGACTTTCCTTGAATCTTCAGTAGTGGCGGACCTGGGGGGCATAGCGCTACTGGTTTTGCATCGCAAATAAAGAGCACTTTTGTTATGAGAAGCATAACTGTGCGCTACCATTTTGACATCCACTTTAATGGTTATTGATAGCTCCTCAGAGAACTAGACACCTCATTAATACAATATATGGAGAAGCAATAAAATCAATTGATTTTAATATTAAGTTATATTAATTAATGAGTTAAATTAGTTTAGTAATAGAGAACTTTTCTTACACGGTGTGAGTATAAGAGATTCATAACCATCTGTGGCAGATCGAAGTTGGTTGTAGCAAGTGGAATCTGCCGACAGAGACACGTATACTCGACCCGTCTTCGTATCATGACGATACATCTGAAATAAAAACAAAGAACATATAAGACATTAAAATTTCCTTTGATAGATAAGAAGATAGTAATTTTGAAGGTTGAAGTATTTAGTGGGAGAGAGATTATTGTCGAAATGGTTAATTGCAAACTCCTCTGACCTACTGGTCGTGCTGGAGTATAAACAGATACTCACCCCGCACCGGTATTTTAGTCTGGTGTCTGGTTCTTCACGAATTTCGAGCAGTGCAAGGTAACGGTCACCAGTGGAAGGTCCTCCCCAGTCGCCCAAACATTGAAATTTGGCATCTGGAAGAATAAAAGTTAGGATTGTTGTATGTGATTATCTTAATTTTAAAAGGTTTTGTTATGAAAAACTTAAAATTGCCTTTTAATATTAAAAAGATCGTGTCTTACCTAAATTGGGGAATGAACACTGCCTAAAGTGTACTACCAGCCTGTTTCCCAGTGGACAGTTGCTGAGTTCCGACAGTGACTGGTCGCAGCGGAATTCGCCGTTGTTAGCGGAATACGTAAATCGAAATTTACCACTTACGGGACAGAAGACATTTTCTATCGATGTCGAAGTATCCGGCTGGAGCTTTCCTGGGAACAGAAAGTTGACGTCATTGCTATGAGTGGAAACGCTGGAGTTAATTAAACCTACGGAGCAACATTTTCATTTTAGTGAGTCTATTGGGGAAAAATATTGCTAGTATTTTAATAAATTCTATTGTTTAACCAGTAGTTGTGTTTATGAATAGTTCGAATGTTTGCTTATTACGTAATTTATAAATAATTATACAGCAATACAATAAAGCATCTGTTTCCTGAGGTTTTTTTTTAACGACTGCTTATAGACCCGATTGGGGAGTGGATTATTTCAAAGGGAAATTACCTATGGGCGCCAGAATGTTCGATGAGTTCGAAAATAAACGCAATTGGTATGTTGTAGTTCAAACCAACTCCAACATCCATGTACCACATCTCCAACAGATGCTGGTACAGAGATTGTCCAATAGGTTGATAGGTTGCGAGTAATCTGCCAAAAAGTTTCGTTTATAGAAGGCCAGGATCAAAACGATGTTGATCACGTTTTTCGACAAACATAGGTTGCAGTCCAAATGCTGCACGACATCCTGCAGAATGTAAATCATTTGGAGAAAGGTGTTTACACTGCAAAAACTTCGCTTCCTATCGTTACTTGACCTTACATAATTTAATTTATGTAATTTAATTTTGACCTAATATAATTTAAGCTATTAACAGATCCTGGATGTCAGGCATGCTATGATCAGAGAAAATTTGAAGCACATTCCCAGTTAGGCATCTCGGTATTAGGAATCAGCTTGTGTTATTTTTGCCTGGATATTGGGCAACTCTCAATAAGAAACATCTGCCACTGAGTTAGCTGATCGAATCGAAAATACAGGGTTGTTAAAATTAAAGTATCCCTATGTAGAGGGCTCTGGAGCGAGTTCTAAGACTCGTACTGAAGAAAAATTTGGACAAAAGGTACAATAAAGAATGTGCTCGCCATTTATCGGGGAAAAAAAATAGTTACAAAATTTGTCACTATATGGCGCTGTGGCAATACAAATCACTTGAACAGCGCTACAATTGTTCAATGTGGCCTCCATTTTGGTCAACAACAGTTTCCATTCGAAGAACAGCATTTTCTACAGCAGAACGTAACATAAACTGGAATAGCCAGCACATGACGTCTAATTATGCAAATTACGTAAGTTATTTGCATAATCGTAACTAAGGTAGTTACTTGCCATATAGTGACAAATTTTGTAACTAATTTTTTTTCCCCAATAAATGGCGAGCGCATTCTTCATTGTACCTGTTGTCCAAATTTCTCTTCAGTATGAGCCTTAGAACTCGCTTTAGAGCCCTCTACATAGGGATACTTTAATTTTAACAACCCTGTACATATGTTTTTAGGATGAAATATAAAACGTGAACTGAATTTATTAAGCTATAATAAAATTGAATAAATATTAAATAAGAAATCTAAATTGATATAATATGAATTAATATAATGGGAAATAATAAATGTTACTACAGTGAATAAATAATGAAGGTCATACTTTGTTTTAATAAAATACATTTACTTTCAGTATTGTTAGTTTTATTTGTGTTAAGTATATTAAAAATATTGTAAAATCAAGATGATATTTTAGAGTTAATAAATAATATTTTGTCATTTAGCTGCTAAATGTTGTATTCTTTCGAAATTGATGCTCTCCTATGTCTTGAAATTTATCTCCATACCACTGGGGATATTTTTGCAACCTCATTATAGGAAGCAATCAACTGATTAAAGCGAAAACTGACTGAAATTGCTGAAGGAGTAAAAAGGAAGAGATTTGGCGTCTAACAACCAAATCCTGGTTCTTAATAAACACCAAAAATGCTTTATAGCTAAACAGCTAGCCCATCGTAGCCGGAAAAAATCATTAACTCAAACAGGCTACTCAAGGCATAAGAAAGAAAAGAATGTATTGTATTCATAAGCACGAGAAAGCCCTTAATGATGCAAAACCTTAAAATGTAAAATAAATACACCCATAAAACAGAGATGGACACCAACCCATAGCCAACAAACACGATGACTGGAATACACACTTTCTCAAGACAACCACTGAACACTAAAAACCTGGAAAGAGGCACGCGCCATTGACCAACTCTTCAGAAGGACAACCTCGGGTACAGATTACATTCTCATGTTCAGAATTAAAAGAAATATGCAAGCAGTACATTACTGCCTTCTTTACATTGGTAATGAATGTGTGTTCCAATCATGAATCTTTCACTCGTGGATGGGATTTGTAATTCGATCCCGAATGCCAAAGGGCAGATAAAGTTCCCAAATAAAAACGGATAATAAATGAAATAACCAGTACGCCACACTCACAACGAAAGATCAATAACCTTTGAAATTCGAGATTCGCCAAAGAAGAATGCTGGACAGACGGCACGATCGTAGCCAAGGGGTCAGGTGAAGGGTTGAAAAGTTCTAATAAACTGATTAAAAAAATAATAAATAAACCAGAGAGAAAAGATTATTTTGGAACAAGAGTAAAGGGTGGTCCTGGTGTAATGTATCTGGTCACAGACAAGAATGCGCATGGCCCTTAATTAAACACTATTAAATTCCTTACGATAAGAATGAAATTACAAATTTTTGTTATCACTGGGTTGAGCAGGATTTTTCCGGTATGAGAGATCGAAAGGTGAATGATGGATTTTTTGTGAATTAAGAAATTAAAATTTTATTAATTAGTTGTAGATATTACTAAATTATGATTAGCCCGGCAACATTTTAATTTGGGAGGTTGGGAAATGTTTTAGCTTCGATCCCTAAATATGGAAGTCTTCCCTGTTGAAGAGTTGATGCTTTTTAAAGAGTTAACCAATTAGATTAGCATCTGAGTAGATGATATACGAGGCCCGATATGTGCACGAGGATGAATCTCATATATGGTACTATGTCACCTGCGATAGTCTGCAACAAACAGGTTCTCGTGATCGCAGCAAACTTACTGTTTGACCTCATTCCACTCATGGGCGCCGTCCTTTCCGTCTTACAGTTCTCACCACCCACTGATTACTCAGTGCCCTCTAGCGACACTTTGCACTGAGCCCACCCACACCCTGGCCGTTGTACCGATAAGACCTTGAAAACAAAGGGTGTGATGGTACAGAGGGCGTAGCGAGCCGATGGATAATTACAAAGTGGTCATTCGTTGCGACTTATTTCTTGCGCGTCTGCATTCCACTCTCGTGCGTTACTGTAGCACTTGGTAGGAGGATATGGAGAGAAAAAAGAAGCAGGGATGCTTATCCCCCATTCCATGCCTAAATTAGTCTAAGGAATGAAATGTAAAAGACCGAGCAACCTTGCAGTTGGAAGGCGAATCGTGTTACATAACCACGAGGGTGTATCTATTACGGTTTTAATGTATGCGGAACACGAGTCGACATCAGCACTCTGATGGGAAGATGTTTTCCTCTCTCTCACACAACTTTGGACCACTAGTTTTATAACTAGCGGTCCATCTAATTTATCTTTTATTTTCAAGTTTATTATGTTCTAGTGCTTATACTGAAAAGGGACCAACTGCATTAACAAGGAGAAGGCAATGGCTGCTAGAAATACTCACGATATAACATTATTTCTTTAAATTTTCTTTCATAGACTGCTCGATCATCTGGACAGGTTGCTTTTACTGCTTCTTCTTTGGTATAACATTTCCCTAGACCTGCAAAAAGACAAAAATACATGAGAGAAAGATAGAGAGTAATAAAAGAAAACAAACAAAACTTAATTCAAACGGTCCTTACCTTCAGTATGTATCTGAATAACGTTTGGAGTTTTCAGAGTTAAATGAAAGCACCTCATGCAGTCTTCTCCTCCAGTACTGCAACAAAACAGCATCGATAAGCAACATAAATTAATTATATCATAAACTATGATATAATTCTCACCTGTGATATAATTCTGGCTTCTCACCTGTCCTTTAAAATAACATTATTGCCCCTTCGTCGATGGCAGCGCCCCCACGGGGGAATGGCATCGGCATCTATCGTAACCTCGGAGAAAGTGGTGGCTGCATGACCGTAGCTCGAGGAAGCTTGAGTCTGAATCATGAAAGTACCGTGGAAGTCAACGGGGAAATAGCAAACGGCTAACACTGAAAATTAAGAAAATAAATTTCTGGTAAATTGATGTCTTATAACTTTCCATAATAGAATGAAACATGCATTTGAAAATGTCATATTACACACGAAAAATGAGATACACCCCCATTCAGACTTATTTTTCACAGAAAATCTTGGAGCTACCGATGAAATCAAGAGAGAAATTTCACCATGATTGTCAATAATGGACAGTAACGTTTCTACCTTCAAAGTTAGATTATTGGGCATTAATTTGGAAAGCAACAGATATTGATTAGAAGTGGAAAATTGTGGGGTTGTTATAAAAGTTTTAGTAACACCGTTGGAGAACCAGCTTTAGCTTATTTAGACGTATCTGAATTACATTTTTACAATTATATGAAAGTAATCTCCACTACAGTACAATTTGATCTCAAGCATATGAGAGGTGTTTGATTCCATCAGCAATTTTCATTCCCTAACCAGCATTCTTCAACAAGGTTCTAATGGTATCAGAAGTCTCCGCAAAAGTAGCAAAAGCCTATTACGTAACTCACCTCACTATTCGTTGGGTTAAATGCTCATAAAGAGATAGACGAAAGAATTTGAAAACTTTGAGGTGTACGTTTGTAAAAGTTTTATTTGTGAACCTTTTGAGATGCAAGTTTCCGATGAAATCTGGAAAGAGCTACTTCTTTGAAGATAATCTTGTAACAATGGGCGTGGGTAACTCAATGAACTGCCATCTCCATCTTCAGATAGTTAATTAACAGCAATTGAAAATAGTATATTAACCCTAAGTAACCTCTCACAGGTTAAAATGTTTTGTACACGATATCCTCATAATCAGTCACAAAACTATAACAGACAGGCTTTTAAACCAGTTGAACACATTCCACACAGATTAAAATATACACTTTAAATAGAAGAAAATAGTCTAAATTTTTTAAACATAACCATTAAAAAAAGAAGAGGTAACTTTACGTGTATTTATAGAATTTTATTCAGTTTTCATCACCCATTTTCAATCCACTATAGGATGAAGGTCTTTCCAGTTCCTTCTGTTTTGTGCAATGGCCATCCACTTACTACCCACAAACTCGTGAATTTCATCTGTCCATCTCCGTTGTTGTCTTCCAGGTTTTCTTCTAGCTCCTCTTTGGTACCATTCTGTTATTTTCTTAGTCCATCTGTCATCATGTCTTCGAGCTATGTGTCCTGCTCAAGACCATTTTAGTTCTTCAGTTTTGATAAGAATGCCCTTTACTTGAGTTTGCTGCCTAATCCATGTGTTTCTCTTCTTATCTAACAGTCTGATTTTTAATATAATTCGTTCCATTTTTCGCTGTGTAGTTTTCAGCTTCTCTTCCATTCTTTTGGTGAGTGCCCAAGTTTCACTTCCATAAGTCATGGTGGGGAGTATACATTGGTTCATAATTTTACGTTTCAGACAATTTGGGATATTGCTCCTCAGTATGTGACTATATTTCCTGAATGCTATCCATCCAAAATTTATTCTTCTCTTGACTTCCAGCCATTTATCATTATTACAGCTAATGACTTGTCCCAGATAAGTATATGAATCTACCTTTTCAATTACTGCTCCTTCAATGATTATGCAACAAGTATGCCCTTACTGGTTCATCGTTACTTTTGTTTTAGCCATATTCATCTTTAGCCCGAAATCCTTACTAACTCTGCATAATTAATTAAGATTTTCCTCTAATTCTTTGGGATCGTGGCTTATGACCACAATGTCATCTGCAAATCGTAAATGGTTCAGGTACTCTCTGTTCACATTGAGTCCTTTCTGCGACCAGTCTAATCTTCTGAAAGCATCAAGGGCAGCAGTAAAGAACTTTGGAGATATTGTCTCCCCTTGTCGAATTCCTTTCTCAATTTTAAACCCATATAGTGTAAAAAATCTGTTCTAAGAACACAACTACAGAATGTAGTGAATTACAATTAGCACAGCATTCCGTGCGATATCGTATTCTACCCTGATAAATGAACATCTAAAAAAATCCAGTCCTAATATCTAACAAAAAAGAAAAGCCATTAGGGCATTGCAACAAAATAATAACCCCTACCGTTCTATAACAAACAAAAGATATAAAATTAGTTGAAGTTACGCAAAATGAGCTTGTTTTTTTTTTTAAAGATCCTCTTAATGAAATAAATGACTTAAATAATATCGTTTCTGATAAAATTTCCAGGATAATTATCAAGAAAAATAAATTGACTCAACATCTGTGAGATATCAACGTTCAGACGTATCAAAATAATGCACAAGGGCAAACCGAACTTTATAGATATCTAAAAAAATAGTGCGCACTCTCCAAAATTAGTAATGCATCCCTACAAGATGAATTACTTCAAAGAAGTTTAAGATTTCATCCTTAGTAAATCAAGTTCAGTTCATAATCTTATTTATGTTAGGTTTAAAAAAACTGCCACGCTTGAACTGCGATGAAATTTCAGGATGAAAGATCGGATTTTTAAAAACTCATAAATCTTGAAATTCTTTCTATGATCATTTAACCCAACAGGCATTGAGGCGTTACTTAAAAGTTCTTGCTGTTTTTAATATCACATTAGTAAGACAGTAACTAGCAGCCATCAGGCTATAAATAATATCAGTACAATAATATAGTAACTCGTGCTTATAGCATGGTTATAAGAACGTTTTAATTTCAAAGAGAAAACATTCGACATTGCACTACAACCAACCAACCAACCTCTGCATAGATTTGACCCTTAATGATAAAATAAGACTTTCCCACTCATGTTCGCCCCTACTATCAAACAAAACAACAAAAGACTAAATTCTTCTTTTATTCATACAAACCACGAAGCGGTTCCACCCTTTGAAGTATCCGAACTTTGTTCAGTTCTAACCCCCACCTCCCCCACAATGTAAGAACGAGCCCTGCATCTAATGAACCTGTTTTCCACGGCTTGCCAAGTAAATAGAACCCAGGCATCCTACTGTTTATCTATCACCACACATTCACAAACGAAAGACAGGTTGAATTATGGGAGCAAAGGAACGTGCAAAATGTAAGCGTCCTCCAGAAAGAATATGGCTATTATTGTCTTTCATCCATCTTAAACAAAACTAAATATAAAGAAATGGATTGTAGCGAAGCAAATTTCTGAAATGTGTGTGTATTCGTGTTTTTCACATACCATTTGTCTAATAGGCTGCAAAAAGACGTGACAACACCCTGCATATCTCATTCTCTTCGCCTGAAATATTTACGTCTTTAAACCCTCCTCACCCAGCCCTGTTTTAAAATAAAGTCGTTAAGGAACGCGAGTTCAGTGTCTGCTGGAACAAAAAAAGAAAAAAAAAGGTACACGAGGCCCAAGTATACTTTAACAGCAATGTGGAAAGCAGAAAGAATTGATCATTAAAGGAAAACAAATACAGAAGTCCAGGTGGCGTAATAATAGCTAAAATCATTTTATTTCGTTGACAGATTTATAAAATTACCAAAGCTTAAAACGAGCATGTATTTATGTTATTTAAAAATGTGAATTCATATTGACATCTTTTTTTTTCATCCCTTTATGACTATTGCTGACGTATTTCATTTATCCTTCAGAAGAATCCATTTTTCGAGTATAATAATCCCATTTTACTCCTATAGGAGGTCATTTCCTCTGTGTGACTAACAACTCTCTTTAATACCTGCACACAACATAAACACTGTGCTTAAGGCCTCTCCATTGTATTCGCTTTCATTACTAATAAGCCACTTATTAGTTGAATACCACGAGCAAAATATAAGCCATTCTACCCCTGACTTGCTCACCAGGAATGCTGTAAGTAGCAAGTTCGTTACAGTCATTATTTATGCTAGCAAATAATACCCGCTTGAAAAGACTGTTTTTGTTTAACCACCTCTTCATTTTTTCTCTTTTCTGTGAAGGTCAAGGTCTCCTGACACCTACATCGGAAATACTTCTATACTCTTAGCGGAAGGGCAACTATTGTAAATACAACGCTAAGCCTTTTTTGTGGGTAGTTCACTCGAAAACATGTAGAGGGCGCATGTTGCATTTATTGGTTGATTTTTCACGCAAACAATGCAAACGATAATTATTTATATTTAGAAGGAATAAACTGCGCTAGTGGGAACTCCAAAAAAAGGAAATCTCTGAATGTGTTAATCAAGAAGAAACAAATCTTTTTAAAGCACAGTCGGGCTGTTTGTTTTTCTTTTTTTTATGCTCGGATGTGTGGTAACAGGTTCTTCCGTTGTGGAACTAAATACACGGGCTTTTGTCAAGGATAACCAACTGCGGATTCAAACGCTGAGTCTAGACGACCAAGGCGAAAACGATTACGGAAACTAGCTGAGATAAAAACAGATAAACCGTCAGACACGCAACCAATCTTTATCGGAACTACAAACCGAGCCTGGTCGCTACTCTGCCATCAGGCTGTGGAGTGTCTGCTCACAGGAACACCGCTCAACAACTGATGCTTCTGTTTCCAGCTCTACAAAATTCAAATTGGGGGGATGGAGATTCCAGCAAGTACACACTGTCCTTGTCTAAAATTTTTAAATATAACTTTATTAGCGGTTTAAATGTTACAGAAATTATCCAGTGGCAAACTGCAGCAGATATAGAAGCAACACCTAGTGATTAAAATAACGCGCAAATCTGAAATAATTAAAGAAAGTTGAGTTACGTTCTGGATCATATCGAACTTTTTTTTTCACGCTGTATACGTTGCGTATTATTTCATGGGTATTTTTCATTAGAATGTAATTGAAGTAACGTACAAAGGCCTATTTTCAATAACAATTGTTAGAATGTCGCCAGCAAGATGATAAATAAACTGATTTCATAATCATGAATGATGATAACAAGGGAGCAGAAGCTTTGCGTGAATAACGCATATCGAGAAAAACCCTACAGTTGTTTCTGTTTTAATGCGTTCCATATGAGGGGCCATTACTTACTGAGTGACTTTAAAGTACATAAATATTTCTCTCAGACGAGACTTGGAATATATCGTTTAAAACCCACGATTTTAGAGCTTTAAAATCATGGATTCTATAATGTTTCCTAACACCAAAGTGAAACCTAAAGGTTTGTAATTACCCATTTCACCCCTGGAGTGATATTTGCGCTTGTCCTGCTTGATATGAGTCCAGAGATGCATGCATTATAATAGATGGGCAATTGGTGACCAGTCTTACTGTTTCCTTTGATATCATCGGATAAATTTCAACTACTCGTGACTTTTTCGTATTATAGCATGGCAGTTTCTCTCTCAACCCATTTTTAGGGATCTCACAATTGTCTAAGTCCGATAACTGTTGACCAGGCCAGTACTTCAATCTTCAGTTATGATCATCATAGCATCCACCCTCTTGCCAAGATTGCCAACAGCTGAAAAATTTACGAGCAACCAAATATTTTGTCGTGCGTACATTACTAGGCAGGGTGCTATGAACTGTTTTGCATCGGTCAAGGGCAGATCCAGCCTCCATGTTATTTATTTATTCAGAAAGGTAAATAATAGAAAAACAAGGGTACAATCCTGCCTTCATGCCTTGGGGGAGCGAGGTCAATATGACAGAAAAGCTTTCCCGTTTACAAACAACACAGAAGTCGAACATTCTATTGGAAGAAAATAATTACCCCACCACGAATTCTCCCTTTACAATGATGAGGGTCGGGAAACAAACAGCCGTCTTCTTCCTTCTTAGTAATAAGTATTTCTTTTGGATCCCTAATGTCTGTTGAATAATGGCCTAAGGAAAATTCTTTCTTGTACGTATCAAGTTGCTTTTATCTGGATACGTAAAAATTGTTATCAAAGAAACCAAAGATAGTTTGCCATTTGTCTTAATCCGGAAGACTAGGTAGCTCTGTGTAATCATAAACAGAATAGCTGGTATTATTGCAATGTGTTTACTTTGAAGGAACAAGTGGCATTAAGTGGTAGTAGGAAATTCTTCCTGTATACAGTAGTGGGGTAGCTGTGTACCCGTATTGTGCTTTGGCCATTCATGTTGCCACGGTAGTGAAAGCTCACTGGAGTGTGACTCAACGGATATTAAGTATTGTAACAACGTCCAGTGACCCGACTTCTAAGGCAACGATTCATTTATCTACCTGTCTGACAACCCAAGATATGAGTTCCGAAATTCATGTGTGTAATTGATCTTTCACCTTGTACACAAACAACATAGCGAGTGACGTTTGGACGTGGTACTGTATAAAGACAGGCTGAAACCTAATGTTGTTATTATATAAACAACTATCAGGAATTTTATCGGCATTTTCAAGGATTGATTTCCTGATAACACTCCACAAACAAATCGGAGTTCAGAATCAAAGCCGTTGGAGCTAGACCAGCAAAGAAAAGCCGAACCCGTATCCATACATTTCTCAAAACAGATGTATATGCCAGGGTTACCCTTTCTTACTGTCCCAAATCGGGGAGTGTTAGTCCACCTTTATCTGAAATTCCCAAAGATTTATTGCTTGTCTTCAGTCTGAAAAGACGATAAGCTCAGCAAAGGGTATGGTCAAGGAATTTTCGCGAGTGAGAAATGCGAAGAATAGAAGGTGAGACAATATCATCAATGTGTTTATCCACGTTAGCGCGATTCTAAACTTTGAAGATCGCGGTGTAATTCAAGGATGTGCCAACTCTTTCACGCAATCCTACAAAATGTTTCTCTCTCTCTCTCTCTCTCTCTCTCTCTCTCTCTCTCTCTCTCTCTCTCTCTCTCTGAAAACACTGACAATCGATGATATAAAACCTAGTCTTCAGTCCCTCGATTTTCAATATTCTTTAATTTTATCCCGACATCCTGCAATACAACGTAAAAGTTCTGATGTTGATGTCAGCGGAAAATGAGTATTAGATAAATAAGAATATATTACAATGGATAAAACAAGCCATTTATTCTGTCTTTCTTTCAAATCAATATTTCCAAAGCCACCCTTTTGATGGAAGGTTATTTATCCCTATTTTAATCTCTTTCACATATGATATTGTTCTGGGCTGACTGAAGAAAGTGGACATCTCTTCTGTTGCTTACACTTTGTGTAGATGGCCCTTAAGATTTGCATTATAGTCTTCAAAACCGAATTAATAATACGTAGTAGAGTTAAACTTTTGGCACTTCATATTTTATGCGTGTCTTCTGTACTTCAAAATGTGTTTTCTTCGTATTACAAATGATCCAGAGCACAGATATGCGTTTGGGGAGATTGTTTCGTAATTTGAAGATCTACCAGCAATGATATCAGTAAGTTGGAGAACTGGACAGAATGATGCTATTGAAGTCTGTCATAAAAATATGAATACAATTATAAGGCAGTCTTAGCAAGGATTTATTACGCTGCAATCATGTTTGACCAATCTGATTAGATACTATGATCTTTAAACGTAGTATAAATTAACGATAAACACTAATATAGTTGTACAAATTAACATTTGCAGAATCTCTGAACATCCTTTGAGATCCCCTTGTTCCACTGGGACAAAAAATAAAACTTTATCGATTATATGAGCTTCTTTGATTAATCAGTGATCTGTGTTTTGATCAGTAATATCGAAATTAAAATTCATAACGATTCTGTTCATCCTTTCTTGATTTTTCTTAATGAATTCGGGCATGTAGATCTCGAATATAACCTTAGTTTTTGCATAGCTTCAATAGTTTGTCCAGAAACGAAAGAAGAGTAAATATAAAATAATCGTAATCAGATTTATTAACAATGTTTAACTTCTGTACAGAACGGAGTATTAATCTTTGCTACAAGTAAACAAAAAGCGAAATAAATCATCAATAAAAAAAAGTAAAAACCTACATTTGAACATCTGTCTTTTGCGGTCATTCTGAAAAAAGAACCAGATACAGTCGCCCATCATAACCTTCATCCCACTTGCCTTGGTACCTCTTCTCCCTCAACTGCGTACCGGACTCACAAACATAGCCCTCGTTTGATTTGAAAAAATCCAGGTGAGAGTGCAAATAATGAAGCTTTATTGATTCTACATCCCATTCCATTATGTTTCGATCAACTAGTTCTTTGTAATTTTTACTCCATGTTACGAAGAAAGCCATCAAAAACTGTCAAGAATTTTGGTCAGCATCAGTTATTTTGTCATCCACTTCTCGTGAGGCCGACATCTGCCTAACTTGTGGACTAATAAATATTCTATCTTTCACTTTTGCATCAGAAAATTCTGGAACCAAATTATATATACTCGAAGGTGCTACCCTTAAGGATAAAATGCTTTAACAAAGTGTTTGACCAGTCCCAGCTTTATATGGAGTGGTGGAAGAAAGACCTGTTTATTGGACTCAAGGGGTTGTTTACCACATTGTGTTAACTCAATCCTGGAAGATCATTCTCTTCTGTAGTACTCATCCATTGCTCTGCAATCCCACAGGCAGAGAAAATAAAGGAAACTTAATGAGACCACCTTGCAAACCCAGAAGAAACTCTAGCATCTTGTACTCAGACATCCCATTTATATTGGTCATATTTTCTTCTCCAGTACGAACTAATATCCTTTCTAATATGACCATTCTTAATATTTCTAACAGCATTTTCAGAATTTTACTTAAGTAGGCTATGAAATGACACCACCCTTCTGGATTGCGACTTAGTCACAATCTAGAAGCACCAATTCCTTCATAAAGACCAATAAAGGGATATAACCTTTGAGGGTGAATACCCCTTGGATTATAATTTCATGCTCATGGGGGTCTACTTCACACCTGTGCACGTATCCTACTCCTTTCTAGCCAATGGCTGTCTCAGAGAATATCAAACTGATATTAATAATAAAATATCGCTTCCTCTTTCATTATCAAATTTTATGAAAGAAAAATATTGGGATTCTTTAACTTAGTTAAAATACTGGAATAATTATGAAAGCATTTATTCAAACGTTATTTCTTCACAGGTAGCGAAAGGTGCAAGCAGTGTTGTAATTAACGTAGGTTGGTTAATTTGCTAACACTAATGCCAAGTAGATGAGTAAGGTCTTCACTGAGATATTTTGAAGATAAAACAAAAACGTTAGAGAAAAATTATCAGTAAGAAGTTATTCTTAAAAATATATTTTAATGTTAAACAAAGGACTACTTGCTTGCGTGAAGTTCTTACAATTTTCTTGAAGTAATACTACAAAAGATGTGAATTTTTATCATTATTTTGAAGCTGCGTGATTCTAAAAACCGTATAGTTTTCGAAATTTAATAACATCTGTTACTCTTTGATTGCTAATAAAGAGGAAGTTTTATCCTACTGAGTGAAAAGTAGGTGGAAGAGTCACTGGGGGTGGGAACAAAAAACCCAAGCTATCCTCCTGAGATTTTATGTTGAAGCACAATAAACTGTGTAGGTGCGGGCACTTTTAAGTTACTCTAACATCTGGCTGGTGTACAAGTGGAGGAAGGTATGAGGCGAACAGCTGCATATCGGAATTGTTACAGTCCGCAAGATGACCTCCGGCAATATGGGGGTAAGCTGGTCAAATGTCAGGGAAGGTTGACATCAAACCGACTACTAAAGGGAAGGAAGAATGGTGGCCACACGTTGTAACGGCATTTTAAAAGATACAGATGTATTTCGTACGCTTCATTACGAGTTCGTTTGTTGTTTTAGAGAAAGCACCGAGGAAACTAAGGTTCAGAGGCGTTAGTACATAAATAAATTTTTGTTTTATAGTCCATGCAGCTACACGGGGTCAGAGGAGTTTACAAAATGTCGCATTTGTGCTGCAGTCTAAATCTGTGGTGGTCCTGATTTCTCTAACATATTCTGGGAAGGGTTGGAAGGAATTATATATAACATGAAATTGGATACTTTTGTAAATAAAATTCTGTGAAAAATTAGTTAATAGTGGAGATTGCTCTGAATAGGAGACTATACAGATAAACTACCAGTGCACTGTCCAGTGTTCCCAAATCAAAGGAGCAGGATTCCGTAACGGACACTTTGAAATATATCGATGGGCATCCCTTTTCAGAACTAGTGGTCAAAATTTTGAGTAGAAAATTATACTTAATGTTGCTGAAAGAATTGCGCTAATACCATATTTAAGACAATCGTTGGGATAAAATTCGACGTGGACCTCGAAGTCTCTTATGGGTTCATACAGATAATTGAGTGTGTCAGTCTAGACTTATTTAAAGAGCTATTTCCCGTGACAAATGGTTGTGTCCACAAACAGGCTTGTCCACCCTTACCGCTGGAATGTTTCATGGTCATAAACTATCAGGACTCTCCTTGTTTCTAAGCATCCCCCGTCCTCTTCCCTACTGTCTGTAGAATGAAACCCTGTTTGGGGCTGACAGAAATTTCTCATAGAGTTCTGTTGGGTGTGGCTGGCATTGAGAATCGAGTCTTTGCCCTCCAGCATCTTCCAAAAAGTAGGGAGAGTCTTACTGCGATATCGTACGCAACAATGCAAGAGAATTTTCCCATCCCGCGTCTGACCACCCACGCAAGGAATGTTGACCGTGGTGGGATGGGCTCTGACGTGGCATCCTGAAGATAGGAGGCTAAATGAGGAGAGAGACATTGGAGAAGACGCTCAATAAAGAGGTTGAACTCGTTCACGTGAGAGAGAGCGAAAGCAGAATGTATCCGTCAGTATGTGCGTGTGTCAGAGAGGGAGACTTCGGCTTCTCTGACGCCAACCACCTGGGAACGTTGACTATCGGATGTTGTTGGTGGCTTCTTCAACCGTATACGTTTCTTAGAGGTTTCGTTCAGTTGTAGAAAGGCCTATCAAAAGCAACAGTCCCATTTTCTACTACTCGTATTTCAGTGATTTTGTTTTCATTTGTGATTTATATAAAGCCGAGAGCTTGGCAGTTATGTTTTGAATTTCTCTCCATCTATTTGTATCAGCAGATGCGTTGATTTAATCATTGCTGACTTTCTCAATTATTTTTTATATACTTTAGAAAACCCAGACGAATTTGACATTAACCCAGTCACGTTTACTGTAACTAAGGCCATGAGGCAGCAGCATGACTATTACTTTGGATAAGTAATCCAGGTTGGCAAAAGTTTTTGGACTGAGGATTTATTATAAAGCTTAATATAAAAGTGAAATCAAGAAATATAAAATAGTAAAATCTGTTATATAAACAGACATTTCGATTGACAGAGTAATAAAATGAAACTATGCAGAAATGATTCTTAAAAAAAGATGAACTTGATAAAAATTATTGCCTTTTTAACTATTTCTATCTGTGTTTCTAAGTGGAGGGGATTATATCCCTTGAGATAAGCCGATACCGATATGTTTAAAATGGTGGATTTCTCCACCCATTCCTTTCATTTGTTTAACTTCCTAGCGATGGAGAAATAGGAGACCACAGAAGCGAAGCGTATTCCAAGACAGGTAGAACCAAACTTAAGTAGTCTATAAAATAAGTGAACGAGTGGGGTTAGACAACTTGTCTTAAGAATCCTAACTTGATTGCAACGTTTTATTATAGAGTTAATGTGAGTTGTAAAAGAGCCATTAGAACAAAAATTGACCCCTAGAACGGAATCAATATAATAAGTGTATAACATCAGTCTGAGATGTGGATCATGGAAGGTCATTAAATTGAATTTAGAAATGTTAACTTGCAAATTGTGTACTTTAGACCATATGTAAAATCGGCTAATGGCGCGTTGTTAGGCCAAACAGTGAAACTTTTCCGTTAAAAAAAATTTAAAATTTCAGATTGTCGTCATATGCTGACACACTTTCTAGATAATAAAATAAATAAATGTATAAAGTGAAGAGCATGGGACCAAGGGACGATCCCTGGGGCCCACGTACTCTTAATTCAAAGGGGGTGGAACACTTCATTGGCGGAATTGGAGCATGAGTGTTTCAATTCCAACTGGAGTGTTCTGCTCCATTGGAAAATGGAGTGGAACACTAGAGTTACGACCTAAGGTAACTCTCTATTCATTTAATACTTGTGAGAGGCCAGTATAGATCACATCCATACAGGTACTGAAATCCAGAGCACGAGAAACTTCTTTTCCAGAACACAAATAGGTTTGTCGATGTAGAACCGGATGGTCTAAAACCATGTTATTCTTTATTTAAAAATAAATCGATAAAAGCTGTTAAGTGCGACACGATTGAATCAATGAGTTCATTGAATCAATGAATTCTACATTTGAGCTTTGTATCCCTTTTTTATGTATTGAGCATATAAAGCTTGTTTTGAAATTGTCTGGATACTCTCCCGATTTTATCAATAAATTAAAGAGGAAAACAAAATGTTCACGAAGATGTTGGTCCTTCTTCCATAGTATTGGAGGAATTTCATCTAGACTAGTAAAAAAGTATTTTTTTATATGAGAAAGAGCTTTCAATAGGTCTGTTGGTGAAATGGTTAGCAAATGATATCATATTCCTTCATATGCGATAAATCCGAATTTATTGAAGAGCACGGGACCATGGAGATTTCGTCTAAAGATTTAAAGTACCCTGCGAAAGTATTCGCTATATTAATACTGTTAACAAAATTCCATAATGGCTTGAAGTCATAATTTATTAGCTTTTGAATAAATTTAATATGACGTTAAATAGCTCTTTTATCATCTTTTTGGATTCCTTTTGCACTGCTTTGAATTTTTCATAAACTTCCACCGAATGGGTATTTAAGTACATAATCATTATTTAACCTCTTTTTTAATCTAAACTTTTCCTTTAGTGATTTTTTAAACCAAGGTGAGTATTTACTATTGGAAGAAACCTTAAGCGAATCTGATTTTACTAGTTGTTGGAATATTAAAAAGAAAAACTCATCAGATAATACGCATACTATTTTTAACTTCTGAATTCATTAAGTAGCGTAGATAATCATTGCTGAAAAAGGAATTCTTTAGCAATGATTTTTTAAAATGATATTTGGCCATGACATTGCCGAACTCTCTTATTTTATTCTGTTTTGATATATCATGGAAATGCTGTAAATTAAAATCACCTATCACAAAGACTTGTACTGACGGATTTAAGGACGACAAGAGGACCCCAATGCTATTTAGAATTTTACTGTTATGTCCATGGTTGCAGCAGGAGGGGAAATATGACCAATAACAGTGCTGATTCATGGTGGTGCTTATTAATGTGGAGGTAATACCGCTCTAAATTCTGCATTATACCTGATTTAAAAACTTTTAACGAATCGTGCCATAAAATGGTTATACCCTCACCGCGATTCTCTTCTCTTGATAGAAAGCCCTTTGGAAGAGATTACTGATGGAAATGCTCCAGTCAACCCGTACGTGTTCAGAAGGGACGCAAGTGAAGCAGCAAACTAAAACACTATAGGATATTTACACGACATTATAAGGAGTCTAATAAGACCTTCGTATTTGGAAGTTGTAAAGCAGAAATCGTAGAGTGCTGTCTCTCCAATAACTGGAAACATGCACTGTACAACTTCCATTTATCAAATCTGACAGAAAAATTTTACAAAATACGTGGACATGAAATGTATAAGGATAGAGAACATGAAGTTCAGCAGAACGTACAAGCGATCATTATCTATTGATTGTGGAGGTTGCTATATCCTGGTGGAAAGAAAGTTGTTCAGATGATGACGAAGAGTCAGATGAAATAAAGATGTCAATATCTTAAGGCTAAAGATGTCTTACAAGTATTCAAGATGTCGAAAAGGCAATTCTGGGAGAGGAACAGAATGGATAAGCTAATGAAGTTCAGGCTCTGATTAATAAAAACAGTGTGAATAATAATTTTACTTTAATTAGTAAAGGAGAACAGATGATAGAGATTTCAAAACGAGATGGGGGAAAAAAGCAAATTGATTTCTGTTTATCGAACCAGAACTAGAACATTTAAATTCGAATGAACAAAGCCCTGACTGTGGAGAGACCATTATTGCATTTATTTATAAGAAAAGCAGCTGAAGTGGTCAGAAGAGATTGTGATATGTATCATTAGTAGTATAGCAGAATACTGGAAAGAAAAGGCAGATATTTCCAAAAGTTTCCGACAAACAGAACAGTTTTGCTGAATAATATGGACAGATCTGAAAAAGATTTGGTTGGTATTTGTAGGCTTTTACTTTTGCCAATCTTAAAATGTTAGTAGAAATCTATGAATAGTTTTAAAGAGTCCAGAGGAACTAAGAACCACCGAGAGAATTCACAAAGATAAATCGACCCACAGATTGATTAATTAGCATTAATCAATCTTCCGATAAGATTTATTACTGTTAATTTATTCAGATAAGGATGCTGCTTTTCTCTAACCCTTTTTAAGTTATATACTCAATAGTAGAAATGTGGAACCGAAAAAGTTCAGATATAGGAATTCTTTTTTGGTGATAGAACTTTGTAATAATTTGTTTTTTGGATGATTTAAGTGGTGTTGTCAGAACATGGAGGGCGCCACATATCAGGCTTTTAAAACTTACAGAAAAATATAAGGGGTAGGGTGTTAAGCAGTTGAGAAAACTACCCTACCATCTGGTCTGCCACTGCACGGCTCAAGAAGTCAGGTACTGACGACTGTCAAAGAACCCTTTGAGCCAGTCAGAAATCTGTCAGGAGTTTAGAATTTATTTATAGTGGTTTAACCTTATATGAATGAGCAGGATCGTTTACACATTCTAGTGAGCTGGATAGAGTCCAGTACCAACAGTCTTAATTTACACACTGGAGTCAGTTAGTCAAGCGGAGTGGTAGTGAATAGCGTAAAAAAGAACCGAACTGACAGCCACTCAATGGAATTATATGTGAAAAAAATGTGCATAAAACCTTTAAATCGTAGGTTAGCGCATGGCATTTCACATACATTCTTAAACGAGTTCAGAAATGATACTATAGTGATATGATAGTAAAATTCCACAAGCCCAACGGATCCTGGTTTCATCTCCTGACTTAATCCAGTTTTGGTTCATCAGTGAGACTCTGCCATGCCCGATTCTACGACTAGTTAGATAACTACATATTTCTCCATGCTTCTTTAAGGCTTACTGCTGCCACCCCACTTTAAGCCAATGTTCAGCTGGCTTACTGTGGGATGGCAATAGTAAGTCTTAATGAACATGGAGAAATATGTAGTTATCCAATTCTGGAATTAAGACATTACCATTAAGGCTTTTACTCAAGATTTTTATCCTCAGTCCACACGTTTGAGTCGCTCCATAACCTGATCACTTTCTTTTATATTTTTAATAGTATAAATGTAGTGTTACTCGCTGTAATGATATGGATACAATCTTGTATACTATTACAATCAAATTGTGTAATAAACTGACAGAGAATTGGCGCATGATTATCCCATAGAATTCTTATCAAAACTAAAGAACTAAAATGGTCTTGGGCAGGACACATAGCTCGAAGACATGATGACAGATGGACTAAGAAAATAACAGAATGGTACCCAAGAGGAGCTAGAAGAAAACTTGGAAGACAAAGGCGGAGATGGATAGATGAAATTCATGAGTTTTTGAGTAGTAAATGGATGGCCAGTGCTCAAAACAGAAGGAACTGAAAAGTTGCTGGAGAGGCCTTCATCCTTCAGTGGATTGAAAATGGCTGATGATGATATCCCATAGAGTGTCACAACGAACTGACGTTTCAAGCTATGAAAGGTAATATCCCGTCTAATGTAAAATTGAAAATTATTGTCATTGGCTGTGGAGACTCGAGTCAGAGTTAGGCTTACATGTTCAAGTAGCTAAGTAACCATGTTTGCATTTTTGTGAAATGGTTTATGATGCTTTATATCCACTTATGAAAGCTATAAAGGCATGCAATTCGTGATGGTATGATATAGGGAGTGCGTGCGAGTGCATATGACACTTAGTGGAAAACGACTTATCCACTCGGTCTAATAGCTACCCGAACAACCACTTCTGGATCTACACAATTGCTTGACTGATCAGGTGTTTACACGTTCCAATAAGCCACTAGGCCGATTAACTCGGGCAAGCAACTAGTCAAGTATAATCTACCTTTAAACCAAGCATTTGAGTGTTGGAAAGAGGGACTCTTCTGCTCTGGTGCTTTCACTGTGAAAAATCTGAATGAATCGGTAATTGAGATAAGTAGAAAGGAACAAGGGTATTCTTTTAGTATGAGGTAAGGGGTAGAAATTTCTGCTACTCAATGACGTCACGTCATTGAGTACCGTGAGTGGGTTGAAGATTGAGAAGATGAAAGAAAATACTTGAATTTCAATACATTGTAATTTATAATTCCATAACTTGCTATAGAAGCAAAGGAGGGATATTTGACATATTTCTTATGACTTTTCTTTTATCTAATTCGTATAAAGGTTTATTACAAAAATAGTATCATTCTATATAATCCGAGTTGGATCTGATCCTGTTTATCTCAAATTATCGAGACTTGTTTTTAACAGAGATATAAAGCAAAGGCTTCGTCTCGTATTAATCGAGAGAATGCCTTTTGAAAAACGTGCAAACTGATTCTAATTTGAACTGTTCTATTTTAAAAGAAAGATTAATGTTGTATCAGTCCCCCCCCCCCCCCCTTACTAACTGGCAGTGATAGAAACTTATCACAACAGAAGTATAGACTTACGAGGTGATTCTCACTTTCCATATAATTTGCTGGTTTTTCAAATACGGGACAGATAACTATTTATTGCAAACACATAATTGAAATGGTTTCTATCAAGCTCAACCACTAACTTTAACAGTCTTACAGACCGGTAGTTAAAGATGCTTTTCAACTGCACTCTCTTCGTTTTCTAAAGTCTGAACTTTCAAAATAATCTAGTCTTCCAGACTCGATTAACTTTCGCGTGCGAAGCTGGAACACGCATGAAGCCTGGAGGCAGAGTTTTGTTGGAAAAGAGGATACCCAAGTCAAATATGGTCTCGCCTCAAGTTTTCTTTTGAAGGGTACAGAACTGAGGAGGAAAAGATGAAGTAGAGGTTTCAGTTATTACTTTTATACAGACCGTGAAAGTATTACAAGGATTTTTGAATTTAACCGTTGCACACACCTTATTTGCATAACAGCTGCTGCTTGAGGAAGGAAATTCTTGGAAACATCAAGCCTACAGATGACACTTCTCCAAACTTGTCATTGGGAAACTTGTAAAGGAACATTTTAAGGTACTATTTAAATTAGAGAGAATATAATACCACTGAGTAATATTATTATACTCTCTCGATGTTGTGAACTCGCTTGATGTTATCTGGCCATCTCGAAGTATAAACAAAAAATATATTATTTATTTATATCTCAGTTCTTACAGTTAATCCGGGATCGGACAAATAAACCAGTTCCGGGATACCTCAGGTTAAGTACTAATGGATAAACAGAGTTAACACGGCTACAATGAACCCCTTGTTAGATTTTGAATGGTTTGCTGAATTCGTTGTTAAGACAATTAGCTGTGTGATGAGTAGTTGGCCTCAGCTAACGAGCACGTCTTTAATTATGTAGAGAGCTCACTGCCAAATCCTTGGCAGAACACAGCAGGATAAATATATAATGTGTGGTATAAGTCAATGCATTCACTGTTGGTGCCCATAGAAAAACATTGAATGTGTAGACAGTGTACCGAGCTATGGACATTTCTTTGAAATGTTTTCTAGATGGAATTTAACCAATTAAAAAGAGGAACAGGGAGTATTTTTCCTTCGCTTATCAGGAGTTGGTCTTACGTTTGAGGACAGGTTGTAACCTGTCATAAGTGTTTGTAAAGCACCGCCCAAAAATTGCTGTCTCATAACTTTTGAGTGTAATGGGGCACGCTCAAGTGTGTGAGAAAGAGTCGGTTCAGCATTATGCAAAAGTGGGAAGGGGGTAGTCAGCACACAACCCTTCCTTAAACGGGCAGTAAAAGCGACGCAGTCCCATCTTGCAACAGACTTCATCGCTGTGAAGTTAGTACGAACTAATAAAGATCCAGACGTGAGTAGACCTAGCAATCGAGGGGGGAAATCTACTCCATCTTTCTTTCCAAACAATCTTTTCTCTACTGGAATTCCAAATAAGTACGTCGTCATCAGAACACACCAGTTGCCCCCGAGCGTTCACTTTAGCACCTCTAATATCAGGTTTCACTGGCACTTTGCTTCTCGAGGTAGGGTGTGTGGGGCTAGAAATGAAGGGCGGTCCCTCAAGAAATACCAGGTCTACACAGACGAATAAACTTAAATGAATGGCTTCGGTAGGGCTTTTCTGCTGACCGTGAACTGCTTGTCATCTTAGCAACACCACGCGGATCTCTTTCAGGTAGTTGGGTTCAAAGGTCAGGCGAACTAAAGGTACGGGGGTTGTTTCTGCGCGCTCTAAATGCCGACACCAGTTGCGGAATGTGCCACTGCCCACTCTTAGCTATTGTGTCTCGCTGCTCCATTGTAAACAGTGTGTCAACAGGGGGATGGTTTAGTACCGCAGGGGGGTGGAGAGCGAGAGAGAGAGATGAGCTACACTTTCACGGCTGCTTTAGTTCACAAGTGTGGTTGGAGCTGGACCGAAACTTGCGGTTGTCTCACAGAAAATTACCTGGCTGACATGTTTACGGCCTAAGTCCATAAAGGTGAACAGTCTCCGACTTGGATTCGATTTCAGACTAAATTTAGTTGGCGCCCTGTGGCTAAAACACTTCTACCTGTTGAGGGCGAGTTGTCTTTTCAAGCAGTTTTTGTCTCTTCTATCCCCCTACCCATCCTGTGACTTAATCCCAAAGTGGAGATTATAAAACGTAATGCTAGCGTATTCCTTAAACTTAGGATAATAGGCTTTTGTATAAAAACTGACCATCCATCCGTCATGTGCCATCTCCTAGGAGGTTGGCTCTCTGCCTCCACTCCTCTCTCAGTCAATCTTACAAGTAATTTGTACTTCAGGTCGGCCATTCCTCCACCTTTCCTATCCAATGTTTCCTGGGACTTATTAGCTGATTTTTTGTTGATTAGATGTCCCATATGCGTTATTTTTCTTCTCTTTAATGTGTTTAGCATTTACTATTCGCAGTACGTCTTTGTTCCTTAATTTTCTTTTCACCACTCTTCTAAGATGCTCACATTTCTACTCCATATAACAATACAGACCAACAAAGCATTTATTAATCCTAAGTTTGGCTTTTCTATCAAGGTTTCGGGATCAACAATTTTTTTCATGTTGACAAATGCATATTTCGATATAAGAATTCGAGGAATAATATAGTGAGAAAGTGGTAATACTGTCATTAATTGTAAATGTTACAACTTTTCACCGGTATCTGTTTTTAACAATTTTATCTTCATCGAATATTTCTAACCATTCCTGAATTTTTGTATTTCATTGTTAATTGCCGTTTCCAGCTTTGTGTTTTCTATCCTCAGCTTGAATTCATATTTCAGGTTCTGATTTGTATTATCTCAAATCTGTACTGGATTTAACAGATTTGGATGATGATATTTCAAAATATGAAAGTTTGGGAAAATCCTGCATAGTCCTTTAAAAATTGGAATAACATTTTCATAGGAAGAAACAAATGAACAGAATGAGTTGTAGATTTAATGTTTTTTCTTCAATTTTTAAAAACATTAATTGCATAATTGCAACTGGTGAGACTTGCCAATAATGTTTGAAGGTAGTTAACCCTAATCTTTAGATCCAAGTGAGTTCTAATAGAAGCCACAACCTTTCTTGTCATTCTCAATGGCAAGGTTGTTTAGCGACATAGTGGAAAAGAGCTAAATTTAAACAACTCCTCTAGAGGGAGTGCCATTGCCCCCATGACGTCTTTCCCAACTATAATACTGTAGTTGGAATTGAAGAGGAGAGGGGGGGCGAGCTATACTTGGAATAACAACTCCGTTTAAGGTGCAGTAACACCAGAAAAGTCGATGGTATCTTGCATGCATCCGATACGAATTGCATTCGTTGGAGAAAATAAACTCGATTCTAAGACAATACCATATTTTACAAATTACTTTTTATACAATTTGAATAAAACATAATTTAAAAGTAGACACTGTATTTTAATATTTTAATATTAACGGTACTTCGAATTATATGGATATCTGAATTAGTAATTCCACCCAGGGTATTCCCTCCCCCGTTTGGGTTTTCTTTTCAATCGCTTCTTTAAGATGTCGCTGCTGACACAAATCCTTATACGGTTAACGGACTGGGATTTATCAGGGGGTCGTTCTTAAAATCTCTCAAGGTTTCAAATTTCGCACTTCTTATCTGTGCAGCTTCAACCCATCAACACATCCGGATAATAATGTGTTCCTGGCAGTCCCTAGTAAATGACAGTGACCTTTGACCTCTATTCTGATCACACCCCATTTTGAGCGGTTGGCTTCAAGGCTTTCGTAAGAGGTGAAGTTGCTGTATCCCCGTACATTGTTGTCGGGATTGAATTGCAGGAGGAGGGGGGGATGAGGAGTGAAGTGAGTTCAGTATTTTGGTCATAGAATCTACAACTCGTCCTAAAAAGTTATTGAAATAGAAATCTTTTCTTGTGGGATTGCAATTCAAAGAACAGCTTGTATCTGTTTCAATCACTTGTCGATTTTTTCTCTTCTGGAGTTCAGAATCGATAAAAACAAAGGTGGTAGTCAGGTGTAGGAATTAAGGTGAAAAAACCACAAAAAAACGCATGCGTATTATTGTATAAACATTATTAGTAATAGAACGTTCAGTAGGAGGGAAAAAGTGGAGACAGAATTTGGGAAAGGCATAAATAAATTCGCTGTTAATGTGCAAATCTTTATAGCTCTTTCAGACCACATGACTGATTTTAAAGCCTGTTTACAACATTGCTTATTGCGAACTCTTTAACAAGACGCGCATTTACAATACAGGGAAGAAGATAATTTCTTGGTATTTGAGGTGTGGCTGGGGCCGCGTGACACATACCCTTGAGTACAGGTGACGTTAAATGGTTACACCATGAGGTCATAAAGACTTCGTCCGAAAAAATAAAAATGGATGTGTGGGAAAGTAATAGCGTATATCGTAGGTGACCTGAAGTTCTTTGTTCATTTGTTGCAATAATCATAGTCATCAGCGTGGTCAAACCATGAAACTACTTCGAACTGGCTGTGTACTGTGTGCACCCACAGGAATACAGTGGGTATCGATGAAGCACGTGGAACTCGTCCATATCCCCACGCTACACACACACACAACTCTCACTGGAGACATTAACCAGTCAACGTTCAGGGGCTATCGGCAAAAGCACCACTAAACATAGTCCTTGAGTGCCCGCCGTAGGGAAAAATATGTTTATGAGTCTTTCTGTACGCTAACACAAACGATATCTTTCACAAACACATCCTCGGGGGACTTCATAGAACCTACCTGGGTTTCTGAAAGACTACAGGCGATATTTCACATCTTTCCCTCTGTTTTTAGTGATGCATAAACCAAAGTGTTAAAGGCAATAATTGATAACAAAGTCAATGTGCACTGAATGAAAACACAGGGCTCGTAGCAGTTAAGAACATATTGCATACAGGAATATAGCAACTATTATAGTTGGATTATCATCTAAAATTTGCCAATTCGAAATTCATGCAACCCAAATTCTAAGAGTCAATTTTTCATTGACAACTTTATGAAATTTGGTTCTAAATACAACAGCAGAATTGGTCATCCCCGGATGTCCAACAGTCATTGCATTTCAATTTTAACCAATGGTGATTTGTGTCTTTCAGGCTACTTAAAATGAGTGGTACTGTACACTCTCACACCCTTCACATATTTGGAAGTATTTAAAAAAAATCAATGTTTCATCAAACATGATGAAAAAGAGTTACGCTTTGGGAAGGAGAACACTTTCAAGATTTATCAATCCATATTATAAGTACGTTTATAATAATAGAAGTAAAACTTTATTGTAACCTCTGTCATAATTATATTCATAATAATAATCGAAATAAAACTGAAAATATACTGTGTCTTTTGAAGCATACAGATAAAGTTGCATTATTGGAAAAAATTGAAAGCTATCATCCTCATCTTCGATGCACCAATGGATAAGGGGAGTAAACAAAAGTTAAGATTTTAACATCATCATCACTCAAAGGAGTGATCACTACTAAAGCAGGAAAACCTTTTGTAAAAGATCTTCCGATATATTTGTAAATACTCTCCTTGGACCATCTATAATTTTAAAAACCATTAGCGATTTCACAACTTTGTTCTATACATTCCAAATATTTCTTTTTGATATTTGAGCAGAAATATTTGGAGTGTATAGGGACATCATGGCCATAATTTCATCATGCATGGCATTGTTTATTGCCTCGTTCCAGAAATTATTTGAAGAAAAATACCAAGGAGGAGTTATAACTTCGATGCCATTATATTAAATAATTGTTAACGAAAGTGGCCCACACAACCGAGTTCAGATTCCACAGAACAAGTCCGAACATAAAACAAAACAAGCACTCACCTCTTTCGAAACACAGCACAGTTGTGATCCACCTGGTGATGCTGATGGTGTTACGAAGAAAGTCAGCTGCCATTGTAAACTAACACTAAGCTAGGAACAGTTTAAAATTGCTGGGGTGGTCAGTATAAAGTGCAGATTATCGCGAGACCATCAGTACTCTGTTGCCGTTATGAAAACAAACAAGCCACCATACTTCTACAGCGAACATTCTACTGAACACATACCCGGTGTGTCCCAGCGAACACGTTGTAAGGCAGGGGTGTCGAGACCGCGTGCTCTTCAATGAATGGCCTTAAAGGAACGCAGCTAGGCTAGTGACTGTCACCGTTCGGTCGGCAAGCAGACGACTGAGAGCCAGCCCCCGACCTGTGGCTCGCTGGGAAAAATTTGTGTTCAGTGAGCCACTCTTCCGGTGTTCAATTTCCGGTCTCCCACCCCCCATCGCCAATGTAGTAACTGGAGGCGTGTCAGAGGCCTGCCCCCTCTACGGGTAGGTAAGAAGCAGCATCAAGTGATGTGTGAGTGCGCGCGCTTGCACACACACACACACATACAGACTCTATATAAGAATTCGGATCGGAATATTTGTGTGTGGACACCTGGTCGACAAAGATGAGAATATAGCATCGTCAGGAGGGAGGGGAAATCACCTGTGCTCACGTGCGCCTTTATCGTTGGTCACGGGAAAGTGACCTGTGAGGGAGAAAGAGAGGCAGGCGGCATTCGCCGACGATGACTACGAAGCTTGCCTAAAAGAAGGTCAGCGAGTTATTAGAGGTTGTTATTTTTACCTGAGTGATCTGGGACGGGAGGCGGAAGGTTACGAGTGACCGTGGGAATTGCTGGCTTATCAGGAGAAGTAGCCAATTGGGCTATTTAAAGTTCTGGCAAAGGGTTGCCGGTTTAGACAACTAAGCCTAATTCCACCTAGCGATAGAAATCTCTAATGGCCTTCGTAAGACGGAAACCAGTGGCGGGTTTAAAGAATGCGGTCGTGAGTACCGCATGTGAACCTTTAAAGCAATATCGGAGTCCAATGGGAAAAACAAAAGCGATCATCATTTCCTTAACTCTGATTATCTGGACTTGCTCCACTGCTCCTTTTATGACATCGCCGCAGACGAGAATGTTTATTTATAGAGGGACTTTCTGTTAATTTTTAACCTTACTGTACTTTATTTTGGATTATTATTATAACAGAACCTAATGTACTGTATTCGGTGTAATATCCTTGTCAGATTTCAATTACATGAGCGTTGTATATTTTAAAATATTTGTCTTAAATTAATTCTATAAAATCCGTTTATCTCACGTTTTTACCATTCTCATCATGTATTGCATTAAGATGGTGTTTATCCCACATCTGTTATGTAGAGAAAAACTGCTGCTGTTCCAGCCATTTCTAATTTTTTTTTTAAAATCAGGTGGTTAGATTTCTACAGGAGTGACATAAATGGCTGATAATAGTCTGATGTCCTGTCCAGTAAGGCCGAAATCGAACGTTGTCGTTATTGTTCAAACTTTTATGATGTACTGAAGCGTGTTTCAGTATGCACTGATAATCATACCTCTTTGGAAGTACGCGAGGTTTTTTGTTTTCCCCTTTGTCGGTGAACTGGTTTGGGCAGTAAAGTGTACTCTGTGAAGGCCAAAGGATTTTCAAAAAGTGTAAGGGGAATGGTTATGTCGTGTTATGTTGTTCCTCTGACCTTTTAGCCGTTGGGCCCTTGTGGGACCCTCGGTTGCCCACATTTTGTCCCGAGAAGGCAGGTCGGGGAGTAGAGGGATCCATCACATTTTACTCTGGAAGGCCCTGCCACCTAGTTTCCGAAGATTTCACTGGCTACAGCGGTTTGGGCAATTGTCCTTTTTCTGCTTACGCTATGCACCACATATTTTTGCACAGATTGTTGCATATAGGCCAAAGAGCCATTGTCCTAATAAAGTGATGTATGATGCGGGTATTTTAGCCCAGCGGTCCACTGATGAGTGGCAAACGTTGAACTGTGTTGATATCTTTGTGGTCAGAAGTTGGTCCAACTTCTGACTCTTCTCCACTCGTTTGGAGAGGGCTGAATTCAATTTATCATGTTTTCTTTTCACCACCAGTCTTTTGTCATTATTCTTTGCAGATATAATGCTGTACATTGTCTTAACCCATGGCATATTCTTCAAATTTATTTAAATAATAAAAATTCTGAGACTAGAGGAATTCTTAAAGAATTCTAGGATACAGTCAGCTATCTCAGCGTGGTGTGGACGAAGGGTTTTGCGCGTTTATTAAAAAAAGTTTTTTCTTAAACCAGAAAGAGTTAAGTTTTTAGAACTGGGCATTGTGTACCATTGAAATTAAACTGATATACCAACTTACTACTCAAAATAAAGAAGTTTATTCTTATCTCCTGATATAGGTTGCTTAATTTTCATTCAGAGACAGGGTAACGGCAGCATATTTAATTTTATCTGTCAAATTCCTTAACTTTTTTTTATACTGCAGTTGTGCTGATGATCTTTGAGAATTGTTTGTGATTTCCTCTTATTCAACAGATTCTCTTAGGGCAGTGCTGTTCTTTTTTTTTGCATCAGAAACTGGATTTCAAATAATTATTGTTTATTAATACTTAGAATTATAAATGATTTATAGCTATAGCGTTATAAATCAGTTCATGTTTTATTATAAATAATTGTACACCAAAGTTCTGATTTCAAAAAGTATTCCGATAACTGCTGCGTTAATGATGCTAATAACTGGACACTAAATTAATCACTGTGATTCCTAAACGCTAATAACTGCATTATAAATAACTGGTTCTAATTCTGCATTACCTCACGTTCAGTAGGAATATTAAAATTAACTGTGGTCAGGAGATGCGTTTTCCTCATCAGAACAGTTTAGCAAGTATGAAAAATATATTTCATAAATAGAAGTCTCAGTAATGTTCTTATCTATCTACAGATCTTGTAGGTCTGTTGTCAATTTTGGGACTTCCTATCTACAGATCTGTTGTCAATTTTCATAGAAGTTTGAGGGAGAAGATGACTGCATCACATTTGAGATGGTTTGGATAAATGAAGTGAATGAACTCGAACAGAATGCAAAGAAGAATGTTTGAGATGAAAATGGACAAGAAGGGGCCAAGAGGAAGACCCTGGAAAAGATGGAGAGATCAAATTAGGGAAGATGTGGAAACGAATGACAGAAGGCTTTGATTCACCTGACCCAATCCTAGGTTGGAACAGTGAGGAATATACAGGAGTTACAAATCATGGGTTCCAGTCTGAAGTGTACCTAAGACAATTACTTGTAAATCCTAATTTTCTAATGGACGAGTGAGGCACGGTCTGAAAAAATAAAATAAAATTGTATTTCGGCCATATTTGTACTCTAATACTGTCTAACTGGCTGGACAGTCCTCCGTAGCCGAATGGTTGGGAGCAGGAGTGCAGTACCACACGCTCTTTGAGTAGCCAAGGGGGGTCAAGTCCCTGACTGCTAAGGTTGATTTGCCAACTCGCACTGGACTAGCGTGGCAGATTATAGTCCATTTCCCTCAACATGAATCGTTGAGTTTACCTTTTTTACCATTTAAATGAAAATACTGTTGATTTGTTAATCAATTTGCTTGTTTTTATGAACTATGATTTGAAAAAGTTATACTCTTTTATTCGACTCCCCCTTTCGACCGAATTAGTGAGGTTCTACTGAACACTAATGACCTTCATATATTGAAAGAATAAAGTCAATATCCACTCAGAAATTTCAACCATAACTGTTCAACCAATCTCGAGTCTCATCAAACATGATGGAAAATTTTGTGCTTAATATTTGGGAAGGAAGAGACATCTTCAACATTTCCTTTTCAATCTCCGTTATAATTATGCTTATAATAACAAAGTGTACAAACTTTTGTGGGTTCAATAATATACAAATGAAGCAATGGTTTCGTTAACTGTTTATCTTTCCTGTAGTTTGTTATTCCTATTTTGGAACGTCCCTCTTTTGGAGTCATGTCAAAGTGGAAACTTCATCAGCACCTTTTACTAACGATACGTCAAGAGAATAACATGAGAATGGCTCATCTAAGTAAAAAAAATACCAACACTTCAGATTGGAAACCCATAAATCAACAACTGTTCCCTCTTACATGTTTTGGTATTTTGTCAAATAGCCTTTTGTCATTAAACGTTAAGAATCCTTCACAACCAACGCCGGATTAAGCAGTGCAGTGCCCTAGCGCACGTATTTTGAGAAGTACCGAAAATAAAGTTGCAGTGAACCCCTGGTTCTAATTGCGTTTTCGGGTTTGCCGACTTTTGGAATCTGCAGCAATAGCGCCACTGCACTTTGGAAAATACAGCTTTGCACGAACTCAATAAATCGCTTATTTTTAATGAGTAATTTCACCAAACACAAATGCTTCTGTCTTCTATGGGCTCCAATAAGTTTCTATCTGGGGAGGCATTGTTTTGTTTCTTCCAAAGAGACTGTTTCACATTAAGAGGAGGAAAAATTACTTTGATTTTCTTGTTTTATAGTGTCCAATGCCCAAAAGGCATTTCAACATGTTAAAAGTTCTGGAAACTGCATTGAGTGATTTGATCTTAGCACGGCTGGGATTTCGGCCAAATTTAGAAATATGTTTGGCCGAAATCATCGAATAGTGTTCTGCTGAAAAGCTCCTATTGCAATACTTCATGCCAGACTCTTCGCTTCTCCAATTTCAAAATGACAAAAGTGTGTCGGAAAAATTCATAAACTCCACCATTACAAATTCGAATTCTTTCAAACTCGGTGCAATCCATAAAAAAATATTGCTGGAATTAGTGAATCTCCTTTTATTTTTCGATAATTTAATAATCAAAAGTGGCAGTTGCATTTTTTAACCAATTTCATCTGGAAGTGTCGAGATTACATAAGATCTGAATTTGTTGGAATAAATAAGAATCAGTGTGCGTTTTTTTCTCTCCTTTACCCCAGTTATGGATAAAAAATTCTCTCTCCATCTAAAATTTTCAAATTGCTCCAGCCATTATCAATTTGTCTGCCACTGCCATTAAAAGATAGTGGGAACCAGAGAATATATGATTGCCCTGGTCATCCAGAACTCCACACGTAATCAAGGTTATTTAGCAACCGAATTCGTCGAAATCATCTTCGCAAACAAAAGGTGGTGGCCATGGAAATGAGAATATCACCCAAAACCATGTCAAGGTTAATTAAATCAGACCCAGAGATGCGTGCTTTCCTTAAGAGGACACGGCAGATGTTTAACTCCTGCACTGAAGGAAATCAGGAGGTTGTGATCAAGACTTACGAGAAGCAGACACAGAAAGATTCTTTTCACAGACAAGAAAAATCTTCGTTATTGAAGTTAATCGTCAAAATGATAAGATCTATGCCCACAGCTCTAGGGAGGCTGGCGAGTTATGGCCTAAGGTTATCTTGAATCAATGATAATTTGGTGGGAATGAGCTACGACGATGCCACAGGCGAGGTCAAGGTGCATATCTAACCGACACCACTATTGTTCGTAATTAATGTTATAATAAATTTAAGATTTTATACCAAATAGAACTGCTTTATACAGTATAGTGATAAATACTTAGTTTATTAAAATCATAAATGGTTACTTCAGAGTTCATTAACATTATATGTAGACATATCAGGAATGTGTCCAACTAACAAGATTTTAAGAAACTATCATGATCTGGCAGCAGGCGAACAACCATTTGCTAATTCAGTCTTTTCTTATCTGTATGCTTCACCTATATTTTTGTCCGAAAACCTTCTTCAGGGAGGTTTTGTGGACCGAAAATATCTTCCTCTTAGGGATTTTTTTGGAGAGGTTCTCTCCATAGATATCTTTGCTGTATGTGAGATAGTTGCTTTATCTCGAGCTCCATTTGTAACGAAAATTTTGAGTTCGAAGTATAAAGTAAATTATCAGATGACCAAAAATTTCATGCGGTTTTTTCTGTTATTATTTTGATATTGCTGGTCTGGTAGAAGACACTGTGGATACCAGTATTTCACTGGTATCATCCATTATGAGCTTCTACCCTCTGGCCAAGAATATGTAGAAGAAAATTTGTTCATTTTCTTTTGCACATATTTTAATTTTATCCTAAAGATTCGAATGAAGTTTTTGGTCACCTAAAAATCATAGCGGGTCCGAAATCAGTTCTGCAAATAGGAATCTCGTTTTCGCTTTAAATAACTAACTTTTAAGTACAATTCTTGATACAAATAGAATATTTAATTCCATCACATTCGTCTACAAAAATGCCTATATTATGAATATTATGATGGCAACATTTCATTATTATTCAGCATGTACTGTACCTCATGTTCCTGTCCGTTGGAGAACATTGAAACTAATTTAAAGGCCACTATATTTACACCGGAACTGGAAAACTGTGACTAATGCCATGATAAGTTTTTATCGATTTAGTTGAAAACAGATGAATTGAAGTGTGGTATGTCACACCATATTTATGGAATTTTAGAAAATTTCCAATAATTCCTTTCCGTTGGATATACAATATCCATTTTTCCTCTCTGCCTCATGCACATTGCCATTGAACCAGGGGATGTTACGGGGCAGATGGAAAAATGGATAAATCACCTGAAATTTAGGAGGGGGGTAAGTTTCTATACATTTAACCATTCAGTCGAAGTTTTATAAACACCTTTGTATCTTCAAAATCCGTGGCTATCTAATTTGTACTCGTGCTGTTTGTTGATGTGAAGTCCCTTGCCTTTTTGTCGCTACGGGTACCTTGTGACAATCGTGTTCTGCGAGTTACAATAAGGATTATTAACAAGGCAACTTATGGTGCCTTTCGTGACAGTACTTGGAGAGATCTGGGTTCGAGTCTCCTCATATCTGCAGGAATTTCTAAAGGCCTCTTCAATCAACGATGTATAGCATACAAATCGGGCCGCGAAGTTTGTGCCATTATGATATAATACACAATGACAAAAATTTCTCAACTAGACGTGACGTCACAAGAAGGTTGAGATGCACTCATTTATGGCATTCCTAACGTTATACTCTTACTTTGCGAATAGTGGTATGGACTCGTAAAGAATGTGAAGAAACTATAAAACTTGCAAGGTTCCTGGAAGTTTAGGGCTTGTTGATGTCAACCCACAAGCTTGTTTAGTCATCTGAAGGTAGCCTTTCAGGTTGCAAGGTGCAGTCAGGGAAGTTACCTGCTCTGTTGTGATTGATTTGAATAAGGACTCCAAGAATGCAAGTGCAATTTCCGGTTTTAGTGCCAAAACGGAAGTTCCTATTGGTGGGACAAATGATAGTAACCTGTCTCGTGTATCCTGCTGGGGAAAAATGACAAGGAAGAATGCTCTCGCTAAGTAGAACTCAAGGAGACGTAATTTGCTTACCGACTGCTGCTCTTAAATGGAGCGGATAAATTGTGAAAGAGTGTGTCCCGTTAGCTACTTTGTAGTGACAATTCTCTCTATGAACATGCGAAATTTTTTGGTGGACAAAATAAAGCGATATTTGCTCCATTCATTCTTTAACTTTTAAAGGTGGGGGAGGGGATTGAGGCGAAGTATTGCTCGGCGTTCAGTAACAGTGGTGTACGTGTAGGACACTTTTCATTTCGGCTGCAGCCAAACATCTCGCAGAGATCTGAAGCAACCAAGCGTAGCCAATCACTTCGTTCTTTTCCTCTGCCTCAAGGATCCCTGGCCCTGAGGAACCATGCCCTCGAGGATGGTCGGTTTGTAATAAGAACGTTGAAATGTTTATTATCACCTGGGAGACGAGAAACCTGATAGAAGCATTCCTCGGGCTAATGCTACACAGGATATCGGGTTTCTTAATGAATGAGAAACTACACGTCACGCTCATTCGTTCAATAACTTTGGAGGTGTGCAGCGACTTCAGAGAAGAAAGAGTTGTGCTCTTTCTCCATTCAAGTGGAAAACTGATATTGTCTCTGGATGTATAGGTTTATATTTAGTACACTTTGTGCTTTAGCTAGGCCTCCTGTCATTTTTGTTAATAAAGAAATCTTATTCGTTTGTTTATTAGCTTTGGTCTTCAGTGACAGAACAGATTTCGCCACCTGTCAATCATTCGGAGAGATCTGGGTTAGAGATTTGAGGATTCTTAAAGCCTCTTCGTGCACCAATTATATGGTATATATATATTGGTTTATTTAAACTATTTATTTATTATAAAGGAGCATTTAAAATTTTCTTTTATGGAAAATTTGGATTTTATTATAATTCCCCATCAATTATAGTATCCTCTTCTTTTTAATAAAGAGGAATTATTTTAAAATTGCTTGGAGAATTATAATAAAATACAAATTTTCCATAAAGAATCTCAACGAATTAAACTAAGTAATTCTCCTTTATAATAAGGAGAATTTATTTATAATAATTCTTCTTAATAGACAATTTGACTAACTCTAACAGGGTTGTTTGGAAGTGAATGTGTGGAGGATGTTTGTCTGTAATTGTGTGTGTTCAACGGCCGATTTGGGTAGGTGAGGGGGCGGGGGGTCAGCCCAAGAGCGACTAACTTGGTACTGAAAGAAACAACTCTGGAAAGTCGTCCAGTGGGATTTGTACCCAGAAGGACATTCAGTAACAGAGTCAGCTGTTTCTTTTATTAAGGTGCATTACTTTTCATTGTAAAAGACAGCAAATATTCTCATCCTCTACAAGTCTCCACAAGCTTCGGCCGGAGTATATAGTCTTACTGCACAATAAATGTCTTCAGGAGGGATGTTTTACTGTGGACTGGAAGATCTCGCTACTGAGACTCATTAAGAAGCTGCACAAAAACCCTACTGACCCGCGCTCTCACCGTTCAATTGCGCTACTTACAAACTTTGGCAAAATACTGGAGTGCCTAATGGCAATTAGAACCAAAGCTCTCTTTCAAGCGCGGAATCTGCTCTCCCCCTGCCAGTATGGGTTCACTCCAGGATGATCCTGTAAGGAGGCTCTCTTCGATCTAGTTCTGCACATAGAAAACTCTGAACTTGCCATCTTCATTGACTTCGAGGGCGGTTTGACACTGTCTGGTGGGGCAGTGCTCTGGCACACCTCCGGACAGCCTCTTGTTCCAGCCATCTCTATAAACTTTTTCAAAACTGCTTTTCAGATAGAACAGTAATTCTAAAGTCAAAATACCATCGTCTCCAGGTCAATCATCCGGGGGTGCCCTCAGGGCTCAGTCCTAGGACCTCTCGTGTGGAACATGCTCCTACAAGACTGGCTTTCTCGCTCCTTTGCCAATACCAAGACTGTTGCTTTTGCGGATGACCTCACGTGTCCGGCCCCTCTCGCAAAGCCATAGAGACACCGCTAATCGGGTCCTTGACGACCTCTCTTCCTGGGTCGCACTAAATAAACTACGGATAAATCCAAGCAAGACTAAAATGATGCTCTTTAAAAATAAGCTGGACCTCAGGCGGCCTCCGCAAGTCTCTGGGGTACAACTCCCCATTGTCACACAGACCACTGTGCTAGGGGTGGTTCTTGATCATAAATTAAGCTTTCATCACCACCTCATCCATCTCAGCTCCAAGGTTAAAAAATTTTCATGCTCAATCATCAGAATCACCAGGAACGAATGGGGCCTGTCCAAGCGGTCGTTTCAGCTGTACTATAAAAGCCGTCTTCCTTCCGATCGTGTCGTATGCTGCAGGTGCTTGGATCCACAGAACTAGATTGGTAAAAATTGGTATACAACGGATAATGCTTCTGGCTACCCATCGGGTATGCAGAACAGTATCCGCTGCTGCTATCCAGATCTTAGCTGGGACCCTTCCACTGGACCTGTATGTAACCTTCCGTGGCCTGAACCTTACAATCGACAAAGACCTTGGACACTGACCCTAGGAAGAGAGAACACGTTGTTATAATGAGATGATAAACATCTGGCAGACAAGATGGGACACTTCCATCAAGGGAGCAGTTACAAGGAGATTCCTGTCGGATGTGACTTTCTTCTCCTTTAAGTCAGCGCAGAAGTGGCTCTCTCTAACTCTTGAGACATCATTCCTAGTCACTGGGCATGGCTCATTGAACAAGAAGCTCTTCCAACTAGGCCTAATACTCATAGACGTTTGCTACTGCGGGGCCAAGGAGAATTAGTTCCACCCTCTCTTCGAGGACCTGAGGCAAGACCTAGCAAATACCATCCCTATCACTGAAAACCAACTGGACATTCTGCTACAGACACCAGAGAACCTGGCTGCTATCCAGAACTTCTTGACGCAAATATTCACGCCCAAGAAAGCCTCCTACAGAATAACACAGGCTACGAATGGCGGATCCCAAGACAGCAGCTGAAAAATTTTATTTTACTAATTTAAAATTTTTCATTATTTTTTTAAAAAATTTTTCTCATTTTCTCTTCGCGCTCTGCACCACGTACTTCCACCTCCCCGCTCTCCACTAATGTAGCTTCTTTCTCTCTCTCTCTCTTTTTTTTTTTTTTTGTTATTATTTTTTGGAATGGTCTCCCAGAAGAACCTGGCCCACCTTTTGACAACATCAGATGAGCCAGAGTCTCTTTTGAGACGGTACGTGTTTTACTAGGACTGGCCCACCTTCCCGTGGTATGGACGAGTACCCAGAATCATCTCTCCAGGTGCCTGATGCTTCTGGGTAGCCAAGCGGCCAGACACAACAACAACAGAACACACAAACACATATCTGGCCAGTTTGTAGTGATACTGTTCTTCACAGAGATACGAGGAGGAGTTGAACGTTCTAGGAGCCGACCTTTACAAAAACACATGTCCACGTGAAAAATATTCTCATTTCCTTTGCTATGTCAATATTTAGTGGATAGTTAAAAAGTAGGAAAAGAAATTAATAAAACACCAGGCCACCACGGTTTTATAAATCTTTTCATTTTACGTTAATCGCCAATTTCCATGTATTCATTTATTACCTTAGCTTTCTTGAACTATTTGGCCTTCCTAACTGTTCAGGGGTTTCCGAATATTTTGCGGTAATTTATCAATAAAAGGAGTTCCTATTGCTCTTCGTTTTCTCTCTCATCCTCATAATCCGTGCTGTTCCCACCAACGACTTTTTGTGGCCAGAGAGTGACTGAAAAGTAATCAACGAAGCCGGGCGACTCGACCATGAAGTGATCTGCCCAACTGTAAAATGTTGCCCAGTTATCGATTTTCCATCTACCTACAATAAAAAATCTATTACTTTTTAACCCCTAGAAAACTTTTTTGTATTTCTTTATTTTTATTCTAAATATTTCGTTGTGATTCTGTTAATAAAAATTTCATTCTTCTTCTTTATTCAGTTAGAGATCATAATCTCACCCCTAGAAGGCAAAGTGATATTGGGATTTACATTAATGACAAGTCAGTAATTAAAATAATGATTAGTGTATAACAATAATAAAATAGGAGGTTTATGGGAATAAACAAAATAACAACATGAGTAAATTAGATAAAATGAACAGAAATTGATCAATGCGTTTAGTATGAGAAAGTCCCAGGTCCATTTTGAACTCTATCATAAAAAGTGGCCATTGGCACATCCCGGGAAGAAAACAGCATTTCGAATTGGCCCTTGCAGAAGACAACTGCAAGGGCCAATTCGAATTGGATTTCTGGTTTCTAGAGCTAATCACCATGGAATCGCTCGTACTGGGTCAGAATTGAACCACGGAGAAGGTTTCAGCCAGGATTTGTTTTCTGTATTTATTTTCAAAACATATTTTCCTCAGGTCCATTTCAAGGATGTTGCAGAAATTGATGGATGAGGGGAACACATACGAAATGCATGTTAGGCTTTGAAGTGCATTTCTGTAGATAGTAAAGTTGTAATTTTGGTCTCTTCTGTTCCTGCTGTATAGGATGCTGTCAATGCCGGGGGCATCCAAAGTGTGTGAAAACAGCTGACTAAGGATTGTAATATTCCGTTTAACGATGAGATGTGAGAACAGTACCGCCTTGGAGATTGTGAAGGGCTTCATCGTGGCTCAGTTCAACCATTGTAGGTACCAGTATTCTATTCAAGATGGCGTGGCAAATGACCAAATCACTGATGCATACATGATAACTGGGACAACACATCTCTGGACAATACTGAACGATTAGATTTGCATTACAAAAACCGGTGAGCTCTTGCCGAATGGCGCTCACGTGGCAGAGAAGTACCTTCTTTTGGAGTCCATGAAATTAGGGAGGAAAGTTAGGTTTTGGTCCCATGTTAACCCGAGATCTTTGTGATCAGAAACCTTCCCAATTTCGGAACCATTAATGATGGCAGGAATGTGGTTCTTTATTTTCTTTTTAGTGCAAGTGACTTGCGCTGATTTTTCTTCATTTATTTGCAGACCAATGGCATGTAGATACTATTTAAGGAGCACGAGTTTCCATGTTACTTCATCAGAGATTAAATTGGTCGAGTTTGGGTCTCCTGAAGTGATCAATAGTTTCAAGTCATCGGCATAGGACAGGAAGTCTTGGTTAACCGACAGAAAGGGTTCCAGTGTAGTCGCAAATAGCGTTGAGGAGTGGACGCCCCCTTGTGGGACATCCCTCGAGATAGTGAAACTTCTGCTGAAGTACTGATGTGTGATTAGCAGATGTCTAGGTTGAAGGATTGATACCTGCCAGGACTTTCAAGAGATTGCAGGTGATATTGAAATAGGATTCCAGAATGTGCAGGAGGGCGGGGATGGATATCTGATCATATGCTGCCTTTATATCAAGAAACAAAATACCAAGTTGCGACCTGCAGTTGAACGCTGTTTGTATCCTGAAAAGGGTGTCTAGAAGGTTGGTGGTAGTGGATCTTCCACTAATAACTGAACGTAGATAGGAAGGTCGATAAAGCAGTGATCGATTATTGCTGCGCGTATGACTTTTTCAAATATTTTAAGTAGTCAGCATCCTATTGAGATGGACCGAAAATCTTTTGAACCCTTTGGAGTTTTAATTTTTGGGATTGGCTTAACAAAGTAGCCTGTTTCAGATTCTAAGGATCGTAGCAGTTTTGAAGATTTCCTGAAAAATGTGTAGGAAGAGTCAATTATGTAGGTGCTGCATAACTCTCCTGCTATCAGTGTCGAACGATAGCAGGAGAGTTATGCTGTCGAACGACTCCATGGCAAAACAACTTTGCAAATGAAGAGACAAAAATACGAGTGGATGTGTGTGCTATGAGAAAAAGGTTGTGGTCTGTGGCGGGGATTGGCCATAGCTCAACGACAAAAGTTGGATAGTGGTTGGGGAAAACTCTCGTGTGCTCAGAATCGGCGATTCCTTATGGAAATACAGTAGCAACCCCAAGCCGGCAACTCCAACCCCTTTTTGCACTGGATTCCGGCCACAAAAAGCTGAACTATATGCTTCAGAGATATGGGCCTCGGCTGCCGAATCAAACCTTAATAGGATATTTGCTGCAGAATTCTGGCTGTTAAGATGGGCCAACACCAAACTACACCTTCCCCCAGCCTTCAGAGCTACACAGTTAGCAGATGCCCTTCAACTGAGCAGGCTCTGATCCTACATCGGAGAAAGAAGGCTGCTATTCACGATCAAGATGGCCACCGGTAAAATTACAGAACCGAATTTCTAGGATCGCTGCTTTTGGCGCATTCCTTTCCCTTATCTCCGGTCTTCAGCACAGCTACTAGCCGACCATAACCGGCTAGTACCTACCAACAGATTCCTTCCAAAGCAAATGCTGCCCCCACTGCAAGCGATCGATGGTGACCTCCAAGAAGTGGTCAACAACAAAAAAATACAGGAAGGGAATCCTCGTCGAACTGAAAATGTAGAACTGTGCTTTGTTGCCTTCCAATAATCTGGATTCATGTAACATATATGTTTTTCTCATGTGTAACTATTTTGTAAACATGTAGCGTAAACCCCTCCATTGGCATCTCTTTGATCTTATTCATTATGGCCAAACAATCTACTTTCGTTCCTGCATTTTTTTCCCAATCGATTTCACACTAATCTTCCCCCCCCCCCCCGATAATACTGATTCCTCACTTCGTCTTTGCTTGTAACACCATCACAGCATTCTCATTTCTGCTACATGCAAATCTGTTCCTTTTTCTCCTTCGCTAGCCAATGCTTCACTCCATAAATCACCAGGGCTGTAGTGGAGAATATGCGCCGTATATCCTCTGTATTTTTTTAGATGAATAGCACATACCTAGTGGAATAACCAGGGTGAGGTCGGTGGGGCACGTGCCCTGAATGCTAAATTTGGAGGACGCCATTTTATGGTTAAAAAATGAAATGGTGACTTTGAAATACGACACGTTATTTTATTTTTTTGTGTTTAATAAACATCAACGTTGATCAAAGAAGTGTTTATTCAGCTATTGAGTTACCTTTCTTGAACTATTTGGCCTTCCTAATTGTTCAGGGGGTTGTCCGAGTATTTTGTGATAATTTACGAATAAAAGGAGTTCCTATTTCTCGTCATTTTCACTCCCTTCTCTCCCTCCCCCCCCGCCTTCATATTCTGTGCTGTTCCGACCAACGAGTCTTAGGGCCTTCGCACACGAGCGACTTTTTGTGGCCGAACTAGACTGCAAAAACGACGCCCCGCGACTCGACCTTGAGTAGTTGGTGTGTGGTCGGCTCGACTGAAAAATTTCACCCCGTTAGCGCTCATGTGCGGAGGCCCTTAAAGAAAACTTGATTCCAGAGCATAACGAGATGGAAGAGTTAAAAACCGGTGCAGTAAATGTAAACATCTTCTTTTAAGCCGCATCCCTTCTACTGCTAGTCAGCGTTTCTCGTTCTATCTCTCCACCTGTTTCTTCTCTGCTTAAAATCCGTTTCCCTATCCTTCCTTACTGTCTCCTACTGTTTTCTTTGGTCTCTTGCTTCAATGCACTCCCTCCACTGTCATCTCTTTGATCCTATTCATTATGGTGGTCTTTTTATGTGGCCAAACAATGTGTCTATGTTCCTGCATTTATTCTTTTAAACGACTTCACACTAGACATCCCCGATAAGACTGATTTCTCACTTCGACTTTCCTTGTAACACCATCACAGCATTCTCACCTCTGCTACATGCAACTTCTGTTCCTTTTTGTCCTTCACTTGCAAACGCTTAGCTCCATACATCAAATCTGACCTTTTAAGCCTTACTGGTACTTGTCGATCGCAGAGCATCCCTATCAATCTCTTCACTGAGCTGTGCCATGCTTAAAGAACTCATGTATTATTGACTCTAAACATTGAAATTTTTTTTTCTTCTGTCACAGGCTAGTCTTCTTTCTCATCACATACTCCTATTTCCACTAAAACCACACTCCATATACCATTTTTATTCTACTAATCTTCAGACCTAAACAAAGTATTGTAAATGCATCTCACTATCGTGTTATACAAAGGGAGGATGACATCTTTCTCCTTGCTTGCGATTGACCTATATACACCATCCTACCATTAATATCCGGACACCTGCCTTTCAACAAAAAAAAAAAAAAAAAAAAAGCTTTAATTGTGTCATTTAATATTTTGTGCTGAAACCTTTTGCTTTTATGACAGCCTTCAATCTTCGCGGAATACCCCCAACTAGCTTTTTATAAATGTCAAGTGATATGTTCCTCCACTCGGCCTTTAAAGCAGCCACCAGTTCGGCCTTTTTCTTTAGGAGATCTCGACGATCCAATGCATCCCAAAGATGCTCGATAGGGTTCAGATCAAACTCTGCGCTGGACAATCCAACTTTTCCACACCCATGTCCTTAAACCACTCTGTTACGACCCGAGCAGTATGGCATGGCGCGTTGTCTTGCTGATACAGGTATGGGCCTTCCCCGAAGTATTGCCATAATGTTGGAAGTGCATAATTGTCCTGGTTTTGTCGATATCCACTTATGGCCCAAACCATGAAAAGCAGCCCCATACTATGACACTGCCTGCACCAAACTTCATTGTTGGGAGGATACAGTCAGGAAGGAACTGTTCCCCTGGTATTCGCCACACCCAGGAACTTTTCGCACTCTCTATCAGGCCATCAGACTGATAGAGTGCGAATCTCGGCTTGTCTGTTTATAGGACTGTTTTCCATTGCTCTACACTCCAGGATTCGCGCTCCTTACACCATGTTAATCGGCGTCTAACATTTGTTGAGGTGATCAATTTCTTGCGAACAGCTGCACGTCCATTGTAATCCTTATCATGGAGTGTCCTTTGTATTGTACTACGTTAATCCCAATACTCTCAGAGAGGGTATGTGACTTGAGACAATGGCAAATTACGATTTGGCGCACAGTTCTTCGCAGAATTCTCTTGTCCCGTTCTGTTAGTTTTCGTGGTTTACCAGGCCGGTTTTTGGCAGATTCAGTCCCATTCCTCTTTCATTTGCATATGACGTCACTAACCGTTGACCAGGGATCCCCAGAATGACTGCGATGTCTCGTACAGAACGCTTACTTATGTGGCATCCTACTATCATTCCACGTTGGAAGTCTGTTAATTCTGTTGAACGTGTCATCTTGCATGCCCACTTTTGCAATTGTCTGTTCGAAGCCCAGTGTGTATATTCGGAGCAGGATCTGTGACGTGTTGCATGCATAGGAAACAGGTCCTATGCATGCAACATTATTAAGCGTAAAGTTTCAAGGCAAAAAATAAAGTTTGTTTATTCGCCAGAATATGTTTAAATGGCTTTTTGATTCTAATCCAGACCCTTTCAATTGGCCTAAAACCACGCTGCTACTGTGGCCTGCCTTACATTCGGTAGAAGATTCAGTTGTGTTTCTTTCATTAAGATTTTCCATCTACCTACAATAAACATCTATTATTTGTTGAACCCCTAGAAAACTTTTTTGTATTTTCTTTATTTTTATTCTAAAAATTTCGTTGTCATTCTGTTAATAAAGATTATAATTACTTACCTATTACATTCTTCGCAAAACAACTTTGTAAATGACGAGACAAAACTACGAGTGGCTCAAGAATTGTTGTGTGGGAAATGAAAAAACGCTGCTGTACTGAGATTCCTCGAAGCCCGGCCACTGCAGCCATCTTTTTTCAGTGGAGTCTGGCGACAAATAGTCACTCATATGCGAAAGCCCTTAAAAGAATACTTGATTCCAGAGAATAACGACACAGTGGAGTTTAAATCCTGCGCAGTAATTGCGTTTTCATGTAAACATCTTATTTTCAGGCTTATCCTTTCTACTTCGGGTCAGCATTTCTGGTCCTGTCTCTGAGTCAAATCTCCTACCTTACCCTCTCCCACCATGTTTTCTTTGGTCTTCCATTTCAACGTAGCCCCTTCACTGGCATCTCTTTGATCTTATTCATTATGGCCATCGTTTTTAAATGGCCAAACTCTATGTTCCTGCATTTTTTTCTTAAATCGACTTTACACTAGAAGGCAATTGAAGAAAAAATGCAGGAACCCCCGATAAAACTGATTCCTCACTTCGTCTTTCCTTGTAACACCATCACAGCATTCTCACGTTCCTTTTTCTCCTTGACTAGCCAACTCTCCGCTCCATACATCACTTCTGGTCTCATAAACTTCTCTTAAGTCTCACTGGTACTTGTCAATCGCAGAGCACCCCTCCCCCATTTGCTTTCCTGAAATTAATCTATCCATCACTTATCCTACTGCTGCACTGTACCATATTTAAAGAACTCATCTATGTTTGTGCGTTATACTAGTGATCCTAAATACCAATTTTTTTTTCTTCTGTAACAGGTTGATCTTTCTCATCACATACTCCTGTATTTCTTCTAAAACCATGCTCCATATATTCTACTAATCTGACTGTTTTAGGCTCCAGGATCCTTGTCCACTCCTCCAACTACATATCCCCCCCCTCTGCTTCTATCAATTAGTAAAATATCGTAAGCTAGTATTAACAACCATAGAATTTCGTCCTCAATCTTCCCTTTTAACTTTTAACATCCGAAATCATAATAACGAAGTATGGGCTTAACGCTGATCCCCAGCCTACGCTCACTCTTATACTCCTAATGGATAGCCCTAATATGCCCATATGGATCCTCTTTTTTTTTTTTTTGCAGTGCTCACCATACTGCTATCATTGAATTCTACCAGAAAGCTTCTCTAAATCAATCTTCTCCTCTCTGAACTTCTGCCTTATCTCAATATTAAAAATTGCTTTTATCGACCTTCTTGGCATAAATCCAAAGCGGTTTCTCGAGATTTCCAATTGTTGCCTCAACCGTCGCTTAATTAAGTTGATGTGCCATGTAGTAGTAAGGCTCTATGATACATCAAGTTAACTCTTCGGTAGTTGGCACAATCGTGGACATCTCCTTTCATCTGACATTCTTTCTGTGTTCATTATCTCGTTACAATAGCCTAATTATCTATCGAATCCCTCTTTCTCCCAGCACTGTCCATAGCTCTTCACCTACTTACATGCATGCAATAAGAGTAATTTAATTGTCTAACAGGATTGTAAGTGAATGGGTGGAGGATGTTTCTGTCTGTAATTGGGTGTTCAACGGCGGATTTGGGTAGGTGAAGGGAACCCCCCTCACGGGACTTGGCCCAAGATCGACTAAATTGGTACTGAAAGAAAAAAAAACCTCTGGAAACTCGTCCAGCGGGATTTGAACCCAGGTCTTTTAATGGTGGAGTTTCCATTAGACATGCAGCGTGTTCAGTTTATTAGTTTCTCTGTTTTTTAATAGAATAATCAAATATTTCTTTTTCTGTTCCTCTGATTATTTTTAAAACTTGTTTTGCACTCTTCCATGATTCTGTCGCCATCTTGCAATTCACTTTATTACAAGCTTTTCAGCCTCAGCGTGAGAAATGCAAAAGGATTATAAATTATTAAGAAAGTATACTTTTCCACCCACTTAAGTCATTATTAATGAACTTTGAATTGCCGTAACTGTCGCGTCCGAAGCGAGACTAATCATTAGCAACGTCCTACCAGTTGCTTTTTTATTAGACCTTCGTAATCTTTAGTATGTATCATCCCCCCTCCCCCCCAAACTTCATTAAACCTTCTAGACTTCAAGCTAGAAGGGCATATTACTCATAATAATTAAATAAAAATAACCTAATAAAGAAAATGTTATTTTCTTGCGTTCTGGATATTAAAATCTTATATTGATGTGATCGCAAAACATAATGGACGTTATCCTCTCAAGGAATTCAAGACTAAATCTATCAAGAACGAACTAAAATTGTCACACAAATAAATATGCTTTTCATGGAATAAAGAAATAAAAACCGAATTAATGGTGGAATCCACTTAAGTCATTATTGACTTAAGTGGACTAACGGGTTTTCTCAAATGGACATGGATCTCCAGATCCATGTCCATTTGAGAAAGGGCGATTGCACCCTTTCTCAAAAAAAAAAAAAAGTCTAAACAAAAAAGGTTTGTTACAGAGGTAATAAAATATGGACTAATTAAAACGTTGGGAGAAACAATGATTTACAAATATCATTCTTGTAGTCTTCATCAATTTAAGATTCAATAAACCTACAGAAACTCTCAATTGAGACGTTCCTACAGAGATACGCTGATAGCGAGATCGAGCGAAAGAAGAAAGGAAATGAAAGTGAAATTAGGGAAAGAGACCAAGTGGGGGGGAAAAGATTAAAAACACAGAGAGAGAATTAGGGAAAGTAGAATATTAATTACTTCCGGGCTGATGATACACCACGTGCCAAAACATGACACCCGTCATCCACTCACAGTTCGAGACAACAGCATGCAAACACAGCACGATTTCCAGGTTTCTAATTAGCCACCTGTTGCCGTTAAGGTGATTGGTACACAGAGGTTAGCTGTTTAAGGCTACTCCCTACGGGGAAATTGCTTCCGACCGTCCCTTAGTGAAGATGGATCTGGGGAGGTGGGGTGAATGGGACTGCCTAACTGTGTGCTTTTCGAGTTTTGCTCTCCCACGTTAAACGACACTGTGAGAAGGAAAATTTACCCCGAAGCTACTCAGGGTTGTTCTCTCTAGCCAGTTACCCTTGTGTGTGGTTGGGAGGGGGGACAGCTTCCTGTATGGCCTCGCCCTGCGGGAATAAACTGCTTAAACAGTGAAAATGCTTAGTTCAGGAAGGAGTGTTGAAATTCATGAGTTCTTCTTCTGTTACAAACTTTTTAAGTTTATCAAAGCTCAAATGCAATCTGGAAGTGTACTTGAAGAGTTACTCAAAAGGTGTCATCATCCAATGCAAGAGAATTTAAAAATTCTGCATTTGTAAACAATAACTAAAATCTAACTGACATATATATCACCAAGAACCTATAATGTCTGAAAAGTCTTATATTTTTGTTTTCAACATGTAAAGATTCTTGCTTTCTCTAAAAGCTTGATCGTGAAAGATTCCTTTGAAGAACAGTGATTTGAACGTACCAGAATAAACTGAATGACGCATACTATCCCTAGCCAGCTCATACACAGAGAGAGAATGATTAATGAACTCCAGCCAGCCAAGCGTACTCGACACGAAACCTGGTGAAGATGGGAAACTTTTTCTAATACAACAAAGGTTATGGCACGCACATTTATGAATTCTGATATGCTCGTGGGACGTGCATGAAAGTAGGGATTAGGGAAAGATTTACACTTCCTACTGGGGAACTAAGTAGTTGCGAACTTGTAGAAACTCTTCACGTTTGAGTAATGGAAAAATCTATGACTTGTTCCGAAAGAGCTGCATCAATGCAGGGGCGATGACCACTTTGGTGACTTGTATTCTAAGGCTTAAAATACTCCTCTGCACTTCGGCTTACACTGCTGAAATGTCAGCTTCTCAATTAGAATAAAATGGAGGCGTAAATTCATAAAAACTGCAAATCACTGTCAATTTTGTCTTTGTAAAGGCGCTCTACTCAAAAATCCTGTTATAGAATTTGACCGCTTTTATTGAGCAACCTAATAATGCGACCAGATTTTTCTATGAAATAACAAGGCGAATTTATTCTTTCTTTCTTTCCATCTCTTGCTTAGAGAGAGCCTAAAATTGAGATAATGAATGTCGGTCTCATTGTACAAGATTGGTAAGTGGAATTCATAAAAACTCCTAATTATAATTTTTATTTCATGTATTGTACCTCGTATTATGTTACACAAAGAATTGAGAAACTTAGAGTGGCCATATTTTAAATCATAACAATGGATTCTAATTGCGAATGCTTGTGTCATATTTTGTCAAGACAACGGCTTGTATTTCTTTGGGCAATCTTCCAATAAATTCACTTTAAGAAGTTTTTTTTTTAAACTAAACAAAACCTTATTAATTACAGCATATTTAAACAAGCGGACTTTGGTTGGTACAGAAACAGTTAACGATACGATCTATCATTTATACGACCTTGCTTGTCCAATAGGTTGAAAATACCATTCTCTTATTTTTAATGGCCATTATGATTTCTTAAAATACCAACTAAATCTTTTTTATTTTTTTTTAAGGTACATTATCACCCTGTCACTGTGCTCAGTGTTCCCACCATTTCTTAATAAAAGGAAGAAAATGAATAATGGCCTCATCTGAGAATTAATTATGTACGTATATTGTTTATTTGAGACTGTAGTTTTTTAGCCATTTCGAAAAAATGTGAAGTGGGTTAATGAGATCGTTCCTATGTCTCCCCTAATGACTTTTATGCTTACGATCTTATCCAGAAAAAATTTCCAGTAGACGTGAAGGGCGTCTACACTAACCGGATGGATGTCGATCCTCCAGTTTTAAACAAAATGGCTGTCAATCACATTGACCACCCATTCAGAATTTTCATCCCGAAATCAAATCTACAGTATATGTTAAGGCTGAATCCATGAATTCTACTTAAATTTCTTATTTTCATTGCGTAATATTGCGTACTGTTCCACAAGTCCTCTGTGCATGTACTTCAGAAATACTAATATCAATTTCGTGGATTTGTCTGTCCAGCTGCTGTATTACATTTAGAAGCAAATTGTGGATCGTAACTTCAGATTACCGATGTGGCATCAGACCATCATCCCTCGTGGGGGTTAGTTGCCACATTGGTAATTGGTGGATTGTAGTTAGACACCACAATTGGTGATCTTTCTGTGTGCGCAGCTGTGATTGGTCTGACCTTGATAAAAGCCAGACCAGTGGTTTTCAACCTTTTTCGAGTATGTAGAGTTCTTTTTAGCGTCAAAGAATTTCGCGGAATCTCACACCACATGATTAATGATAATAGCTGTATTTTTATAATCCATTGATTAATTACAAAAAACTGCTATTAGTTCAGTAACACTTTTAAATGATTTTGTATTTTTTTTAATTAAAACATTACTCACAGAGGTTATTATATGTGCGAGACATATTCGTGGATACGCGACCCATAGGTTGGAAGCCACAGTTCTAGTTAATAACGATTTCTGGAGGCGATCTAGTGTATGAGGGAGAGGTGATGTTGACTTGGTCCGTGGTAGTGACTTCAACCCCCTGCTGATACCTCTAGGATAAACTGGAGTGCAGATTGCGGATCTGCACTTTGAAGAGCTCTTTCTACCTCATCCTAGAGAAGCTCAACTGGATTGAAATCGGTGACTGGGAAGGCCTCCACGTTCCTGAAACTAGTTCTGTACAATCCTATCGTGCTGTTTTTTTGCCATATTCTGATCTTACTGGTCCTCTGGTTTTTACTTCTTAAATTAATCAACATTTTTAATTATTCTTGATTGGGCTGGGTTATACATGATTCTCAGTGAACCCCAGCGTGTACTGCAAAGAGTTGGTGCTTGCATCATTATCCAGGCAGTTCACAGGACCTTCTCCGCGTGCGGGTGGCTAATATCAACAGCAGCCAAAATGAGTGGTCTCTAACGATCCGTAGGATGAAATATATGTTTAGTTTGGCGTACGTTGATTGCGATACACTAGAAGGTCGTATAGCCTCTTCCGCGTTGCCATGAAAAGGTCCAGTGATCAAATGTACGTCATTATTTTCTTCGAAAGTGTACACCTCATGACTGGCCATGCCTGATATTCGAAATCTGTTGCGCATGGTGGGGGAAGGACCACTAACCATCGAAGCATTTTTGCTGAAGACTTTGGTTTATCCTTAGTGCTTTCGTAACTTCTATTGATTTGACATATAAGAGGGCAGGCAAAATTACAACTTGGTAAATTTCGATTTACCTACAGTCTTTGCCACCTGTTAAATTAATCTTCTTATAAAATAATAAGAGGGACTATATGTAGGCTCGACCCAAAAGAATATATACAAAACCTGAAATTAAACCAACTGTAAATAAATGCATTAGTGGATAATAATCAGTTTGTTTGTTTGTTTGTTAGTAATACCTTTATTACTATTAACTGAAATCGGTAATTAGATTGTTAGGTACACTCATCTAATAGCGATTAAGTCCTCCTCTTTTGCTCTCAGAACAGTTAGGATTCCTCGTGGGTTGGACTCAACGAGGTATCGAAACCGTGGTCCATGTGGACCCAATGAAAAATTTAATTACTATCTGATTTCTGAAATAATACTGGAGTACCCCTTCCACTGATTGCAAATGCTGTTCCTCGTTTTACAGATGATAGCGCACTACAATCCACCTTCCAGAGCAAGCTGCAACTTTCCGAATATCCATCAGTAGTTTTTTAAATCCTGATCTCCAGGTAATGCTTTGGTGAGGAAAAGAAAACTTAGTTAACTTCAATATTTCCAAAACTCAGCAAAAAAAAGTGGTTTGCAGCTCCCACGATCATCTTCAGCAAACATTCAGAATTCAAGGCAGGATAACTTTGACTTGTAATCTCTCTCAGCATAAGCACATCACAAAAATTGCCTCCATATACGTAATTCAAGTCCATTAACGTCTATCTTCTCTCCTCTCAACCTTCAATCCGTTCAGGCTATTAGAGTACTATGGATTCATAATACCTTTCACGTTTGGGGTTCCCGTCTATTAAGCAAGGTTAATACAGTTTTAACTGGCTTTTTATAATAGCTGGTTAATTATATTAATTAAATGACTTAATTACGTCCTTTTAATTAATAAACTTTATCCATATGACGTAGCACATTCCCTCAGTGGCGCAACCTGTTTTAAAAATTAATTAAATTATATATTATAATCAAATAACTTATAGTATTTAATTATACTGTGGAATTATTATTACGTACGAATTCAAGTTTAATTACGGGTTAATTTGTGCATTATTTTAATAATAAATTACCCTTGTAAATTTTAATCTCCCCCTTACTTTTGCCCCCATTTAGGTCCCCTAGTACTGTATTATTTTCCCGAAGGACTACACCACTCTCTATAATTACAGCTGTTTGTTGTTCACTGTTTTGATTTCTCATCCAATACGCAATATTCGGTTTTATGCGCCTCAAAGCTACCACAGCTAATTAGAAACATTATGGCCCATTTTAGCAGTATTGCACGTGACTTGGATGTAACCGGGAGGTTCGCTGCTGTGAAAGGCCGCTCCCCGACATTTACTAGTAACAACGACAGAAGTCTGCGATTAGGGCACTTGGAATCATTAAGTATATGGTGTGAGGTTGTTAGTGTGCGTCACACGAAGGATTCAACGCTGTCGGCTACTAAGGCAGACCCCTGAAGACAGTCGCGAGAGAGCGCACCATTTCGTCACCGGGAAAGCCATTTGTTTTAAACACCTTGACAACGTTTCTCTTTATTCAATAGCGCAGCAGAACGAGCTGAGATGCTTTAATGAGTCAAGGTCGGGGGGCCCTAATCGCTAATCATCAATCCAAAAAACCTTCGGTAGTAACGACGCTGAAGATTGTTACAAAAGCTCTATTAATGAATGATTAGGCAAATACTCATTATGCAGATGTACTCAGACATTCGTTTGGGGCTACGGCACCGATCTCCATTAAGCTACCAGACGTCCTCATCTCCGTCATTTCTTCCGATTTACGATCACACGTGAACGCTCGTGTAATTTGAAAATTATAGAAAGTTCATCTTTGCTCGATTTCCCTCCCTTCATCCCATCAACAGAAACTCGGATTCAAGATGCTTCCCAATAATTCGATTGACTGCAACATTCCAACAAATTGCTGCAGGTTTCGCTGTTTTTTCTGTCCCCAATGGAGTCTCCTTTTGCAGCCAATGACCCCAATAATAACAACCAACGTTGCTCTAACCCTTAATTATGTTTTAATGTTTTTGGTCACGAAATGCCCTGTCTCCATTCTGTGAACATTATGATATTCTCCCATCGTGATTTGATCTTTATTCTATTGTTGTATTGATTCGAAATATTTATTTTAAGTTCAGTTCCTCTATTTTAGATGCAGGTTTGTATCACAAATGTTATGGAATCCTTCTATTGACGTTTCTCAAAATGTTTTTCATTCGAGAAAAAATAAAACGAAACGAGGGATCCTAATTAAAAGCCATCCGGAATTTATAGAGCCTTTGCAATATTATACTTAAAAGTAATCCACGTGACAATAATCGATCCCCCCCCTCCATTGTTTTTGGCTTGGCCTAATAGTATCCATCAGAAGAATTTCTGTACATCTTCTTCCAAGAGGTCTTTTATTAATTTTCTGATATTTCTTTCTTTTGAGTCGTAGCGTGCAGAAGTTAATTTAGAAGTCTTTAAGCACGTTTCCGGTTGAGTTCATTTACTATTCATTGTTAAAGAGGTCTCTAACAAGGGGAAGTAGCACGGAACATGGAAGAGGCTGATCAAGTTCATCATCAGCGTGTAATTTTCATTTATTTTATTCTTTCGTTACTGGAAGAATGAGGTGTAGATGATTGGGTACGTTATAAATAGCTTTCAGCTTATCTACCCTAAGCACGCACAACCAGACAAACACACTGAGAGAGAGAGAGAGGGGGAGGAATCTCAAAAAGGTATACGGGATGAGTCATATAAAGTGTTACAAACAGTTTTACCGAAAACTGGCAGAGTTTTGGTGTGCGCTGTTTCTGTCTGATACTTGGCATAAACTGAAATTGTAGTTCATAACAGTAAGGTCCTCTAGACCTTTTGAGATAAGGTATCGACCCAAGAAATTTGTATAGAGGCAACTCTGTGACTGTCGTATTGTGACACATAGTTTGTAAACATCATTTCTTTGATATTTGAAAAACTTAAAATGACATATTCGCTTCTAAAATGCCATAAGAGAGAGAGACCATTCATCAACCAAGGATGTTGATATTTCTGCGTATTCGCATCCTGTTATTGATACTAAACATAACTTCATGTTAAAAAAGGATATAGGAACACATCTTCCATTCTTATCTGATTACAAAAATTTACTTGAAGAAAATTAATGTCGTGTACTACTTTGGACACAACGAAGTGGTACATATTGTATTAATACCAGGTTCTTATTTACGACTGGAGACTCCACTATCCACAACCATTAGGCGACTTTACGCATATCAGCCACGTTATACATTCAACTACTTGAACAGCTGGTTTATGGATTGAAAATCAGTGAATAAAACTGCTCAGAAGTTTTCAAACATCGATAAGGTCATCACATTAAAGAAAATTTTCCTTTTCTGTTTCTTTAAAAAGCTGTCTTCCTTCCACATACAAGCGTACCTTTACCATCCATTACGCAGAACGAACGCTGATAGTTGAACACCAGAAACAACAATAACTGGAAACGAAAACTGTTTCCTTTTCCTCCATTAAGATTTCTACAAGACTTGTAATTTTCCAGGAGATAACATTTGATGATCCATTATTCATTTCAAGGTTGGACATTACGAAGAAACCGAAGGTTTCTTCGTAATGTCCTGTTCAGAATGCTGTTTTCTCTTTGTCCTTGTTGATGTGATCTGTATGTTGTTGATGTGAAAATGGCTGTTTGTTAATTAGTATAATTGCTGTTGCAATCTCCTGATCACCACACTTCTATCTCGTCTTGTGCAGAAGTTGCTCAAGAGAAATCTTGTCTGACAATCTTCTAGAATATTTGTCGAAGGTGAAGATCCGGATAATGACCCCAATTTTCTTTGCCACGTTCATGTCGATCACATAATGCTATAATTAGTTCTTTATTGGGCATAAAACAGCATACAGGTGAGACCAGTCAGGTACTTTTTCTTTTTCATTCCGTTGCTTCAACAACTGTAATGAGCAAAGCTCCGATCTCGAGTAATAAGGAACAAAATATTTAAAAAAATGGCTTCCGCTCTTTTATTTTTTATTTTCAGCGGTTGTCATTAGCAACCACGTGATCTAGTTAACAATGTGTCAGAGACGTGAGGTGGCGCTCTGTAGCCAGTAGCATGAATTGCGCTCAAGTATAGATAAAATAATAGGACAATTAGCATCATATCCGAGGGGTAGATATTCGTGGATTCAGAGGGAGATGATGGCCTAATGATTTTCTTTATACTGACGAGAATACTTAAGTAGGCCTCAACTGGGTTAAAGTATTTTTTAGCTCGTATTATTCCTCCTATGTCATCATTAAGGAAATATTATCTAAAGCCTTCTGTTTCTACAAAATCGTGGTCCTTTCAGCATGGATAAACAAACTAATCAGCTGACTTTATTAGAATTTTAATTTACTTTTTATAATGAGATCCGAATTAATGATTGCAAATGTACTTGTGTAAATTCCTATCATGCGATTGTAAGCAGGTAACCCGGATTGTACATCAACAGAACAGGGAAAGGATATCCGGTGATGATTGTCGATTTAAGAAGTTATTTCCGCATTTTTGTTTATTTTTTTCGAATTGATGAAGGGCTTAAAATGCCTCTAACGTTGTGCCCTTCCCATGTCGATATTGATCAAGCAGTTGAACTAAATACCAAATACTTTTAACACCATCTTTAGTTCAAATCGTGAATTACTCAAGGAATGCGATTAAATATTGGTTATAATTTATAGAATTTAAAACAAGCCTCTTGGTGGATTTGTAATTATTATTAGACCTGTGGGTCGTGTTTGTAAGTCTTAATGTTTCTATTTTCTGTTTCGTTCTCATTATATCAATCTATTATCTTGTTTCACATCCACCTGCATGCAGGAACGATTAATCATGTCTAATAGTAGAGATAGTTCTTTTTTTAACCCTCGAGAGTTATGCCCCACATCCGGTTTTTAGCATTTTGACTTAAATTGTGTTTTATTTTTTTTTTTACGTGGCCGGCCTGTATTGTTTAATGGTTCGCTAAGTTTCTCAGGTGTTAGATAATTGTTTTTTTTTTATTTTTGTATACTTCTTGCTTCATTTCCAAGCAAAATATAGAAAACAAAAAGAAAGATAGATCGTTTTTTTTTTTTAAAACTACTTGCCTTTCTCTCAAATTTCTTATTTCACACATGTTTTCTTGATGTAGTAATCTCATAAGCGCATCACGTATTAACGCACTACCCAAGAAAATAATAATCCCATTTATATAAATACTGGATGCCATTTTTTCTTGTTTAGAATTGGAAAAGGACAGAAGAGACTATCATAATTTATATCACTTACTCTTTCCATATGTGCATTGACCTTAGCCCCAAAGAAATGGCCAACTTTGGTTTCTACTACTCAGCAGTTTCAATTTCAAAATTACAATGACATTTTCACGTATTATTTGCAGCCATAAACCAATATCCCATGACTGGATCATTTGTCCCCATGTCTTCTCCAGAGATCACCATTAAAAAAATCTACTTTGGACGAAAATTCGACAGTGGTATGAAAAACTTTTGCCTGAACTAAATTCTTAAAATTGCAAGAATAGTCCTATTTCTGTTTTTGAATCAATCATGAACGCTGCAGGAGGAGTTCAAAAATATTCATTGCTGACTTGAATTTGACTTACGTTTTGTATTGAGTTCAGCAATGTAAGGATCTACACTCTCCCGGGCGGGGATAGCTCCCATAGAAGGTCCTTGAAATTTCAAAACGCCAAGTGTAGTGGTCTGTAAACTTTTAGATTTTATTATCACACCTCTAGCATTAACCATTATTTGCTGGGGAGGTGTCACATCTCTGTCTGAAGCGTGATTGTCTATACCTTTGATTTATTTAACGTGACTACTGATGTCAGAGCTTTGGCTGTTAACTTATCTGTTAGAAGAGCAGGGCAACATCAGATTTAACATTTTTATCAGCTAAATTACTTTCTAATTGCATTTTATAAACGATGTGAATCAATATTTCCACAAAGTTATTCAAGAAAAAATTCGATTCATCGGGTCGTGGCAAAATAATTAGTTCTGAAATATGATAGCTACCATACCACATAATTAGGAATAGCCATTTAATATATGATTTCACATGATTGCAGATAATACTCGGCTATGAAGTACTAATGCCATTTATTTAAGTAACTTATTTATCTATTTGTCGGAGAACTGAGAGGTGTATAAAGCCTTGATGGGATTCTTCCTCTTGCTCAGATTACCGATCTGAGGAAAGACAGTTGTAGAAGAGATAAGTAGTTTATTGCTGGAACAAACTTCCACCAGTCGTTGTGGAAAGTTGATAGCTTAAGTAAATTCAAGGAAGAAGTGGACACACTTTTAGAAGCAGATGAATATGTGAAATGGGATTTTTTTGACTGTTGCTTTCTTGCATCATATGCCTCTGCTAATGCTAACTTGATCAGTCAATTGATGAATAAAAAGGATTATGTACACAGTTTCTTAATAAAAATATACACTGGTGGTGCAAAACTTAAGGACCAACACTATTTCTAAAGGTTACAACCACAAAATCTTTACTGATGAGAGTAGATTCAGTCTGAGCAGCGATTCTGGACGTCAGCTAATCTGGCGAATGGTTGGCACATGGTATTACCCCGCAAACATCGATATGGCGGTCGAGGAGGCGTTATCTTGGATGGACGTACACAACTCCAGCTACTGTACTGAGGTAATCCTTCCCCATGTGCGTCTGTTCCGAGGTGCTATTGGCCCCGAGTTCGTGTTTATGGACGATAACGCCACACCCCATCGCACTGCAGCTGTTGATATGCTTTTAGAAAGTGAAGACATTGTTCGTATGGATTGGCCTGCCCGTTCCATTGATCTAAATCCCATCGAACACATATGGGACGCCTAGCGGCACGTCCACACCCACCAGAAAGTGGCGCTGACAGAGGAATGGACGATGTTACCGCAAGAACTTATCAACAACATTGTTCTAAGTATGGACATGCGGTGCAAAGCCTGCATCGACATTAGGAGTGGCCATATCTCCTACTGAGGACCACCTCTTCCTTTTGTTCCACATTTGGCAGCAAATCTGTATCATGGCAGCCAGTGCTATGTTGCCATTTTTGAATAAAGTCCCTCTGTACCGTTTTGTTTCCTTCATCATTTCTGTACCTCACGAGGTTCCTTTGGTATGCTTTTCTCATATCCAGGCCACTTCTATGAGAAGCTACAGGTGAAAACCTGACTGGTCCTTAAATTTTGCACACCAGTGTATTATTCGTCAATGTAGGCATGACGTAGCCGAGTGTCAGGAGCGCGAGTGCAGTAACACATGCTCTTTGAGTGGACCCGGGTTCAAGCCAGTGACCACTAAATACGATTAATAATTTTTGTATTGATTGATTTATTGTAAACTCCACTGATCTGGTGGTCGTCCCGGAGTATAAACAAGAACATTATTATTGATATCGAAATAAAATATTTGTTGTCTTAGTTTGTATCTCAAAAAATCTGGCAAACCCTACTTTGGGATAAACATAACTTGATACACAGTCCCCCGAATATCACTAGAATTGGAGAATTTCATTACTTAGTAATGCATAGAGATGGAATGAAATTCCACGGGAGAGTTTAAAAAGCAAAGTCCAATTACGTTATTTAATTTGCAAAAGGATCCTAACCAAAATATGGCTTTCTATTTTGCTTCTGTAGTAAAAATAAAAAAATGTAATTTTCAATAATCACTCGTAGATGAGCGATAAAATAAGAATTTGAAAAAAAAAGAGTTTAATTCAATAACCCGGTATATTTGAATGTTATCGTAGAAACACTTCCACTTTCTAAACAGTAGCAGGTGTTGAATAATGTAAATACAATTAGATAAAAATCTAGCTCGAAATGGAAGATGATAGGTTCCTCGTTAAGGTCCTCTTGAAGAAAGAAAAATAAACCAATGTAAGACATGGTACATAACGATGTTGGAGTACCGTAATTACCTTTTTTTTTTTTCATATTTATTTAACTCACGTCTGCTCGTATATAAAGTTGTACAGAGATATGTCGCAGAAGATAATAAAGACAGATCTGTCAGGTTGAGGAAGTTTCTTGTCTAGATTCTTAACGAGGACAAGGTTTTTTCGATATTTAAAATTCGGTCCTGTTATGACTTGTCTGACTACTTCACATGTGTACGGTGGCGCCATCTAGAAGACAAATATTTAATGACAGTGCATTATAGTAGTTGAAGTTAAGTTTTGTGATGGTAGATGGCAGCACAGAAAAACGAGATATTTTTATCAAAAGATTATTTATTTTTGAGGTTCAAAATAAGACCTTAGCATCATGAGCTATTTGTTTATGTAATTGCATAATATTTGTTGTTGCCACGGACGATTCCAGAGAGTGGTAAACCTGTTTATATTAGTTTAAATCTGGTAAACGATTCTTCTTCAAAATTTCACGATAATTTCGGTGAGTAGAAAGACAATTGTACTTTTAGCTATAATTTTTGTTTAATTATTATAAGTAATGAAGCAATTATAATCAGATCTTTCCTGGTAAGACAGGACAGCTTCCAGTGTACATTGAAAACTGGATATTGGCAAATGAAAAGCAATCGAGTGAGCGCAGTAAACAGATAAATGTAGAAACCTCAAAACAGTAGCCTACGCGGAAGTAACGTATTTTTTTATGCTGTAACTGTAGTAGAAAGCAAACAACACATGTTTGTGTCATCTGTCTCATTTTGAAGCGTCTCCTATTAAGCAGTTGATATTGAATTCTCCGACACGTACACCAAAGACTGCTGAGCAAACACATTACATAACACCAATACTAAAGGAGAAAATTAAATTCGCAGTATTTCATTGCACCGTGATGAAATATTCTAATTTTCTCATTTCGTATTCTGACAGTAACACCTTTATCTTTGCAGATAATGGCCGAATCAGAGTTGTTTACGATTAGGATTCCAAAATGTAAAACATGTCCACCTCGGCGAGTTGCTGTTCTTCTAGGGCTACTGGCTCTTGGAACTATTGCTGGAGTTATCAGTGGGGCTGTGATAGTCTACAATATGTCACTTGCCATGAATCTCGACTCCATTGAGTGCCCAGGATTTAAAGGTAACATGTAAAGTAGACGAAATCTAACCATTTATTTAAAATGATTCGATTTTAGTTATTTCAAAATTACGTTTCGTTTATTCTTTATTTATATTCTTTTTCCTGTAGACAAGAGAAGCTGCGAGACTGTTGGTTGTCGTTGGTATCCTTCAATTCCACGGTGCCGCCTTCCAAGAGGATTCTCTCCATACACCCTGATGGCCAAGAAGAATTATAACAACGGAATCAGAGCAGAATTATCTAAACAGACTAGCATTTCTCTATATGGACACATGTTTGATAGGGTCACTCTAAAGGTTAAATACTTATCGGAGAAAATATTGCGCTTCAAGGTAGGGCTGTTTTTTTGAAAATTTCTTTGAATAAATTCAGTAAAAAAAAATCTTCTTGACTCCAGGCTAATTTTAGTTGTAGATTTAGAATTAGTCTGAATGGTACCTTTAGCCATTTCCTGACTAAAGGCAATTGTCACAGATTTTGTCGACCCATAGGAATTATTATTACCTTACCTTTTGAAACAGCTATTTGGGTAAGAAGTGAACGTTACAAACACACGTCCTGTAGCCTCCCATGGGTTTAATTTTAACAAACACTTTATAAAGATTGTTTTCCAACTGGAAAGCCTTGGCCAAAATGATATTGGTATATCAAACTTCGCATGCCGATGCCACTGGCATAGTGTACCGTTGAAAGAAAATAATAACTTTTTAAATATAGTATAAGTTGATATAATAAAAAAAAACCTTCGAATATACAACTTAGTAACAGAAGGTTCTTTTTTTTTAATCACGCATGAGATCTCACTTGGACTGTTACCGGAAATTAATGATCTCCCCTGGTATTTGGACATCCATGTTAATATTCATTTAAGAGTGGTTCGTTGGGTTGTTTGATTAGCGTTAAAGGCCCAAACCATAGAGATAGCTAGTCAGTGACAGAAATATCTGTCACATAGGCTACATTTTCTAGTCCGAACAGTGAGATTGGCCAGCCACTTTTAGAAGATATGCTATAAGGGTCACTCAGAATTCCAGATCATCAATGTAGGATGTAGCATTCATGGTTGCATGCCCTCACCAGTGGATCTAATCTATACTACCAGAAACAGCCCCCATCCCAGCCTCTGTTACCTCCTTCTCCTCGCAAATGAGGCAGTACACTCAGGTAGTAAGCATTCTCCCTATAGAAACACTCTCATCGCTCCACGAGACCAATTTTCGTTGACCCATGCAGGTTTTGTGTGCCTTATCTTTTGTTATATAAGGCTCAAAAAGAGAATTTTCAACATAGAGCTCTCTACATGTGGTGGAAATACTTAATGGATTTTCTCTGGCTATTTGCAGCTCCAAAGCTACCAGTTGTCTTAAGAAGAAATGGACTTCCAACTGTTGACAATAATGCGCAGAATTCTCCATATGACATACAATTTCTTTCTTAAACTCTTAACTCCTTTGATGTACAGATTTGAAATGAATTCCGGACTGATCCACCTTTCCTTTATAGGCCAGAATAGCTGTATTCCGAAACCACACGAATTCCTACAGTAAGAACAGTGACTTTTCGGTAGTACAATAGAATATATTCCATAATCAGATGGATGTCTGTTGTTCATGCAATCAGTTAGGTAGACAGTTTAATTTTAGCATTGTCATATATCCATTTTGAACAATTCTTTATCCGTATTTATGTAACAAGGAAACCATTTCTTCTTTAGTTTGAAGATTCCAACAACACGAAGAGGTACAAAGTTCCTCTGTCCAAAGATTTTATGGAAGTAGGTCATGCAGATGCATCTACCAAATTGAAATACGAGTTTGAATTGAGTGATGAAGGTAGCGCTTTTCATTTTTATGTCAAGAGAAAATCCAATGGAGTAGCTCTGTGAGTAGACCATTAAAGTTGATATTAGTTTATTATTTGAACGAATGTCAATGAATATTATTCTTACCATTATTAATATAATTGATTTTAATGTAATAGCATAGAAGCACTTTACAACTGCTTTCATCGTGAGATTCATTTCGGTAATTGCGAGCATATGTCTGCTGGATGGATTCCAAAGCTATTTGCCCTTTAATTAGGATTAAGTGAGAGGAAAATGGCTCTATCCATTTCTTTCTTTCTTTATCTGTAGTTGCTGATTCTCGGCAAATGTGTTAAGCGACTGACAGAAAACAGATGTGAACTCCAAAGAGTCAAAACTATCGTGTTTGAATTGCATTAGAATAAATTAAACTTCAGTGAAGGATAGGTAGAGGTAAATTTTCATGGACGAGGGAGATTTTCTACCCTCAAATAATATTAAACAGGCCCCCATTACAAAGTGGAGACCACATCTACGAGCCAAATTCACACATATTTTGTTGCAGAACTTATTTTATTGAGTTGAGTGATAGACATTGTATTTAACTAAACAAACATTGCTATATTAAGAGGAATTAAATTTTTTTTTTTTTCAGCTGGAACACCACGATAGGAGGGTTCATGTTTTCTGATCAATTCCTGCAGATTGCCACTTATTTGCCATCGAAAAATATCTACGGATTCGGTGAAAATACCCATAGGTCGTTTCGCCATGATTTGAACTACCAAACATGGCCCCTGTTCGCGAGGGACGAACCACCGAAGGATGTAAGTTCAGTTTCTGAATATTAAAACAGCAAACTTAGCTCAGTTCACTGTTAAATTCAATCTGCTTGTCGTTCAATCCGACGCCTGAATTTGCAACTGTAAAAGAATGTTTTATTCATTCATTTAAACATATTAAATTATCAAAAATAAAGGGAATGTACCTAAAATATGATCTTATAAAACAATAAAAGTTCTCTCTTTTTTTTAATACTTTAAACTCCTCAAGTGAAAGCTGCCATTGAATATATATATATATACAGTCATATACTTGTGTATGATTGTACACGCTGTATTCACCAAAGTTGACCTTAACTTACTCATTCAGGTGTTCGCCCGACCTCACGAGTTCCTCGTAAGGGCCGTCTTGTGCTGACATCTAGCGCTTGAAAGTAGTATTATTTGTGCTAGTAACTCCCGGAAAGCATCCCCCCCCCCTTTCCATTTGAATTAGACTCCAAGAACTTAAGCTAAATGTAAGGATTCTCAGTTTATTTCACTACATTTTATTGATAGAAAGAAGAAAACACGTACTGAATTTTTCCCCTGGATGATTCCATTCTTCAGAAAGTTAATTTTTATTGATGGAAATATACATCTGTGTCTTTAAGTATCTTTGAATAGTAATTTCAGACTTTCTTTTAGGGAAATCAGAATCTCTATGGAGTGCATCCTTTTTATACCTGCTTGGAGAGTGATGGAAAATCCCATGGAGTCCTCCTGTTGAACAGTAACGCTATGGGCAAGTACACCTTGAAACTTCAAATATTTCATTCATTGTGGAGTGTCCTATAAGTATGCCACTTCCTTATATCTTCATCTTTTTATAGATTGCAAAAGAAAAGTCATTCAGTTTAAAGCTTCTCTCTTTCACGTTAATTCTGATGGACAGAGTTAAAAGTAGAGGTTTAGGCCTTGACTTTGACCTTGGATATATGAATTGAAGTATCCTGGATCATACAGCCAGAGGTTGTTGGAAAGAACCTTCAGGATATGTAAAAGTATTGAAGAAGAGGTTTGTCTCGATATGAAAGAATTGCTGAGAAAACTATTTAAGAAAATCAAGGAAGGTCAGTAATCGAAAAATAGGCAAGAGTGGAATTTCATAATCAACTCGACATTAGCATTTTACAATGAACAATATATAACTTTCCACTCGATGAATGTTTCCTTGTATACGCCCACTCAATGAAGGTGATCCTGGTTGGAGACCAGTTCTACGAATGGGTTTCCCCGCACATGGACAAGAGCTGGTCTACGATTACTGTATATGAGGTTCCTGAAAGAGGTGTACATTGCAAAATCCCCCATCACTTCCAGTGAAGTGGATACCATAAACTTGGATATTTGCCATAAAGTAATTGATGACTTTCCTCAGTAATGCATCTATGTCGTGATCATAATGGTGAGCAGTTGGATGAATGAATGAGCTCTTCGTGTTGTATTTGTGGAATTCCAAACGTAGGAGAAGTACTTCTGGGATGCTGTTTAAAAAATTGTTTTCTGGAAGTTCTGTTCTATCGAATCAGACCATTACATATTGTATTTACCTCCATTATAGGCAGGGCTCGACAAACAAAGTTGCCATGGCGACTAATACGTCAGTTTATCAGCTGTTAGGCTGACTGCCATTTCCGACAAAGGTACAGCATGACCGAAATTTATATCGGTTACTTTAGGGATAAAAGTAAATACCAGCATTTTCATTTCAGTTTCAGAAGATTTTTTTTAGTATTCTGCATCCTAACTGGCGACTAGATCTTGAATAAATTTTTCGAGCCCTGGTTATAGATATCTTTTAGAAATAACTGATTTTTTAAAAATCATAACAGCAGCTTAACTCTAAAGTTAAGTGTTGCTTTTGCAGAGTATACACTGATGCCAGCACCTGCGTTGTCGTACAGAACAAATGGGGGAATCCTAGACTTTTTAATCCTCGTGGGTGACACTCCTGAAGAAGTCATTCAGCTGTACACAGGGGTAAGAAGCTTTGTAACCACATTATTCCAACCAGTTGTTACAGAAAACATGCCTGCCTGCATATATACTTACATTATTTCTTTTGATTTTAGATGATTGGCCGTCCTGCGCTACCTCCCTATTGGGCTCTTGGATTCCACCTTAGTCGCTATGGGTATAATTCCTTGGAAAATGTACAAGTCCTTGTAAACAGAACTAGGGCAGCTCAAATTCCACACGTAAGTTCCTCTGTTCCTAACATATCCTGCCATAAAACTCAAAATTCGTACATTTTTGAACTGGGTTACCAGATTTTCGGGTTTAGAAACCGGACGCACAGCCGGAATGTTGAAGCAACATATAACCCCGTTTCTTACTTTCATTTGAAAACTTTATCCTGATTAAAATTTGTTTTAATTAATCCAATTGGGATGGCGGATAGTCTTAGTTTGGAAGCGAGAAAGATAGATATTGTTCAAGGACTGCTGCTCGTTATTTACAAAACTTTATTATGAAATATGTTCTGACGTTGGAGATGCACTTATGGGATAGCTTCATGACATTGCAGTTGAAGTATATTAAACCCAGATGAGTCGCTCAAAATTCTTCTGTAATGATTGCTGAGTCAGATTACTATGACTGTTTTTGCTTTGTTCAGTATGACAAAGACCGACCGAGAACGCGAAATATATTACATAATTTCGAAGAAACTAAAATGTCCTTTTTCAATTAAAAAAACAATTAAAATTTCACATAATTCTTACAGTCTAAATTGTCTGCAACTTCCTCACTGTGGATAGCCCGGCGTTTGTGTACCACTGAATTAATAGTGTACTTTGAGTCGCATTGCTCTTATTTTGAAATTTAGTCCTTTATAAATCTTTTTCAGGACGTTCAACATCTTGATATTGACCACATGGATCATCGTAAAGACTTTACGTTGAGTGAAGAAAATTTCAGTGGCCTTCCGGAATACATGAAGCAGACCTTTGTTAAACACAATTTGAGATGGATTATTATTCTGGTAAGCGTTTTGTTAATGTGATAAATACATTTAATAACACATTTGTATATAGTTTAAAAGATTGTTTTGCTTCCTGTAGGACCCTGCCATCGAAGCCAATGAAACGTCAAATGAACCATACAACAGAGGTCTTAAAGAAGATGTTTTCATAAAATGGCCACCAAATCAAGACCGCAAAGACTTTCCCGATGGCGTAAACAAAAGCACAGGAATTATGTTTGGAAAGGTTAGATGTGTAGCTTTTGAGTGTGTACTTAACTTATTTAGGAGATGTTAAAAATAAGTAATTACTCAACATTTTCAGGTGTGGCCAGATGGTCCTGTTGCATTTCCGGACTTTTTTCGAAACAGCACTAAACATTGGTGGATGGAAGAAATCATTGCACATCGGAAGTTGCTTGAATTTCATGGTCTTTGGACGGTGAGTTGAATGAATTTCATAAATGTTAATTGTAAAGTCTCTTCATGGTTACGAATCGTTCCCAGACAATTACTTGGTTGCCCATTTCAGTAATACATCATCTATCCTAAAGCAATATTTCACTGGAATAAAGTAAACTACAAATTGGGGCTGTCTAGATATAAATTTTCTGTCACAGTCATTAAGATGCATTGCTTTCCAGCGAAGTTTGCTTAACTTGTTTAGCACCATCTCAATATGGCCATATTCTCCTAGTTGAGGATCAGAAACGACACCAAGATCTTTGTGGCTGTCGATTCCTGAAACGGCCTTTCCATGGAATTGAGGACTGTATGATCGTTGGTGGTTGTTTAAGCGAGACCTCCCGATTTCACCTGCCTAAAGTGCAATTCAAAAGAACTTTGGGTAGATACCAAGATCCAAGCTATGAATAACATAATTAAAATAGTGATCACACTTAGTATTCTTTAAAATTCTAAAGAACCGGTACCATAGACATTGCAAATCACTATACTGTTTTACTTTTATAGATTTAATGATGAAGTGCCTTTAATTGTTTTTGAAAAACCAATAAATTTCGGTCGATTAAAGAAGGAACATTGTTCGTAGCTGAAAATCTCACATATTCATAAAAAGAACGCAATTTTTTTAAGTGACAGTTATCCTTGAGTGAGATTTCTATAGTCAGTCCCCCCCCAACTCCTCCATTTCTTTCTCGAGTATAATGTTTATGTCCAGAAGTTCTTTACTGGATGCCAATTGTACTTTTAGACAGTATAACGCAAAACTTGAGAAAAAAATGGAATACGCATCCCATGCTGTTTTTGTTACCATCTATTATCTGAAAAGTATACAATATCCATCATATATGGTTGAAATCTAGTACTTAAAGAATTAAAAACGAATCTTCCAAGAACAGTTTAAAATTTTTACCAACGTTATAATTTATGAGATTGTGTGAATACCTTTCGTGTTTAAAATTATTTTTGATTAAAGTTAGTTTTAAGAATTAAGAAAGAAATCTTGAATACATCTCTCAGGACATGAACGAGCCAGCAAATTTTGGAACCAACGATCTGAAGCCATGGTATTGTTCCAATGAGGTCCATACAGGGACATGCTGGAGCTTGAAGTGCCCCGAGAATTTGTATGACGACCCTTCATTCATACCAAGTTAGTAGTTTTTTATATTTTAAATTAAAACAGCTTGATCTAGCAATTACTTTATACAATTAAACTTTGTATTGTAATAGGTATGAAGAACTGGATAAACATTTACCTTTCCATTTAGAATTTCCTTCATCATATGGGAAAAATGTCAGGCTTTCTCAAAAGACGATATGTTTATGTGCCAGACAAGGAGAAAAGTCAGAATATGCTCACTATGATGTTCATAACTTATATGGTTGGAGTCAAGCTAAGCCAACACTTCAGTAAGTATATTTCTGGGTGACAAACCATTCCTTCTAATTATCATTGCTCTTCAATGTACTGTTTGTTTGTTAGAAGTTTTGGAAAGAAAAAAAAAAAAGCATTTTTAATCGATAGGGGTCTGGAGAGAGCAACTGGTGAAAGAGGGATTGTTATATCTCGCTCCACTTACCCATCTAGTGGTCTATATTCAGGACACTGGCTAGGGGATAACGAAAGCAGGTGGAAGGATCTCAGACGATCTATAATTGGTAAATAGAATTACTGTATATTTTTACATTATTAAGTTTTTTTTTTTTTTAGGAATACTACTACAATAAATGTAAGATTAACCTCAGATGGATTCTGCCAGTTGACAGAAATGTTCTCGTTATATCCTTGCAGACATTGCCCATAATGTTTGGAAAGGAATTTATACCTTATCCTTTATTATTCACAGCACAGATGGACCAGAGAAGCAAGAAAGATCACGATTGTGAGCTTAGGCTGCTTGTAATTCCATCAGTTTCTGATGAAGTCTACATAATGTTTTTAACAGTTAAACATTCCTTTGTAGTTGGAATGATTAATTTATGCACAGACAAGTTATAGAACGTGGGCGCCAAAAAGTACTCCCACTTAGGCCCACGAAAGTACAAAATCCACTACTACTTTTATGTTTGTAACTCGTTGTGAATATTTAATTACATAAGAGATGGTTGAGTAGTTATTCACTCGAATTTCTTAATTTTTTTGTAGGTATGCTGGAGTTTAATCTATTTGGAATCCCTTTTGTAAGTATAAATCCCCTTCATAATCCGAATAACTTTTTTATCAGTAACTTCGAACCTAAGCAGACCACAATATGGTATTATTTGTAGGTCGGCGCCGATATATGTGGGTTTTTCTCCAACGCTACTCAAGAAATGTGCAAAAGGTGGATGCAACTTGGAGCTTTTTATCCCTTTAGCAGAAATCACAATGGCTTCGGAAATATCGTAAGTTATGGTTAAATAAATATCTAATCATAATTTATTTAATTAAATAGCATTAAAAGACGTACATATTTTAATTATCAAAATTTAATTTGAATCCAGGACCAGGATCCTGCAGTGTGGCCGGACGTTGCCGAGTGTTCCAGAAGGGCCCTGGAAATACGATATGCATTGCTACCTTATCTCTATACGTTATTCTACAAAGCGCACACAGATGGCAGCACAGTCGTTAGGCCTGTATTCCACGAGTAGGTGCACCGGTCTGTATTACTGGGGGAAGATGCATTGGCCCTGTTTTTATTCTTTATTTAATATTACAGTTAAACAAGATACTATTTTTGATGCATCAGAAATCTGAGACTATTTATTTATTTTTTTGGTTCAGATTTCCTAGAGATGAAAAGACTTGGGGCATTGATACCCAATTCATGTGGGGTTCTTCTCTTCTTATATCTCCAGTCTTACATGAGGCAAGCAAATCATTTTAAGTATACCTCTTTCGTTAGAATATAGTACTTTAATAATTATTAAGTCTATTAACGCGTGATGTGTATTGTAAGAGTTAGTATCTAAGGTAATGTTTAATATACGTGTAGTATAGAACAGCAATCAGGATTACTCCATCAGTTATTAATTTTCTGGATTCGGCACATCATGGCCTAAGATGCCAATGCGCTATGAAAGTCTTGGTTGCTGTGAGGACCAATGTTTTAATACTGTGGAATAGATATCTTGCCAGAGAATTAATAAGAGAATCCCAAGGCGACTAATCCGGACCTAATGGAGGATTCTCAATTGCTTTTCTGGATAATTGTTATGCGGAATTCTGTGAGTTGACTGTTTTACCTCTACACTTGAAATGAGCAACTATTCCAAGTTATTAGAAGGCTCATCCAAGTAATCTCTCTCAAGAGGATGCCCCCAGGGATCAGTTCTGGGACCCCTGTTTTGGACAGCCGGCTCATGCAAAAACCTGACAATATCTCTGCCTTTGCCTACGCCGATGATTTTGTTCCAATTCCAGGTCGATCGCGTCTTCAACTAGAACAATCAGCCAATATAACTCTTTCTGAGCTAATCAAGTAGTCGAGTATACATAAACTACGAATATCTGCCACAAAAACAAAACTGATGGTTTTTAAGGGCAAGTTAGATTACAGAAGACCTAATATAATGATAGACGGAAAGCAAATCCCTTTTGTTCCTGAATTAAAACATCTTGGCGTAATTTTAGATTACAGGTTAACCTTCTCCTCTCATATTAAGAAGTTCACTGCACCAATAGCAACATATGCTGCGGGAGTTTGGTTTAATAGAGCCGTTAATGTTAAACTCCGTTCCAAGCTCATCTCCATTCAACGGATTATGCTGCTTGCTATGCTCCGGGGCTGCAGGACCTTGCTGGAGTCTTACCACTAGACCTGCATGTCATCTTCAAAGGGTTATGCTATCGTTTAAAGCACAGAGTTTCTGGCGAGATTCGCGGCATCTCATGCAACTTAACTGCTAAAATCAAAGACGAGAAACGGAGAATCTGGAATGAACTTATCAGTCTGTGACAGTCACGATGGGATTCCAAAACTACTGGTCAAGTCACCCGCTGTTTTGTTCCTGCAGTTACCACTCAACAAGAACGTCCGCCAATGGTTTTCTTCCAGTCTAACAACATCGTATATACTTACTGGGCACGGCTCCATCAACTCCAAACTATTTCAATTTAGCTTGTCTGACACCAATATCTGCTTGTGTGGTATTGAGGAAACCTGGACGCACATTTATCGTTGGAACCTGTACCACGATGAACAGATATACACTACAAGCTGCTGTAAGGAAATGAAGTGGCACTGACTGAAAATTCTCAATCATTCTCTTCTCTGCTGTTTTCACCAAAAGAAAGCAACTCTTCTCAGGTCTATCAACAACAAGGAACCAACCCGACACCTGCAATGTCTATTGATATCACCTGCCATCTACTTTTTTTTTTTTTTTTAGCTGGTACCCCAGTTTGTTCAGCTGTGGGTACGGGATTAGCTAGCACTACCTCCAGTGGGTGCGGTTTTCGTTCTTCCTAGGACAGAAAAAGACTGCTGTCTCGTGTTTCCTGTGATACTTGTGATTTGCAGTGTAAACATGTTATATGTTCATTACACCTATGACATTGTATATAATATGTATGTACATAGCGGATTTGCCAGTTTCTGGCAAGGGGCCGCTTGTTGTTTTTGTAAATAAATACACTTGAAGTGACACAGCAGCATAACCTTCCAGTGTTTTCTCTGCTCTCTGGATCAAAGTAACTCCACTAATGTCTCACCCACAGTCACATCACGTCTGCAGAGGGAATCCCATTCGCAGATGCTTCTGCCCATCATTGAGAATTTCAGAATAAACTTTAAAACAGATCCTCTTGTACTGCATTCTCCATGGCAACTTAGTCTGCACGGTGCGTCATCATCTGTCTCTTCTTTGGAAAGGGCTGGGTTCAATTCCTGTCGTCGACAGGAACTGAACCCAGAAGAATTTCTAAAGACCTCTACAATAGAGTCTGGCTAGCCGATGTCATTTGGAGGGAGTATGGTTTTTCAGCCTCATGCATAACGCACAATTCCGTTCTGAGACGACAAGCTTTGCTACCATTATTTATCATCAACTGTCATAGCTCGATCCGTCCTGATGACTGTGTGAGCTTACCTTAGTCGAAGGTCAATCACCCTCTCTGACATTTTATTTGACTACCTACCTCCTTTGTAAATGGTTTCTACGTTTCCTATTTTATTTTGTTGTATTTCATGCGTTTTCATCGTTCTGTAGCTAACTCTAAAAATATTATTACTTCTAGGGAGTGAAAAAAATTGAAATCTATCTACCAGATGACGTATGGTATCAGTTCTCTTTGGCTGAGGTAAATTCATATTTTTTTTTTCAAATAAGACACTAACCTTGCCTTTTAATATAAAGAACTGCAGATTACAAATGCCATATGGAATTCCATTTCAGACTAAAAGGCAGTTGCATACTGGAGACTTCGTTGAAATCACCGACTTAGACGATCCAATACTCCACCTTCGAGGAGGATCCATTTTACCACTACAAGATCCTGGAATCAACACTAATGAAAGGTGGGATTATCAGGCCAATTTGTTATAAATAATGCTCATTATAACGAAATCAAATACCTTTTTTCCCTCTTGATTTCAACTGTGAACTAGTTTATCCTAAACACATCGAATAGCCACTAGAAGTGTGTACAATGAATTCAATATATCTGATCTGCTAAGTGCAGGTTCGTATCTTGAAGTTTTAGGAAGTCCGAAATTGAATAAAGTCTGCTCACTGTTTAGTGCTACTATCTATTGAACACGTGAGATGTGTGTTAACTAGAGCTCAGTTCAGGCGTGCGTTTCTATCATGGAAGAAATGCGATACATCAAGTCGTAGAGTATTGAACACTTCCAGGATGTTGGCTGGGACTGTGGCCTAGGTTTCAAATTATGCGATCCCTTGATTTGTGAGTGTTTTAACCTTTTTGGTCTGCTTTCCCTCCTAGATGTTTTTAATTGATGAAAGGGATCTGGAGCTGAATTCTTTGGTTCAGGTCCAGTCCAATACTTGGATATTAGGCTATAATATTAATGAATGTGGCGATATATAAAGTTATTTTAGTCATAATTTATAAATCCAGCAAATCAAAAGTTTTATGAAATGTATTATCTTATTTTTCATTTCTCAAGCCGGAAAAGTCCATTTACACTATTTGTTCTTCCAAAATCGAATTTATCTTCTGGTGAACTCTTCTGGGATGATGGAATCACAAAAGGTGAGTATCAAGGTGTGCTTATCTTTGTTTTGGACGACTACCTATTATATTTTCTATGTTTGTTGAACTGAGGCAATATGCTATTAATTTTAAAATGCTTAGCAATTCATAAATTGTTTTTCAGATACCATAATGAAAAATAAATACTACCTGTTCTATTTTCGACAAGCACAGGTAATTCAAATTTCTTGATAATGACGTATATTAATATAATTAAATAATTATACATGTTAAACTTGGCAGAAGTTTGTGGCCAGCTTGATTTAAGACTACACAGATGGTATGACCTTAATTCTCACAGCAGAATGAACTTGCCTTTGCAAAGTTGTTCGATGGGTGAGCTGCCATGCAGTTTAAATTCTTCTGGTCACAGGCGAATGGCAAGATAGTCATTATAATTGTTTATGCTTAATGGTCATTGAAAATAAATCCTCATTTTTAAATTAGTGCGTTTTGAACATCACGGAAAAGGAGACTATAAAGGATGATAAGATGAAACCTGTTCTTGGAAAGATCAAAGTATTTGTCGACAATCCCCAATCCATCAAAGCGAAAGTACAAAGTTATGGAGAGACCAAGATGGTAGCTGTCGATTCTTATAGCTATAAAAACGTAAGTTAAGTTTCTTTTATTGATTAATGACCTGCTTAATTAATATTTAAATATACCTTGATTATTTGGCTAAAATGTAACGCAGTCGTGTTATTAAAAGAAAAGTTAATTGGGCAAATTATGAAATATAACTATAAGTAGCTTTTAAATACCTAATACTTGCTACACAATAGATGTATTCGTTTGGACAGGAACAAACCGACTTGTTGAATTGTATAATGCCAGAGAGCTGACTATTGGCCCATTGTCCCGAAAGGGGGAAGAGAATTATGTAACAGTCGGTTAGCTTTGCGTTACGTGTTAATGAAAATGTTAGCAGGAATTATCGGTGAAGAAAAGTGATTCACAGTTTGGAGATGTTCATCTGGAGTAGATGTGCCTGAAGACATGTTTCATGATGCATCATTTAAGAGATGTATTCTCCAACAGACCAAATGTCTCTTGGCCTCTCATTAGCGACCGCAAAGAACCAGAAGTCTTACTGAAAAAAAAAGTGAATTCGTGTACTTGTGCTTCAAGAACAACTCAGTTGCTTTCTTTGGACTGTATTCAGTTTGGCCTTCCAGTAACGTCTTTTCAAACTGTTGCAACTATTATGGATAAAGTGGACCTTGGCATGGTGTCATATGTAGCCGACAATTTCATAGAGTCACCTGTGGACTTTTGTAAACCACACCATTTATTGATTACCACGGCCAAAATTCACATTTTGCTGCAATGATGCCCCCTTCAAATGTGGGTGTTTAGAAATCGGTTTAGTTTAATTTTACCCACATCATAAACAGTCTATAGCAGCTCTCTTGGAACACAGGGTACAGGCACTGTTATGGTTGCAGCCAGTTACTCAAATAAACATTTATTATAGCAATTTAAATTTCAATTTTAACAACTCTAGTTATAGTGAAGGTATTGTCCAAGATTTTTCAAAGAACATTGTGTTTTGTTTTAAATAAATCTCAATCTTTTTGTTTTTTTGCAGATTATTGTAATACCAGTGGACAAACCTCTAACAACCATGACAATTAGCTGGAGCGATATGGAAGACCAATGTCACACGTAACATCGCCAATATATCCAGTTGATTGCCGCTTTAAATGGCATTGAAATGTATGATTGAACAGAGTATCCACGGAACAGACTGACTCCAATCTTTGTTTAAATTTTATGTAACAGTAACTGAAATTCTACGTGTTGTTGATTAAGAAATAGAACATTTATTTATACAGTTCTGTTTACTCGCTTATACTTTCCACGTAATATGAAATGTCTCACAGATGTTTGATCAAAGTTCTCCATTAAGATGAGAGAGTCCGTGCAAATAATGTCTGGTTAGGTCTATCAGCGAAAAAGGCAGTAAATCTTGCCTGTCGAGTTCTTAATCACACAGAAGACCATGTACGTGCTGTGCGCTCGCACATTACAACTTTTCTGCGTGCTGTGCATCACTACAGCACGTGCACTGGGTACTATGATCTCGTAATCACATGAGGCGGAAGGTATGGTAAATGAAGTCAACAAGAAAATTTCATATGGATAAGTTATCTCATTCTTTTAGTCTTTCCTTCATTTCTGTTCACAAAGGCTGCGGTTGTTTTCTCCTAACTTTAATCTGTAGCGTAAGCTAGCCATCAGTTTTACCAATAAATATTTGTGAAGGGACCTTGGTTTCTGTTTAATTCAAGTAATTACAGCTTTCCATGCTCAGATTTAACAAATCAATACTTCGTCAAATGATCCAGTTTTTGGAATATTGCTCCCATATCTGGGCTCATTCCACTGCCTATCACAAAAACGTTCGGGTGCTGCTACTTAACTTTCCCCATAGAGATTATTCTTCTGAGTTAACATTTGTAATTTCACCTTTTCTTCGAAACCAATCTGAATACGTGTCTCAAGTCGCCGAATTGACTTTTTATCCCGTCTACATCTGTTGTTGTGAGTAACCTTCCTTCTTATGTACTTCCATTATAATTTGCAGAAATTCGTGTCAAAAAGCATCTTTTGTTTTTTCAACCCATAGTACTACAGATTCCAATAACCTTTAGGAGAAATATATGCACATAGTCTACACATCTTTATTATTTTGTTTGAGAGGTTATACTGTAACATGTTTCTTATAATCAGCCAGTATTCAATTGAAATTAGATCTTCAGGATACCATACCTATGAAGAATTGCAGACGACTCAATAGGGCAATGAAAACGCATTTAGAAATTTTATGAAAAAGATCTGTCTGCTGCCATAAACAATCTGGTTTCGGACCCCTTGTCGCTTACGCTATCGATTTCAAACTGACTTTCAGCATGAACAAGAAACTGGTTGGATGATTCTTTGAGATGGAGAGAAGTAAGAAGAAAAGAAAAGCCAAGCCAAGTCATCGGGTGATTGTATGTAACTCTTAGCATGACGAAAATGCGCTCCATTTGCGATTTCCAGGATCAAAAACAGCACTGGAAGCCCTCGCCTTTAATTGCGGCATTGTGTTCTTCTGAATGTCTGCTAAATCCTCAAATCGTTTTCCTTTGAGGTGGATTTTAATTTTCAGGAACAAAAGAAAATCGTATGGCGCCAGGTCTGACCAATAAGGCGAGCGCTCCAGTGTTGTGAACTTATTTTTCATTTAAAACTCTCTCACTGAGAACCATTCTACCCTTCTGTCAAATGGTTAAAACACTGAATCAATCAAAACAACGATTAATCTGTACAGTAAAAAACAAGTTACATCATGATATGAATGTTGTTAACATGCGTAATAGTAAGGCAAAGATTCTCGTTTCATTTTAGCCGCACCTTGTATTAAATAAAATAGCTAGCAAGAGTTCCATCATAATCTAAATTGAATTATGTATTTGTTCCTTAGCTTTCGAGAAACCAATGAATTCTGAGCCTAGGCTTAAATGTTTTTAACAATTCTTGGTGTTCACCAGGATTTGAATTAAGACAATTGGCGAGGATAGTATAGTGGGTTCGCCACTTGTCTCGAATCGAGCGAAAAACGCGTGTGCCTTTTAGTTCGAACCATAAGAAAAGTATCATCACTGAATGGTTGAACAATTCTTGATGTATGAGTGGTGATTGATACTTTCTTCGTCCACGAAAGAAAGAAAGCATCGGCAACAAAAATACAGATTAATTTTTCCACACCTTTTTCTCAGAGATCTTTCAGTATCGTTAGATGGCAGTCCAAAGGTGCGATTATTTCCAGAGTTCGAAACCCAATATAGCTTTCGAATTTCTTTCCTTTCAAGTAATTATTTTTTATCGTTTTCGAAATAACAATTATATAGAACAAAAGAGAAACAGATAAAATAACAGCCTTGTTCCAGAAAACAGTGAACTTTGTATTACGGTGTTTATAGCGCACAATATGAAGCTAAAAATAGACATAATTTGTAATTTCTGTTTTCTACTCAACCCACAGGATTTGCCGCGTCACTGGAACAGCGTTCATTCCTGCGGAGCAGACGAAACTGCGGACATTGCGTTACGTCAGTGTTGTGACACCGTCTAGTTTTTGGGTTAGAGATTACGCTAGCGTACAACCGGTGTCAGTATTCGTTTCAGTTATGTTGTTTTAAAGGCCCTCGATTTCAGTTATTTCTCCAAAATTGCGAGTTCATGCTTTGTCAGATAGACGTAGTTATTTCCGCTTTAAAAATTCTCCAAAATGCTTTCGTTCCTTTGAAAGGCGTTCGTCATGATCGTAACATGGCGCTGCAAGTTTGGCTTTGGATTACTCTCCTGTCGGCTGTTATGGACGAACAGCGGTGTGCGGCTGAAATGCAGTTGGCAGACGTTAGCGATGTCACGTGGGCTCATGCCGTAAATTCCAGACCCAGCCTAGAGATGGAGCTGGCAGGTAGGAAATGCCTCATTTCGTATTAATCGAATTTGAGAAGCATTCGTATGCAAAATGAAAAGAATAAAATTAATTTTTATTTTACGAGGTTTGAAATAAAATAAATCGATAATCGCTCTTCTATATTTGATTTTTAAAAATATTCATGAATTTTTACAAATTAAAACTCTTTCCGGCCATTTATGGCTTCATATAAATCTCGTTAAGATGTTTTTGAAACTGCTTGGGTTTCTTTTTGTATCTGTGGCTGAAAACACGTCAGCTTTGTTGAGTGCCTATGACAGTTCTAATACAAAGAGCAGTGATGTTGTCTTCTATATTTATCTTTTCAATTTTCTTATAAATCGATCAAGTATTCCAGCATCAGTTGGTATTAACGACCTTAAGGATGAACGCGCTCGTCGGTGACGATAGAGTTTTGAGATCGAACCATTTAGACTGGCTGCTGTAGGGTAGTTGTGGAGAGCTAAAAACCACGTTATCACAGATGATGAGAGACGTTCTTCCACCCACTGTGATCTCAGAACAATTATTTTTGGAAGTATTCACCATCCAATCGTAAAAATTAAATCTCGTGTTTATAATACTGATCGCTTTCTTTGAGTAAAAGGAACTGGAGATTACGAAACTCCTCTTGGGGTTGAATGTTATTCTTTTTCATAACACAATGTTAATGCTCTAATTTATACAAATCATTCGTTGGTGTCCCTATCAAAAACTTTACTGAAATGTAAATAATGTTCAAGTTATTATTGACATCCTCATTGTGGCTAATTAAATTAATCAGACATGGACTGCCCTTAACAGAGCCCTACTGTGATTCCGTAGTCTTTCCTGTCACAGATATCAAACTTACAGGTCTGTAGTTACTAATGTCATCCACTGAGCCACCTTTCGATCTATGTGAATGTCCCTCTATTTACAATCTATAGGGAATAATCCAACGAATCCAAAGTTCCATTAACTTAAGGAGGTCATTAAACCTTTAAGGTTTAATGACCTTAAAACAGGGCCATTGCTATCCACAAGCAGTGGCCGAGTAAAAGTTTGAACTTCTTTACATGTGGATGCAAAATTTATTCAGCCTATCAGCAACTAGTTCATCATTATCGATACTGTTACCATAGATATCAAGTAGGCCAATGTACTTGATTCCTCCCATTTTAATATTAATCTAAGCTACTGTTTTTGCATTACTAGCAAAGGACCTTACAATCCTTAACCTCCTAAGTAATTTTATTACAGATCATTCCATGCATTTTCCCTCTCTACTACTGAAATCATCAGTTCTTTTGACATCCATTTCTGTCTAAGCCTTGAACAGACTCTTTTATGCCCATGCAGCCTAGTAGCTTTCGCGTTCTGTGAAGATTTACCATTTAAAATTATCATTTTTGTCCCAGTGCAAAGGAATTAAAAGATATCTGAGACCACTGTAATCCCTCTTATGAAAATCTTTTCTTTTGACAGCTGCCACATTATTCCAAAGCCTTCTTCATGTTCCGGTGGCTTAACTACATCTTATATAGTACTTATGTTAATTGTGGATAGAAATCGTGGTCGACGATTTCTTCACAAAATAGTAATGGACGACTCGAAATATATTCTAGGGTATCATATGGGACTGTGTCAAAAAGTTTTACTGAAATCTAAATAAAGGTATTCATTCTAACCAGTTCTTTAATGACATCACCACAGTGGCTAATTAGGTTTGTCAGACCTGGACTGCTTTCAGTAAACCCTTTCTAGCTTTATTTTCCACTGCTGGTACAAGGATTACTGCTATATGAACGGATCATCTCTCCTAAACATTTCATAGTGACAATTAATCGTCTTCTCCCTCTGGGTGCCTTTGGTCCAGATTATATACCAAACTTTCTACTTGCCCATATCTGTGTATTCGCTTTCTCGATAACCTCCTCCTAACATGTCCCAAAATATAGTTCCTCATTGACTTTTTAAGAACATTTTTTCTTAGGTTTTACGTATCTTCTGGAGTATTGAAGAATGTTATTATCACCGTATAATAAGAATGCTATTTAATGTTACGTAATACTTGCATTTATGGTATTTAAGTATGTTAACTGTTGATGAAAAAAAATAATAAAATTTCACTTCGAGAAATTATTCTTGAGACAACATTCAGTATTTTATCTGTTTTGGCTCCTATCCCGGGGGACGGGTTGGACTCCCCTGTTTTAATTGATCACATATTTGCTATCGTTCTCCTCCAGTATATAATTGTCTCCAAGAGGTCCACAGACATTTATTTCAACTAGTCTCTCTCTGGTTTACCAAACTTGACAGGACTGGCACTATTTCTTTCGTGATATCTTTGCAGAATTTGATTCTGTGGCAAAAGCTTCACTCCTGAATCTCCTGTTGTATTTCTGGATCTCTTCTTCAGCCCTCTTTTATCAAAGATTTTTGAAGCTGACTTATAGCTGAACGTATAATATTCATAGTAGATCTTGCAGAAAACAGGGCTTTGTTGGCTTGATTATTTTCTTTCAAATCCTTCTTCTGTCAAGATGTTCTCTCAAATTCTTGCATTTCGAGATCCTAGAGGTTCAACTCAATTTTAGCATTCCGTGGGCAGGAGCAGCAGTACGTAGCACACGTTTCTTGATTAGACCGGGGTTCGAGCTCGCGACCACCAAATACGCAGGATGCAGAAAGGTCAGGGAATGACCACCGCATATCCCCGGAACAAAGTGGCCTTAGTTGCTAATGCTCCTAAAAACCAAATAACGACAACAGCATTTCCTATGTACCTTTGATTTTGAGAACTGGAAGTGTGAAGTTTTTCAGAAAGACCATTTTCTGTCGCCCAACAAAGAAACCTCAACTGAGATTGGATTGTTTTAAAAATATAGCGGAATTTAGATTTCATAATAAAATTGCAAACACTAAAGGTATTGTGGGTTGAATGCTGAAAAAACAGAAGCTCTTTGAATTTTTGGAAAAGTCATGTGAAGATGTTCCAGAAAACACATCTTGAACGAATAAATAAGACAAAGGCAGTTCTATGAGTTTATAGTAGAACAACGAATGGAAGTTGCCTGTTTGGAAGAGAGAGAACCACAGATTCACCCTTTAGCTTGAGTTTCATCGGAATTTGTTCAAAGATGAGTAACATAAGCCAATAAACCTTTTTAGAATGACTACCAATTCATATTGGTAGTCATTAATCACATGGAAAGTTTCGAGGATTTCTCCATTACTTGGATAAGAGTAGAGATGAGTGCAATGAGACAATAATTGGACTGGAGGGATTTTTCACACTTTTTATGAACTGGCTGGATATGAGTACATTTCCAAATAGAAAGAAACGCTACACACCAATGGAATAAGAAAGCGTGAAAAGGCGAACCAGAACAGAAGCACAGGTTTAGAAAAATGCCATCACGACCAGGAATCTTCTTGGTATCAAGATTTTCTAACCTTCTTCCTTCCGACATCCTTCTGTTGGAAGACGACCCAGTGAATTGACTGCAGTAGGAGATGATTTACAAAGATATAGAAGGAAAGTGGGATGCTAGTGAGTAGGCTTGTCTGAGGATGGAGAGAAGTTGCGGCTTTGGCAAGCGCTTCGTTTATATTGAATGTTCGACCAGTATTTGGACAAGAAGCAAGTTTTTACTCTTAATCTATTCAAAATAGAGGTTGGATTCATTAATAACTGTTTTCCAGTTGTTGCAGCTTTAATGTATAGGAATAAAAAGAAGTTGGCAATTGTATGCTAAATTCTCATCTAGAACAACCTGAGCATATTTTAGGTTTAGAATTGGTTCTTAGCCCCTTTTTGAGAACCTGATAAAAGATGTGAACTCCCTCTCCAGAAAAATGCACAACAAACTAGCTGCAAAATGTATTTATTTTATTGGAGATTGATTTCCTTCGCACATTCAAAATATAAAAAAAAATCTTTACATATCTAACTCACTCTTTACTGTGTCAAGAGACGTTTTCTTTAATTCTTATCAACGACAAAATATCGATTTTTTACGTTATCTGACCGTGTACCATACATCCCATACCACCCAACACTTGTTTGGAGGGAAAGTACGTTAATAACATAATTTGACAATGTTTTTCACAAAGACAATTTTTTTGAAGTAACAGGAAGGAAAACAAGAAAAAAATCATTTCATTTAGCGCGTTCATGCAACCCCTGATTTAGTCTGGAATAAAGGATCCATACAACAATAATTTCACTGACACAATCTGTATAAGCACTAAAAAGCGGAAAATTTAAAACAGGATTCTAAAAGAAAAGTGAATAGAAATCTTACTGACCATCTCATTTTGCATTCTGTCAAACGACACGAGTTGAAAGCGGCCATGATAGAAGACTTTCACCATCACCAAGTTGGATCTGATGTCCAGAGAGGCCCACTAACATTGACCGTGTGGTTTGGATTGTCTGGTAGGTAAATGAATAAGCCGAATGAGGCCATTGGTAATTGCAAAAGCCTCAACATCTTGACTACCTGGGTCCCTGTAACTAGAAAACTTACACGGAAGAACCCAGAGCAAACATATTCGGAAACACCATCTTTGAAGGGAGAAGAATTGATTGTAGAGCGAATAATTTATAATCTGTGAGAAAAAGTAAGTGGACGTTATTAAATTAGAACTAAGATCGTGAGATTTTTTTAAAATGAATTATGAAGTCTTTGGGAGTTTTATAAATTTTCGCAGATAAAATAACTACTCAAAAATGGAGTAATTATTCATGATAAAAAATTATCCTTTGAGCGTCGGAATGATAACGAATTAATATTTTCAAATGTCAAATAAAATACAAATATGCACGAGCATTATAAAGTATAATGTACACCACCGATGCATGTTATAGGGATTGAATGGAGATCTTTTTCCCCCTTCCAGGTGACGTGATGTTTCTTGAGGCAGATGTATCTCTGGGCTACGTTACAGGAATAGAAACGGGTATAGCCATCCCAATAATGGCTCACCCGCCAGCGACCATTTCAGACATCGGCTTCGAGGAGTGGATTGATAAAGTGATCTTGAGTGGAAAGAAGAAAGGTGTCAAACTCGACTTCAAAGTAATAGATGTTGTCAAACCTTGTTTAGAAGTTTTGGACAAATTAAGAGAAAAGGTAAAGTTATGTAAATAATTTTGGGATATTTTCTTTTAACCTTACAGCATTTACTCATTAAAAATATGTGTAAATTGCTGGTCTCAAACCCATTCAGGTTTGGTGGAGTTTGAGAATACTTAATCTTTATTAAGTATATGTATTTACTGTTCCTAAAGTTTCTTTTTTTTTGTTTCAGCTTACATTTCCAGTGTGGCTAAATGCGGACATCTTACCAGGACCCGTAAACTCTACAACTGTTCCTGTGAACCCACAGAAGTTCATCCAATTGTCTTCCAAATATTTTCCTAGCGCTACTTTATCCGTCGGTTGGACTACCAACTGGAACACATCCCTTCTGCCGAATACCTGGTTCTACAGCTGGAAACACTTCAAAGACATGGCGGATACCTTAAGATGTCTTTCTGTGACTCAGCCAATTACTTTCCCCATCAGGGCAGCGTTCGTTGGTCGCTCGTTACCGCAGCTTTTGTGGCTACTCGATGCTGTTTCCAACAGCACTCTAACAGTGTGGAGTAGCCAGAACGATCCTTACAGCATCAATGAACTGCTCACACTACGTTCTCTGGTGCCAAAGGACAAGGTTTACTATGACTTGGTGAGCTACAAGGATGAGTTCATGAGCAGAAAGGATAGTGTAGAGGAAAAAACGAAGGAAGTAAGTTTTCCCTCAGGTAGTGTCAATGTACTTCAGCCAGAGGGAGAAGAATGCAGCTGCCACGATTGCCACACTTATATCACTGCCACAGACATAATGTTTGGTACCAGGAGAACTGCGGCTTTACTGTCTAGTTTATATTCGTTGGATGAAGCTTTGGAAATGGAAGGAAAAATCAATTTGTTTCCTAAAGCTGTCGACAATCTTCAACCAGGTGCTATAGCTCTTACGATAGTTAGTTGCGATGGTCTTCCAGAATATATCCGAGTTTCTAAAGAAATGGTAACTGCCAGTACCCGAGACTTCGAACTGGCGTGGAATTACCTGAATGCTAGCGCTCTCTACAGATTTCAATATAAAGACTCTCCTTGCTTCAGATTTTCACTAAACACCACGCTGGAGGAACCACTTCAAGTTTACAAGACATGTTATCCCGATGAAATAGCAGCCGAGGTTAGTGGAAAAGTGTTGCCAAAGGGACCTGTAGTCATAGCGATTCTTTCAGACGGTGGACAACCCTCAGTTCTGTATGACTTTAAAATTGATGGCGTTAAAACCGAAAAGTCATCTTCAGCAGTAAATAGCTCAACACCTAGCTTGATTCTGCTTTTACAAGGGTTGGCCTATTTGGTGCTCATGTCTCGCGGTCTGTTTTTCAAATAAATGGGAGATATGTTTTATCTTGGGCGTTGAAGGAAACTTGCTACTGCGCTCGTCAGGTGGCACTTCTGCTACAATTATTAAAAATCTGATATAGGTGCCATCTAACGAGCAAAATATTATTAATGGTTATTTTGTTTGAAGCATTTTAATTGTTTTTCCTTTATTAGAACTTGCTCAAATCAAGTTAAATTAACATGTTTCAACTTATTGCGATTCTTTTGCTTATTTTGAACAGCAGTGTTTTGTTTAATCAAAGTTAGAACGTTCTTTAATCTTTATTCGCCTTGTTGTTGCTGGTGATAAGTGTCTTCGGTAGATATAGGAATCGATTTGAACTGCACACTTCGCTAACCACCTTACTTTCCTCTTGCTACACTCTGCTGCCTAATCAGGAATTGTTAATGCTTGATACTACTATAAGAATGCAATTTTTCAACATTTATTCACTATAGAGTAATTATTCCTCTAAAGAAAATTTACGTTAGCGTAGAATTTTTGAAGTTCTTAATGTTTCGTACCTTAAAAAACCATCACTTATACTTGCACATATGTTCTTGTAATAAAAATAAATTGTGTTCTCTTATATACGTGTGAAAATAAACGAAACCAATATGAATATTGATTTTCTTTTTCTGTTTAATATTACTGTCACTAGATGGCGGCAGTAGTGGTTGTTGCTTAGAACAGTTTAACGTGTTACAATATTTGTGTATTAGCAGTACTTTCAACTTTAATTTCTGTAGTAAAGTTGTAGATGGAGTTTTAATATCTTTTGTGCTAATCTTATTTTATGAAGCCTACTGCTTAACCACCCCGAAATCAATCTGCTTGCGAAGAAAAGAGTAATAAGGTACCAATCTATTCTCTGCGGAGACGTTTTGAAGTTCTGCTGTTTGCTCTTGTCGCTAACTTAATGCAGGGTCACATTCAACGAGTCTACGTGAGCGTGCACTTCGCTCCATTGTACTTCCCATGGGATACAAGATTTTCCATTTACTTTCGCTGGGCTACTGAAAGAAGCCGGGGATAGCCAAGGTTTATTTGGTCTTGAGAGAAGATAAAGAACAGGAGTGAACAAAATTGTTTTTTAAGTAATGGTGTTAGCCTTCCTAGAAGGAAACTTGGTGAACTGTTTAGTTGTGATTTTGACGGTTTTTACTGATGAATCGTGAATTCTTAACTGTGTTTAAATTCCCACTAATGTAACTGGGGTATTCTTCACATTTCGGCCATTCTAGCCTGAAGAATAAGAGATTAAACTTCAACTGTTGATCAGAACTAGAATCTATCCGCACTGTTTCAGTGAAAGAGTGCTGCCATCTGGTATTCCAGTAGGAAAATAAAATACAGATGTATTTAATATAAAATGTGATGTCTCTGGAAATGGATGTTCTTGTTTATACTCTGGCACGACCACCAGGTCAGTGGAGTTTAGATTAAATCATCAGTACAAACGTTAATCGTATTTAGCAGTCAAGGGCTTGAACTCCGGTCCACTCAAAGACCACTCGGCTACGTCATATTGAAAAAAAAAAAAAAACTTTATATTACTTTTTCCTAAATACTTCTTATGAAGGCCACCATCTATGATCAATGTTATCAATCACTAACGATTTCACTCTTCTGTTAACTTTCAAAAGTTAACAGAAGAGTTCCGAAGACATTAAATCTTTAATGTCTTCGGAACAATCAAAATTGTGCATCTTGCCTCATTTAGCTAATCTAATTTTATCTCCAATGAATGATTCAATTACATATCAGTAATAAGAAATTGTAGAAGATACATCGAGCCATCTCAAACATGAGAGTGTGACATCAAACAGTCACTGCCATCTATTTGATGATGCTGACGAAGTAGGAAGCCACAGAGAAAAGATCCTCATTGCAACCATAATGGCAAATTAAAGTGACTCGATTTCAGACTTACAGTATATCTTTGCCAGTACAACTGCAAATCAGACAAACCTCATCTTCACGTGTATTTCCAACTGTTCTACACTATTTACCAAAAATAAGTAGTCTTTCTAATGTTTCTTGTTCTGGTTTCATACCATTAAGACAAATTCACAATTGGAACGTTTTATTCCTATTAAAAACTTGAAATGTCTTGCCGTTATGAAGCCTCCATGCATTGGTCTGTTAACCACCAATGTGTTGCTCCATCTTGTCAGAAAACATGGTATCTGCAGTCTATAATAAAGATAAGTTTAAGTGAATTGGCACAGACAGCGACGTTCTTTCAGTTTATGCATTTGTTTTGTCAGAAGAAAGCTAAATTATATCACAGTGGCAACCAAACGCTGGCTGCAGAGTAATTTCTTTTGCCAAGATAATGCTCTGGATAATAATTTAGCTTCGAGTCATTCGGACACTTTTTTTTCACGAGATGGTAATCTTAAAAATATTCAAAAGCAACGCATTTATTTCTTTTTCTGCACAATCAAGGGTGCTACAGGCTTTGGCATTCAGTCATCTTGATAAGTCATTAAGGCAAATGCGTCTCCTTTTTCTTTTTGTTACTTACTGGTCTTTAGGATGCGAAAGAACTGATAAAGGAAAAAAAAACATCTTTGAATTACTTATTCATGGCTTCCGGCGAACACTTTTGCAACGGTAGACTTTGGTGCATTAGAAATTCAGTTTTATCTTCAAACCTCTGGCAATAAAGTTGGTTAAAAGTGGCACAAAATTACGTGCTCAGGTTAGTGTACGGGCGCGTTCATTGGTGATGTTGTCGCACACTTTAAAATGATTACCAACACAGGCGTGTAACGATAAAAAAAAATGGAAGACATTATTTTAAACATGGGTTGTTGCAAACTAGGATAAAGCGTGCAAAAAATTGTGCTAAAAAAGCTGCATGACGTTACTTTATTTCCAGGAATATTCCTCAGAGAAAACTTGCGTAGACCTTAATTAGTTTATCAGTCACTTAATTGTTCCTCTCACTCACATGAGCCGTTGTCCCTTTGAGCTGTAGAAAATTCATAAATAGTGCAACTGCGTGCCTGCTGAGAGGATTATAGAATTTAGGGAACATCCCTATAAATACATTTTTGAAAACGGTTGATAAACTAAACATTTTGTATGCATAATCAATTAAGAATGAAACTCCACATGTAGAAATTCTGACTCTTTTTAGAAAGATCTATAGAGCCTTTCTATTTATACATATCTTTGATTAATTAAATTTCATAATATTTAGGAATTAATCGACAATTTGGAAAGTGAATTGTTTTCATTTACCACAAAAATGTACCTATACTATTCTGCCAAAAGTCATGGACAACCTCTACGATTGTAGGAACTCGTGTTAGAATGAAATAAGCAAATATTTTTTGTCTAATAAAGATTATCGATGGTCAGAACTTATTTCAAACTGTCATTCATTCTAATGATAGATGTTGTGTGGTGAGATTGTCGGTGATTGCTATTGCTCAGGAACTAAACATTCCCAAATCGAGAGCTGGCAACATGGAAGTCCAGTTAAGGTTATTTGTTATTTGGTTTTTAGGAGCATTAGCAACTAAGGCCATATTGCTCCGGGATATGCGGTGGTTATTCCCTGAATGACCTTTCCGCATCCTCCGTATTTGGTGGTGACGGGCTCGAACCCCGGTCTAATCAAGAAGCGTGTGTTACGCACTGCTGCTCCTTCCCACCTGGCTACGGAGGCGCCCATCCAGTTAAGGAGAAAATCTGTTATTTGGTACTCTTCTACGTGTCGAAGACTTCTCAGTCACTCTCAACCTAGGGGACTGAAATTAAGAGCAAGTTCAGTCTTAATCTGTAGATTAACACTGAATGCTGCATCTAAAACCACTTTTCGTCGATTCAGAAGACCTAAATCGTCAAAAGGAGAACCGAATGAGCAACACATGAAGTCCACATTTCAATCCCTAACACCAAACTTTCATTGTCCGAGTTAGAAAACGCGTAGTTACTGTAGTATGTACAAAGTTCAGTCGCCTAACAAGAGTCTTGTAACACTCACGCGTGACAAACAACAAAAGAAGCTCACTCTGTCTAGGATACTTGTACTTTTACACTTAGAATCGTTATCACTCTAGTGGACTGGATGTAGTAGTCATTGTGCTGAAAGTTCAGAAATAAGGCATGGACAAAGCGGAACCCTTCTTTATTGGAGTTTCAGAGGACACTACTACCCGCTTTCTACCAGAAGTCTTCTTCGATGAATAGAAGCAGCCAGTATGGCTGAAGGTGGTGGGCCAACACTGTTAGTTTCCTTGAATAAATACAGTATCATCAAAAGACAACATTTTTGAATGCCTGTATCTTTTGATGTACTGGTTGATCAGTTTTGTATCGTTAACCACGTAAGACCTGGGTCAGCGTTTGTTCATACCGCTTAATGATGCCCCTTAGAGGGAAATTTCTGTAAGTAAGATATAGTACGTTATTGAACATGGATTCAAAGGGATATGTGACTGCAGAAAATGCCAATTTTGGGGTCAGTAGAGCAGCCTGCTGATTTTTCCTGATAAATCACAGTTGCTCTGGAGGGATCACGTATTCAATATTTTTTGCTTGAATAATGAACTCCCATGTCTTACGTGATTAATAACACCAAGCTGACCAGTGCCAGCATAATAGGTCACAAAGCGTAGGCATTCAAAACTTGTGCCCTTTCTTGATGATCGTGTATGTGTCTATAACTACAAGTATGCAATGGTGCACCTACTGTTATCTGTAGTTTTTGTCAAAAGGAAATACCATTCTCACAAACCTCGAAAAACATTTATTTACATCATCCACCAAATTCCTCAATTCTATACAAACCACGTTGCAATGTAATCGTTTTTGCCAACTCTGAGAAAAAAAAGTTCACCTTTCTTGTCGTGTACAAGAATATACAAACGTCACTGGGAATTAAACACGTCCTGTTGGTCATACGACTGCCACGCCCTCTTCTTTAGGTTGTTTGAACCTGACACTTTTGGAACAAGAAGTTTCCAAGTTTGTAAAGTTGGGATCAATGCTCACTACTAGGTGGCGCTTCTGTTGGGCAGTGGATTTGTCTTTCGATTCTTTTCGTTCACTTCGGCATTGTCTAAATCGATGTAAGTTGGTCCCAATGAGTATTAATATGATAGCAATGTAAAAGGCCACAACAACCTAAAAAATTAGATTAATAAGCATTATTCATACGAAATACTATTTTAAATAATTGTAATAATAACATTAAGTGATATTCATTTGATAATTTATTGAAATTAATAGTTTCCCCATGATGCATTGCATTACTCACACAAGTAAACAACCCATTGGATAATCTCTGGTCTCTCGAAAGGTGAGCTAAAGCGTGTAAAGGCTTGGTTAGTCTAATCAATCTAGCACATGCACTGACTACCCAGAAACCTTTTGCAATTGCCTCAACAGATAATTAAGGAGTATGCAAATGTAAGTTGTTACGCAGTATCTGCTTTAGTCTTCCACTTATTTTGGAAGAATAAAGGAAAATGCGGCAGGAAGTAGGTATTCCAAGAAAGACACTGTAGGAATTTAAACAATTCATGCATCAGAACAGAAGGTCCAGAGTGCAGTAAATGACTGAAAATTTCTTCAATTTAGGCAAAGAAGGACCCATTTTCAATAGGGCCGACTGATGATAAGAATGTTGCTTATCGCAATTGGCTTGCATCCAAATCTCCAAGTTCATTTTCTGCCTACATCAAAGCTCACAACACTTGTAAAACAATTTGTAATCAGTCTAAACAGAGTAGAAAACTTGCTTGTTGTCCAAATGGTAATCGAGCATTCTATGGCCACCTCAGCTAACCTTCTAGCATCCTACTTTTCTTCTATCTTGTGTATTGAGGACCTTAGTAAACCAGTACACTCCATTCGATACCTCCTGTGGCCTTCCGTCAAAAGGACGTCGCCTTTTTACACTTTATTATACCACCGGTGTTTCCCTTCTGTTTGGAAATTGGTTCAAATCCAATCTATCCCATTGCACTTACTCCTTTTCTTCCTAAAGTAATGGAGAAATCCATCAACCCTCCATCGGATCAATGACTGCCAGTATGAAATCTGTCAGTGTCGATCCACTACTGCTATTACCCATCTCTCTCTCTCTCTCTCTCTCTCTTGACGTTTCAAAAGGCTTTTCATAAATGTCTTCTAAATAAGCTTCCATCTGTTTTTCGTATTTGGGTATCCAGTTTTTTCAATGAAAGATCACTGCTGGTGATGGCACTCTGTCTTATAACTTCCTTATTAATGCAGATGTTTCTCAAGGTTTAGTTCTTTCTTCCATTGATGGGAAATCCTATCCATAGTTTTGCTGATGATAGCACATTACATTTCACCTTCCCCTATACAAACAGCTTCAACTTCTCGAATATTCACTATGTTTATTGTTCCGATCTCAGATACACTGTTAATGGTTACCTGTTGTGTATTTTGTTATTAATAAAAATTCCTGAAATGCTGATCTCCAGATAATTCTTCAGTGGAGCAAAGATAACTCAGTTGTTCTGTGTAATACCTAGCAAAAAAGGATTCTTCTGCTCCTATACTTATCTTAACTGGGTTTTCTCTTTCCCTCCAGACACCTACTGAATCTGTTGAAATCCGTCCTACCATGAAATATTGTTTCTACAGCTGGGGTGCTGCCATTCAAAGGAGGGCAGTTTAGGTTAATTAATGACCCATCTCTAACAAACGAACTTTTTCTCATAGACTTTCTGTTCTTCTGAATTGGCTTCTATAATTCATACTCCCTCTGTCTCTTCTAAACCAATCAGAAAACGTGTTGCGTCCTTTAACTGTCCAATTTTAAATTCACAGAATCAACTTTTCTTCTTCCCCATTTTCTGAAAATTACAATCAACATATTCGTTAGTATGGGTTTGGATCCGCTCATAACGGTAGAAGTTTGTTACCTCCAATGTATATCTGTCGTATGGACCAACTTAACCCTGCAAAGCTTCATTCAAAATGATAATGCAAATATCCACTGTGTAAAAATTGTATCTTAAAGGTTTGAGTCCCTGGCCACGTTTGAAAGGGCAGTTCGGCTTCGCAGTTCTTTACTGACCTCAAAACACCAGCTGACACATTCTTGTGGAAGAAAGGTCAAATCTGCAGATGGAATCCTAATATTAGTTGTCACATCTTGAGGATTCTCTGGATTACACCTGAATGCCAAACAAGTGAATGTACAATTCGTAGTCTGGCTAGTACTATCGATGTTTCCTTATTGTTTGAGATTTGCAATCGTCAGAATTACTGCTATTATATCCAACAACTAGGCGGGTCACATGCTGATGGTCTTTTATTATTTAAACGGTACTTAGACTTGCTTGACAGTTGACTGCTTCTCTGTTGTATGAGCTGTAATTCAGTTATAACAGCTAACCTGTTTATCTTTTGAGCAGTATTGTTGTTCGTTATTAACATCAGTCTTTCATGCATGTGAATAAACAGATTTTAATAATAATTCTGCCTTTTATATGTTTATTTTACTCTTGGTACATTCCTGCGTTGAAGTGTCATTTGGGAAAGCTGCCGAATGTTTTCGAGCTCTCGATGTCTGTTGGGAAATAATCGAAGAGGTGAGCTTTGTATGCTGCACCAAGATATTGGAAGTTGTTTATAAGTACCCACCCCCCGCGATTTCCGAAAAGAGAAATTCCATGATGGAGGAGAGTGCGCTCTCAAGTGAAGTACATCTACATTCTCACTAAGTTTTATATTTTGATTGGTGCTGGAGAAGAAACGTTGAAGAAGAGCATGGAAGCAGCAGACTTATTTTTCTAGAAGTAAAAGAATACTGGATTTTAGGAGAAGACTTAGTTAAATCCTTTCCTCTTGTGTATCAATGACCTTCGCTTATTGACTGTAAATGTACCCATAGTTTTGTTGATAACGTCACACTAAATTTCGACAAACCATGCTCTGTTCAAACCTCATCAATACAAAGGAGGAAACGAAAGAGTAGAACCTTGGGAATATAATTAGTTTAGAGGTATCTGTAAATCTTTTTTGAAATTCGATGGATAGAAGTAAATTTCCAAACGAAAAAAAAACACCAATTAAACGAGTTCACTTTGAACCCTTTCGGTTGAAACCAAACCGAGAGAATCTGGTAATTTTGGGATGATCATCACTGCAACGGACAGCCTTACAGTGCGCCTTTATTGGAAAACTGTGGTTTACTTTACTTAGACAACGTATTCCTATAATGATAATTTCAATAACACCATCTGGTCAAAGATTAGAAGCAGATTTAAAACAGAAAGGCTTGCTTAGAAATCTTGAAAGCAATTTTTATGAGATTAGACTTTGGTTTACATTTCAATGCGTACCAACCAAACATCGCTTTAATTAAGACAGTTGAAGCGTGCTATAAGCAAGTATTTACCAATAACCTATTAAGAATTACCATCTGGTAATTTTGACATTGAAAAATAAACATTTTTTAATATGCTGGCACTAAGAGCAGTTTGCTCTGCTTTCAATTTGTTGACATTATTATTAACAGTGCAACCTCGATATAATGTGCCTCTTCAGATATACCGCGGGTTTGGTCATGTTCCCCAAAACAAATTATGGAAAAACGTAGTGTCGAATCGGTTCCACATGGCCTAACAATGGGAAAAGAATCAAATATCTCCAAGATTCATTAACTGATTGCTTTTCTAGAAGGGATTGAAGAGTTAAAACGTAAGTTATATCATGATATCATCTTAATTTAATAAATAATCTTTGTCTACCATAACGTAGAAGTTAAAAATGAAGCGTTAGAAACTGGACAATTCCTTTCAGAATACAGATGCTCAATTATAGTTAACATCTCATTAATGCTAAACAATAAATGAAAGAATTGGGGGCCCGGAGAAAGAGAGAAATAAAAAGAAATATAGGGCACACAATGGAGCTTCAAAAGTAACAACGAATCTTGGTTTTAACAAGAAAGACATTAAAACACCATGACAAAATCGATCAGTTCTACATAAGTTTACAAGCGAATGCGCCATGGAAACAAAAACGCATGAGATGAGTTCTACAATAGCAGCATCTCTCCTTAGAGAGTTAAACACATTCATTCTTCGCAAGATAGCACAGAATGGAAGATAATGAACCCTTTCAAACGAAACTCAACAGCTTATTGCGAACACAGAGAGCTTTCTAGAATGTCAAATGAAAAGGTTTTCTTTCTTTCATAGGGTAGAAAGAAATTCTAAAGGATCTCAAAGAAAGGATAATGAGTATGGGAAGACAAATGTTTCCTAGAAAGATGAACCAGAAGGTGAAATTTTCTGAGTTAAAAGAAAGACGCTCCATGTAGAGAACTACACGAGAAAAAAAAAACGGAAATAATTGTAGAAAGTCTTGACAGATTTACCACCGTCTCGAAAGTAGATCTTCCTTTCGGATATCGCTGTCAAACTGTCACAAAATGATCAAAGAAACTTCTTTTAAGATTCGATAATGATCTTAGAATGCCTTTCGTCTCAGTAATTCTTCCAATTATAGCCTTCCAAAGTGCTTTCTTTTATTTTTCTGAATTTTCTATGCAGACTAACTGAGTTAGCAGCCAAAGTAACCTTTTCGCTTGCTAATTCTTACTTTAGAAAAATCGTACTTATTGAGAATAAGCCTGTAAGAATAGTTCCTCGCTGGGGATTTAAATTCGAGATGAAGTGCAAAAGGCATTAGCGATTAGTATCGTAATGAACAACTCATTAAATTTAATTTAATCCAACTGAACATTTTAATCTGATTGTGGAGGTACTCGCAATGATCGAGAGCTGAACGAATATACTTAAAAGCAGTAAGACGACCTTCAGCAATTAGATTCCTCACAACGAAGTTTAAAGCACTGAATAGTTAGAAAACCATTGAGAACTGTATTAGCTCCATTGACTAACCAGATTCGTAACGTTACATCAGACACATTGAAGAATTACTATAGGAATTGTTTCAACAGTCATATTATCATCAAAAACTCATCTGGTCTACATGAAATGTTCTTCATCAATCGCTGGCATAGATATACAGAATGCCTTTCTACATATGACGTCGATAGGCTGCATTTATAAAATATTTTTCTCTGTCGGCTCCGTTTTCTTCCAATCGATGTATTACTGGAAGAACCTGAGCTGGCGGAATTCGATCATCTATTTTTAATCGATGGAAAATCAAAAACGGTACTCGTTCTAGTTTAAAAGCATGCGATTTTGATGACTTAGTGCAAAGCTTCAGGAACTCTGGTGATGTAACAACTCCTCATGAGTTTGGCTGTTACAGTAGTAGTAGAAGAAGCATATAATGCAAGAAAGCAAGCTCATATAGCATCAGCCAAAAAGAAAAAAAATCATTTCATGCATCCATTCCCTCCTTGAATTTTTTTAAGCTATCAACGTCCACAACGACAGATGGAAGTTTGTTCTAGACAGCTACACGCTGGCTTAAAGCAAATTTTCGCACGTCTTTCCTCAATTTGAATTTATGTTCCCTCAGGCGGCAAGAGGAAGGATCCTTCATCTCACAGGTGCCTAGTGTCCACACACTGTAATTTTCAGAACTTAAACCTTTCTTGGTAAGAAAACCCCCTTTCGTTCCCCTCATCTATACTCGCTTAAGCAAATCTACATCCTTCCTAAAATGAGGCCTCCAGACCTGTACACAGTACTCAAGGCGTGACCTGCCATTGCCTTATACCTTTTGGTATAACATCTCCTTTTCCGTTCTAGAAAAATTCCTATATATCATTGACAATACCCCATGACCTGCACATTATTCCCAGGTCTTTTTCATTGGACATTAAGCATGATATACCTTTATTAATATAGAAAACAACGGTGTGCCCAACACCGAACCCTGGGGAACTCCACGTAGTATTTAATCAGATTTGTTAGACAAGATTTTCCGGAATGTCTACTTTATAGGCGTTGATTTGATACCCATCCAATTTTTAGAAAATTTTGATGAGTATCAAATTTTAGAAACGATCATTGACCTCAAAGTTGTTACTGGGGAGGGAACTGAAATGATTGAATTGAAGCAACTGTTTTACCCATCCTATCAAAATCGATTCATTCCCAAGTAGTTTTCAGTTTTTTTTGAGCAATTTAAATTCAAAAATTTAGAGTTTACGAATTTATCTTTGGACAAATATCAGAAGAACGTCGACACGCAAAATTTCAACCTTCCAAGTTAAAAGAAAGTAGATTGGAACCAACGGCACAGACACAAACTTTGTTTTATCAATTTAGATTACATATTCCATTTGTTTTTTAAGTTCCGTGAATTTCTGCTTAGTATTGGCGTTAAATCTTTTGTTATTGATAAAAAAAAAAAAACTTTAGTAGAGAGTTTTGTTCAGCTGCTCTCAACCCCATTCAACAACCGACATTACCATTTTTTTGTCTAAGATTCTCCAGAGAAAACAAAGAGCCTTAAGTTATTCGCTGCTTTCTCTTCTTATAAGCTATTGATTCATGCCAACGTCAGGAGTCTAGCGCAGTTCTAGCGAAGAAATTTTCCTACCATTCAGTATAAAGATATAGAAGGGCTGTTTTTTGAATAATGTCACAGCCATTACCTCATTCAACCCTTTGTTCGGGTGTATTCCCCCAATGATTCGTCTTCAGCTAAGGCCAATGACACTTTAAATAATGTCTCCTCTAACCAAATTTCATCAGAATTTCCAAAGGAGACAGATCTATAAATTCAAAGAAACAAACAGAACAGATAAGATCTGCAATAATAAGACAACGGACATGTTTAGACATGGCCGTCGTTAATGAGCAGTGCGCCTTCAGGATGACACGAACAGACTGTCAGAGAAGTGGCAGCTATGTTTTAATGCTACTAAATGCAAGGTCTTAGAACACTTAGGGAATAGTAACTCATAAATAAACTATACACTTGGTGGGGTTGAATTAAAACAGTGGAGGAGGAAAAGGATCTGGGAGTTACAATACGGGCAGATATGAATTTTTCTGAACAGTATAAACAGGCAACCAGGAAAGCCCAGCGTATCCTATCAATGATTTATCGAACGCTATCCTACAGAGATAAGGAGGTCATAATCCACCGTATAAGGTATTGTAAGATCATATTTGGAACAGTGTGTTCAAGTATGGAGACCTGATCTGAAAAGACTGAGTTTCTTGAAAGGGTCCAAAGATGGGCAACTGGAATGGCGAGATCGGCAGGACGACGACCATACGAGGAAAATTCCGATTATGTGGGCTACAGAGCTTGGCAATCAGGCACCTCGATTGAGGTTTATATGGCTCTGAGAGGGATTAGTAAAATGAATTTAACGGGAATTCTCACCGTTATAAAGAATTCCAGAGCTTGTAGAAAGTTTTCTTTTAGCCAGCGAGTTGTCTGGAACATGTTGTACTCGCAGATAGTTGAGGCCGACAGTTTGAATAAATTCAAAGGTCAACTGGATACTTACCAGTGTGAGAAGGGATGTATATAATTTGTATTTTCTTATCTACTTGGCTGTTGTTTTTTTTGCCAGTGCAGTGTTCCTTGCATTATGGCGAATACTTTTACTATATATATCCCTGATCTTTCTATAAAATTATTTATACAATTAAGAAGGCATACCGTTACGTAGATAACCGCATCTGAGTTCTGTTCTGGAAACACTACGTCGTCCATCTTGTGTTTCGTCTTCTCCCGTATGGCTTTCACTGCACTAGGCACAAAGGTTCCGTTGCATAAACCTCCCAAGAGAAACCTATAAAACAATCAATTATTACGTTAAATTCCAGATCGAAATTAATTAAAATCAAAATTGTTTTTGTAGAATAAATTTATGCAAAGATTGATGGTAGAGAAAACGAAGTTTCGCTTAGAAATAATTTCCCTATTCCCCGGAGTTTCTACTGATAGATGAGGACGTGTTAAGAAAATAAATGAGGTAGCTATCTCAAGCCAAGAAGAAAATTAACGGCTTTGGAAATGAGGGAGTTCAATTATTTATCGAGCGGATGAAGCTTTGTGGCGATAATTGCATATTTGGCATTAGAAAAGCGCGTGAATATAAAAGAAATTAGGTAGCAGTCAATATACGAAGACATGGACTGTACCTATTTCAATTTATCCAACTATAGTGCCATTTAGTTAGCCAGAATATGCTCCACGCAGAGATACCCATCTCGCTGGCCATTACTTTTTCCTGATTATCTTCGCGCACTCATGGTCCTGCTTATAAGCTAGTTCTTTCCCAATTAGAAATTCAACAGATTTTAAAGATGACTTTACCTTGAAGAGCAAACACGCTCTTTAATTCTAAAAAGATTTTATTCACTGAAGTAATAAAAGCGCCCGACAAGTTTCAATTGGTGTTTTATGAATAGCCTAGAATGACACGGATTTTATTCCGCGACCTTGAACTGAGATCAAACTTAAAGATTTTCATTGGAGAACGGAGACGCAACCTAGGGCTCTCGCAGATGAGAGCATTTACAGAGCTTATGGGAGACGTGTGATGGTCCTGTTCACTTTCTATACTGCTTTGGTTTGACGACTTCCTTATCGTTTTCCCAGTAAGACGAAGATACCAGGAAACCCTCTGAAGTAAGCTGCACCCTCTTCAAGTATTTTTCTCACTTATACTTGCGTCTCCGGTAGAGGGGGGGGGAGGTGAAGGCGTTATCTTTCGATCAAATGGCGCTAAAAACGCTTCGCAAATAGATGGCAGGGAGGGTTTAAGAGCCCGATGCTTAGTAAGTTCCTCCTGCACGTTGTTTGAACAGTGTTTTGTTAAGCTACTGGGCCAGGCACGCGAACAACCACGTTGAGACTCTTTCATTCCAAGTCACGTGGCAAGAAAGCATCCTTTTATTGGACGGGTGAATGTAGAATTCGAGCTTAAAATCAGTTTTCTTTGTCCGCAGTTTAGAAAGTTCGTTCGGGCGAACTTCTTCCCGGCGCATCTTCTCCTTAATGTGGACGTTTGTATGCAACAAGGAATAGCGAAAACCCCCAAGACTGCGATAGGGTGATGAACACCGTAATAAACTCTCTTCCAACTACGCTTTGGCGCACTTATCAGAGAGAAAAATGGAACAAAATACGAGAGAAATTTGCACGCAGTTGTAAAGATCCGTGTACACCTCACACATCATTTCACACGATGGAGCTGAGAACTTTCTGTCCTCTGATGAAACGGAAAGAGCGACAAGAAGAATAACAATCGTGGTGGCCCATTCTTACTATGCAACGTTGGAGTTTAAGTCCACGGAAAATTCTGGAACTCAGTTTCGGTTTTAGTAACAGGTGGAGCCATTTTTGTGATTGTTCGTGAATAGAAAGAAAGGAAGAAGCAGCTAAAGAAATACCGAGAAGAGGAAAGAGAAATATATACCTATAATCAGAGATATGTTTAAAATGGATGAAGAATCCGAAATGTACAAAAACATTTCAAATTATGAGATAATTAATGCTCAAAGCCACTTCCAGTTGCCCGATGTTGATAGGCATTAAGTAGTATTACCCTTCTCTCTTTAGAGAAGTATTATTAGTAGTAGTCCAACATGGTGGAAACTTCTGATGGTAGAGTAAAAAATTTAGAGATCATCAGAACCTTGTGTCTTTTTTTTTAAACTTTGTTCTACGAATATAAACCTGGTTTCTATTTGCCTGATTTTAAGAAGATTTGGGTGGATCGACAGATGTGTCTAAAAACAGAGAGAATGGGTGAGAAATACAGAGAATGAAATAAATGCCAAAAAAAAAAAGAATGAATGATAAATGGAAAGAGTTTTTTTGTTTCCATCATTCCAACTTTTCTACGGAATGTTCAAGAGTTCTTTTTGCAGAGTTCATACAAGAAATACCACGGATTACTCATCGGTTATGCAGTAAGATGACAACGGGGCATACATCAGTGATGGAAATTGAAAAAAAAAACTAGAGCGGAGATCCTGCTGCTCCTCTAGTTCACAAGGGAACGTCTGGGAGCCAGATTACGTGCAGCGGAGGAAGGCTAATAGAATAAGAGACATAGTTTGGAGGCTGAAGGGCGGAAAACCTAATTTTCACTCAATAAAGCTACTCGGGCAAGTGAAAAGATGCAACGTGATCTACAAGATGAAGACAGTCACAGAGCTCTGCTGTATGTTCCAATAACAACATCACTGTGACAATGGCTAAAGAGCACTCAGCATATAAGCTTAGGATTGGACAAAAGGCGATCACCTCAATACTGGGTGGACAATCTGATTATGCACGCTCGACATTTCTTAAGTCACGTTTTATTCAAAAGCTCTCGAGCAACTGGGGTATGCGGAGGGATCGGAGTGGAAAAGAAATATTTATGGGACGAGTCAGTACTCCAAATGCAGCCGCAGTAAAAGATCAAAATGAACCAAAACAGAATACAATTGGATAAAATTTCCGACAGAAAACACGCAGTTTTAGGGAAAGAGAACATTTGAAACATATATCTTACGATTAAGTTAGATTTAAAGATGTTTCGAGTTAAACAATAATTGAAAAGATCAGAGATGAAACAGTCATTGGAGCATTCTAATTTGAAATCGCTGACTAGAAGGAAATGTCTCAAAAGACATTTCCTTCTGGTCAGGGACTTCAAATTTGAATACTCCAAGGACTGTTTCTTCTCATTGTCTTTTGGGTGATACTCAATGGTGCCAACCATTTTAAATTAAAGCGAATAAACAAGAAATTATGCTGACCCGACAATAAATCTAATTTAAACTCAATATGTGGAGATTCCATTACACGAAAAGGAAAAAAAGAATAAATAAAATAAAAACCAGCGTAAATCTAAACGACTTTCTATCATCATACTAACAGCACGCGCATTAAGTGAATGTAAAAAGATAGCTAGACATTTCAGAGTTCATTTTAATTTCCTTTGCATCTCTCTGTTTTTCAAGCGTTTATTCTGAAGGGATTTAAGACTTCCGTTGTTGGAATAAACAGGTTCCTTTCAGGTATGCTCAAGCTTATAAATTTTACTTTCCACAATTTTCTTTCGCTGAAATTCGGGATTATTAAGATAGGAGGAGAAATGATCTCGAGACGAACTACACCGTAAGGATTTAAAGTAAAACACTTGGAAAATTCGTGGAACTAGGTAATGGAGAATATAAAACATGATGAGATGTAGTAAGAGAAGCAAGTGTTTTCAGAGGATACAAAGGAGTTGTATATACGTAGAGACAACGAATATAAAGTCTGGTCAATCTTAGAGGAAATGGAAAAGAAAAGAAATTAAACGAAGAGAGTGAAATGGATGCATGGACTGATAGAGTTAGTAAAAGGTCGACGTAGAAACAAATAGAAGGAGTGCCTAACAGAGAGGGAAATGAATAGAGCCAGTCGATTGTAAGCGCCTTTTGATTTTCTGAGTTGAGATCAAAGAAGAAAAAACGAAAGAATTAGACACAAGCGTACACAGTTGGCTCAACTGCCATCTTTGAGGTTTGATCTTTAATGGTTCGCAGAACGGAAATTCAGTAACAGCAGTGAAGTGAGGCAGGCTAATGACAAGAAGCTGAAGAAACAGAACGCCGATTATGCGCTGTTCAATGGAGCGGGTTATAGAAACAGGCTGTTGCCAGGGGCTTTGGAGATTAAAGGAAATATTAATGTGGAGAGCTCTTCACTTCCTCCACCGATAGTGATCCCAACGAAAATAAAGAAAAACAACTGATACATGGAATCATTCCTCAGAGAAATATCCTACCTTCGCCTTCTTTTTGTTTCCTATTTAAAGAAAATTCGTTTCCGGAAATTTATCAAAAAGAGGAAAGATCAAAGATAGAAGAAAAATTGATAATTAGGAATGCACGAACAGGGAACATCCAGAAAGACAGCCAATTAAAGTTCAAGTAAGCACAACAGAATCCCCTTAAGCTAGTTCAGAGAGCCAGATATTAGACGAAGAGATTTCGAGTTTGCTGCAGAGCTTATTAGCATTTCTCCGATCATCAAACAGCGCTCCAATTAAGTCAGGAGATTAGCAATGAGCTCATATCGAAACAGAGCGAAAGGGGAATTACATACAATGAACCACCGGTTTTAACATCGGTCAACTTCCTAATGCTCATCTCAGAGGCATTCTGCGAACAAGATTACTAATGGCATTTAATTAAGGAACCAGTAGAGCTAATCGGTCTTAATTAGAACCTCTCTGATTCTTCACATACTCTAAATCGTCGATGGAAATACTCGATTGGGTCATGTACGGTAACGGAAATAAAAATAAACGCAGAAAAATGAGGACAAACGTCAGGACATGGAGAAATGACTCAATGATGAGCAGTCCAGCTATTCATATCTAGCACCCAACGCGATAATTTTTTTTAAATTGAAATAATGCATGCCTTACATCCTTACACCACGTGTAGACGATTAATTTTTAAATAACTTGCGATTGAGACAATGCCAATCGATTTGAATTCTCCATTACCTCAACTATCCAACTTTGCTCCAACTGTACGCGAAGTCGGTGGCCTAACACAATAGTACATCAACAGATTAAATCATATCCGCGAATACAAACACCATGTTTACATCTGCACGTGAAACTGCATCATTCACCACGATAACTCTCGCACCGAACTAACTGCAAAAGATTTATTGCGAAAGCGATCGTTCCAAAATCTCTGTCGCTCAATAGGCTTTTAGCAAAGTATGACGTCACTGCTGACAAAGCTTACATCTCAATCTACTCCAAGCTCCCTTCATTCCAGTTAATTCCAACGGCAGTAATCGGATATCCGTTGTCCACATGAATATCTGTCCAAGTGAGAAGGCCTAATTATCATTAATGCAAGAGTTCAGCGGCAGTAGACCGTTGGTCTAGAGCTTTACAAGTTTGTTTATCGCGCGTGCGCGAAGAATAAACGTTGAATGATGTTCGGTGTATAATTGAGGGGGCAGAGGTACGGAAGAAACGAAACCACCGTGCAGACGGCAATTCAAGTCCGATAGTAAACGTGCGTTTCCTCACTACCATGGTTGCATCATTGGATGCAGTGATCGGGCCGAAGTTGCACTATTGATCCTTCGTCGGCAATGCAACTGGCTCTGCTTGATAAAAAGAGTATAAGGCGGGTCCCGCCGTGAATGAGAAATGAAGAAAGCGTTTCTGTTTCTGACAGCCCGCCGCCATTCACTTGGTGACACTGGGTACGCCCTGCGCTCGATATCGTCGATGGCGGCCCCATTACTGACCTCCAAATACACCTACCTGTTTTCTTCTGCGATTTCTCCTCCGTGATCTGCTTTTATCCGTGTCTTATATTTTAACCACGTCACACAGCTAACAGTTGGTCCACTTCGGTGACCGACAGCACTGGTTGACGCCACAGGTGTGCTCTTGTGGGATTCAGTGCCAAGCCGTGACGTCAGACTCGTACAATTCATTCCCAAGTAATAAAAGGACTTTAAACTTGTTGATGAAAGAATTTTTTGTCATTGTAAAGCTGCTAGTATTTCAAAAAAGAAAAAAAGGGGGAGGAGGCCCTCTCCCTTTTCCCACTATCTTTCCATCCCTTTCCAATATAAAGATCATAGACCGGTTTATTGCGTATCACACGTAGAGCATCGTGCAAACCCACAATGGTGACCTCAACTAGTTTGTCTCCGATTGCAAATATACGAATGATATATTAACATCCAAAATCCATCATACAATCAACTATAGGACGCATGAACCATCAAAGGAACTCTGAACTATATAATCTGGCAGACTTTCCAAGGCATTAATAACCCTGTTGAAGACCTCTACGGACTCATGATTTAAATTTAATATTCCAGACTGGAAATACAAGTGTAATAAAACCAGACATATCCATGAATGCTTTGTAGCCACCCGCTAAACTGGAAACTCAATTCAACTTAATATTTAACTAATACTCTGTATATTTTGCTGATTAACTCGTAACAAATAAACTTTAGATTATACACTGGGAATCTTAGAACATGGGTTCTTTTTTTAAATCTATTCTCTAAATGCCTGGCCCAATGACTGTGATTGGCACAAACCTTCAGTATCAAGTTGGTGAAACTTTTGTAACATACCCTTAAACCACACCCAATTTACAGCTTATCTCTTGTATGCGTGCGTGCCCTTCGCAACTATTCTTTCTTAATCTCCTTTAGAATAACTCTTATCTTTTCTAAATTCTGACAACAGGCTTCTTGCAAGATGTCCATGAGCGATGGTTGTAGATTTAATATTTAACTGATATTATAAATAGTTAATTACCTTAACGAGAGACAAAATAATCTTTGCTGATCGTAGAACGGCACAACTATGTGTTTATAAAGGAATTACAAAACAAAATAATGACTACCAGATGGCATTTTGTTTCTCCCAAGAGGTTCATCAAAACACTTCACAAGAAGAATGCAATCTTTTAAGAACAATCCGATGCTACCATGGTAGAGATCGTAAAGGCTAAAGGTTCCAGACAACTGCTTATCTTTTTGTAGATAAGGAGTTGTCTGGATATTAATGGTAGGGCAGTGTATATTTAATATTTTTGAATCATATTTTAATTTGAGATGAAAGAATTTATCTCGTTTTGTTTATTTTGAATGAAGAATGTTTATCTTCAAAAAATTATGTAAATCTGCGAAGAAAATGAATTGATTGTGGACGGATTAAAAAAATTATCTATTTATCACAGGGTACCTAAGGAATGTTCAACTATTTTGTTTCAAAAAGTTATTGAGAAGCAACAGATAAATCAAATATGAGTCTAAAAGAACATCAAACTTGGTTGCACTAATGAATAAATTAGTGGTAGAAATCGCATTAATTAATAATATTAATTAGTTTAAGCTCACATGCTGACGACGGGGATAACAAGGGAGGATGGAGAAAAAAGTTAATTGGCTCGCGAACATTTGTGAGGTGGGGGAAGGGGGGATACTATATTTTTAAATCAGAGATAAACGGCTTACCTGCGTTTTGATGTAAAAAACAAAAACAAACAGTTCCTATGACTTCATTTGAAGTTCATTAGCTACATTCGAAAAAAGCAAGCGTTATTAAATCCTTTGATGCTTTGTACGAAGATCTAATTATTTACACGAAAATATAAAAATATTACTGAAGATTAATATTTTAATAATATTCTCAAAAATTCATTCAGAGGAGGATGGATAGAATGTTTAGAAAATAGTAATAAAATATAAATATTTAAACATCGATGTCTAAGAGAGAGGGGGGGCGCTTTCGGTTAGTAATTATGGTTAGAGTGCTACGTAATTAATTCAATGGGGATCTGTCTTAGACTGGCAACTAGGCGAAGCATTATTTAAAAATTATACGCATCAATGGTAAGTCCATAATGAAGTTAAGAACGAGCCCATTTGAATTCGAAAGTAGTAGTTCATGGTCGGTGAATCGACTGTTAATCTTATTTGGTTGGAAGGGAATTATCACCGCTGATGTCAAGATAGCTGAGGTTAGACAAGGAATACTCGAGCGATCTCAGTAATGGCCCGTGGCTATTTCATACAGCAACAGGCGATGTTATTTTTAGCCATGGAAGAAACGGCACACTGACCAGAAATGATCGAATGAAAAAGATGCAGAATGACAGTTGGGCACGAGAAAACAAGCATTAAATCCACGAAGACAACACTGATAACGATAAATGCAAAGAAAGAAACCTCTCAGATACGTCCAATGGCCGCATCTCTTGAGACACACCATCACATCAACACCATCTATTTCGACCTTCGGATTTCTAGATTGGAAATATTAGTTGGTTGAATAAGTACGATGAAAGAAAACCAGAATATTTTAAAATGGTATTTTTTTTTATTCTTGACAGAATATGTTGAATACACTGCTAAAAGGAATGAGGACCAAAATGGTGGCTATCCGTATGTTTAGATCATAATTTCACCAGTGTCTGACAGATATAAACAAATGAAATACAATTACATATATAAAGCTGAAAGAATGAGTAGAGCATTCGGCATGGGTGTGTTCTTTGGACCTACAGGAGGCACATACTGCTACCCCCTCGACGTACTGTCTGCGAGTACTCAAACTTTTGGCATAGAAAACGGGTTTGGTATGATCAAAAATAGCAGTTTGAACATCCTGCTTTAACAATTATTGATGGATTTGGAGTTAAAGGTAAGCATAAAATTTCTCTTTGGAAGAAGAAAACCAAACCATCTCTTTTGACAAGAATTCTCCTAGCCTGAATTACATTTTTGTCGGATAGTTCCTGTGCAATTTCTTCGTCGGTAACATTCATTAGATCCCATTCAGCCATGATTCCTTTACTAGTGTTTAGTGTAGCACGAAGGGACACCTTTATGGATGTTCCTCCAAACCTAGTCATTTTGAGGGGTAGTAGCGCCTGCGATGTGATTTCAACAAGCAGATCCCCTGATTTAAGTCATCAAACCATTTTAGGTAGACGAGCAAAATTTTTTAAGCATTTCTGGATTACAAATGGAGAAAGGTTACTAATCGGCTTTTTGGTCAGTGAACATAGGATGAGAAAGTGTGAACAGTGTTTTGTTCGTGTCCTCCTTTTACCGTTTGGCAATATAAGGGTTCTGGTCACCATCATACAGTCTTGTCAGGTGAGATGGATCCTTGTATACCAACACTCCACCCATAAGGTGGCGTGTTGATATAATCCACGTTTACTCCTTTTGGCCCTTGGCGAGAGGATTTGCAAGCCCTGCCACAGTGGAGGTACGAGCAATACCACTAGGGTGACCAAGTGGCTATCAGATTGGTGAAGTTAGTAGAATAAAAAGAATGATAGACTTCTTTTTCCTGCCTTCACTTACTACTTGTAAAATAAAGAGCTATTCAGAAGAATAGTAAAAACTCACTAAATAAATGGTAATATATATTCGATGGAAAGCTCTATGGATCGCTGTGTATCGCCCAGTCACTGAAAAATCTCTTTCAGTTGGAGCATTACAACAAAGAACTTTTTATTCAATAGTCATACCCAATATAATCTCGGACTTTGTGCGCGCATATAAAATTATTATAAATGACTGGCCGAAAGATGTGGTGGGTCACATAAAAGCGCCCGTTCTTCTGGAATAGGTTCATTCACGTGACCAACACGTCTTTCACTTTGGCAAAGAGATCACATTAGTATTCATATCAGATGGAATATGGTGAATGCCTGATTTCCTGTTTCCGGCAATTCAGGAGCTTCTGGACACGATCAAAACTATTTATGGTTGTTTAAGAACACTAAGCGCTAAGACAATTAAGGCAACGAGACGTTAGTATATCATGTTTGTAAATCGCGTGCATTCTGTGGTCATATTTTGTTTCTCTTCATACTTAGTAGTCACACCAGAACAAGTTTCATCAGGTACATTACCTTTGCTAACGACCCTCTGACTTCAATAACCTGCAGCACCACTTTGCCCTACTGTATTCTCGAGCAGAGAAAGGAACATCAACAGTATGATAGAACCAGTTTTAACTGCGCATGCACGGCAATTTGCATACTTTTATCACAACTCGTATTTGAACATCTATAAGCGTATAGATTCAAAGTGGAGAGGGGGAAAATAATGTTATTCCTGTATTTCGAAGAGCAACAGTATTAGGCCTAATAGCACTAGGACACCTGCTGCTTTAGTTGCTTCTGTAATTTTTTTCAAAACTTCATGTCTTCCTTAAATCCACTTCTAATGAACACTGAACATTCGCAATGAAAAGTAAAAATTTATGCTCTAGTAGTTCCTTATTTATTCTGTGGTTTGGAGCTGTAAGCGAATCCCATTTCCGATACCCACTGGAATTTTTAATTCCAGAGATAATTCTGTAACATCGAATCGACTCTCATCGAAAATTAAAAGATCCAACCGCAATTTCCAGGAAGAGACAACATCCTCATTCCATAATTAAACAAATCCTGCACTTCTTCGGCTTTCGTCGATGTTTTGTAACCGTAATTAACTCATAACTTCGTTAATGAAGTTTTAATGCTTTTGCGAGGGACATTTGGCCATTCTCTGGTGAACAAACACCTGCTGCTAGCGAATCTCCATTGTGGTAGCTTTTCTTTGCTGTTAATAAACCCCACATCTGACACAGCGCCGATTCCTTTGAAAGAGTGACGCATGCGTACAACACTTTCCACATTTATTGTGAATCATCCCGATGGTTCGTTTGCTCTCGGAGCAATCCCCAATCAAAGAGAATGCGACCAACAAAATATCTTTGCTACAGATGGAGTAGTTAGTGAACTTGGGGCACTTTTTTCCTTGTTATAAGTAATAGTTAATCGAAAGCCACAATGGCAGTTGCTTGCAGAGTTTTTCATGCGTGGGAAGCAGGCTTTGAAAAATATAAAATAAAAATGAATCCACATTGTCTGTCGATGTCTTGTGAACTGCTAGAGGGAAGTAAAGGAAGGATGAAATGGTTCTTTTGGACACATTTCGCAAAAACTTTAATTTCGAAATTGCAAAGTTCTGTCCCTTTGTCTCTCCTGCGCTTTGGAGATCGTAAATCAATAAGGGGTGAGATGGAACGAGTTCTTCAGGGTAGAGACTTGTAAGCATCTACTTTTCAAAAACTGTAGAAAACCAGTGAGTGTCACATGGACTTGAGTAGCACGTTTTGGACATCTCGTTGAGCCCATGCCATTCTGAAAGTTACAGGGAACCCACTAGTTATTAGGTAGGCGTTCTTGATAAACTGGCTACTCAGTATATGTTAAGATAAACTTTAAAATGGGACAGAGCTAACCACTTTCCGGCAGACTTAGGTTTCCAATAGAATATTTCCTGCGGTTTGTAATCCAGTACAATGCATTCAACACTGTATAGTTTTAAAGCAATAATAATGTTAATTCTGTACATCAAGGTATGATGGAAACAAAATGGATTTTATTTTTATAACTGCAAATGAATTCTAAAAACTTTCACACAAAAGTGTAACAAATATACACGCGTGTATATTAAATTAAATATACACATTTTAAATGTTATTTGACTTTTAAAATGGAAATAGTAAACTCAGTTGGTATTGGAAAGAGATCGCATAGAGTTTAAAATGAACATAAACTTTGCATTTCATAAAGATGAAAATTGCTGCTGATTTTAACAATTGTCTTTTTTTTTTTTTTTTTATGAAAACCCCAAACAAGATAGGTATCAAAACCTATAGTACTAGTACCATGCATGGGTTGAATGAGATAAGGAGGGAGGGGATGCCAGAAACTTTGCTCTCGCGACTAAACATGGGTTTCACCACTTCAAAGTCTCCAATAAGCAAAGTGGTGGTATTGTACCAGTATTGAGTCATCTGCCACCTAGTGTTAGTAATAGTAAGTATTGTATTATTAGTGTTATTTTATATTGTTTCGGACCAAGTTTTGCCCTACGCGGTGACCGTGTATCGAGATGGCACTGGACGCTTTAAACAAGACCCTCACAAGGTCCTCATTGTGCACGAATGGTTCTAGGATCATGTCCGAGCATTTTGTGTGCTTCCTTCGCGCCAAATTCTCCCCCAACATCAACCCCATCGAACATTTGTAGGATGTTGTGGAACGCAACATTCGCTAGTCTACGCCAGTGCCTCGCTCCGTTGTCGAACATCGGGGCGTCCTTCTGTCCAGCTGGTCCAGGATAGCCGAGAATACCTGGGTTCTCGTGGAGTCATGCCACGTCGAGTACAAGCGGTTATCACGGGGAAAGGTGGCCTAACACTTTTTGGCAGATGAGTGTAAGCTTGGTTCCCTGCATCATTTGCCACTACTAATACCACCCCAATAGGGAAGTAATAACACAAATACTTCTGTATTTTAGAAAATGTTTCGCATTAACGATTCATCCGCTTTTTAAACAAGGTCATATTGGGAATACATCCCCTAACCCACGAATGGTGTGATGATATTTTTTTCAGCTTGAGAAGTAATAATATTGAATTTTCAGTCTGTTTTTTCCCCAATTACTTATCATAAGTAGTTTTAGGACTATTATCTCTCCCCGAAATATGTAAGAAAATATTTCAGCTGAACCTGTATACAGTATTTGAAGTCCGGTGTGCAATCTTGAAGAAATCTGTGGTAATGCAATCTGTTTGTCTCATTTTGATAATCATACGCAACCTTTTCAGTGTTTATTATAAAATTTAATAATTAATGATATTTGAGTTTCGTAATTTCAAATTGCTTGTTGCATCGGCTAAGTGAAACCCCCCCCCCCATTAGGGGAACCCGTAAAGCATATAAGTTGACTTGCGTTCGCTGTTCATGCGGTCCACGGTAGCACAGTTGTTGCGTGCTTGTTCGCCGAGTGGAAGGAACTGGGTTCGAATCCAGCAGAAGGTATTTAGGAAGATTTCCTGCCTTTCTCCACTCGGTGCTGAGTTGTCGGTCTCGGGCCGTGGAGTGAGGTTTTCTCCGGGTACTCCGGTTTCCCCTCACAGACCTAAAATCGACAGTCGGTTACACACACGAGGTTACAGACCAATACACTTCGCGTTTCTTGAAATTTCAATGCCCCTTTTAGGGGTATTGAACTTTCAAGGTAGAGCTACCCCCGCCCGGGAGAGGGTAGTTCCTTGCTGCCCCCCAAGAAAATGTTTATTCTTGATTAAAACATTTGTTTTACAGATGTTTCTGATGTAAATTATTTAATTATTGAAAAACAATGTCATTTTCAACAATTGTCTTGTTTATACCAATTGCAACAATTATCTTGTTTATGACAATGTTTATGCCGATTTCAACAATTATCTTGTTTATGCCGATTTCAACAATTGTCTTGTTTATGCCAATTGTAACAATTGTCTTGTTTATGCCAATTTCAACAATTGTCTTGTTTATGCCGATTTCAACAATTGTCTTGTTTATGCCGATTTCAACAATTGTCTTCGATATTATCACGTGGAATAATTATCTTTGTTATTTTAAAAGCACCCCAAAAACTATAATAAATGAAATTAAAATTTTTAAAATTATTTATTATAAAATAATTACACTTCGGAAAAATGAAGAAACTAATTTCTTCTTTTACGATTTTAAATTCTTAATACTTTTAAAATTATGACTAATAATTTAACGAAATGAAATTAATTTTTAAGAAGCCCTAAAACGAATTGCTATTTAAAAGGTAGGAATTTTTCTATCTCAGAGGAGGCAGGAAAATCCTGAAACAAATTATTTTAGCTAAGGATTTCCACAAATGTTCTGCGCCTTACATCCAGCCAAATCCGTGTTCTTAAATGAGCACAATTAAAAATTCTCTTTTCGTTGCCAACGTCCGTGTAATGCACGCAGCATGAATGCTCATTTCCTAATCTTGTGCTCATCTCAAGGACAATTAGGCACGCTGCATTTCCGCTCACTAATGAACTTTTACTAATTTTGACGTCACTTCTGAAAAGCGAGTCGCGTGCTTCCTTTAATTTAAAAGGGAAATCCCATAAAATTAAATTTATTTACTAAACGTGTCCTTCCACTTAACCAACTCGCTGGGAGCGATCCCCACCTCTCATCATCCGGATCAGAACGTGAACATGCTTGAAAACGAGCACGTGCATCAAAGGAAAAAAATACTTCTTTTTCAGACGACCATCAATTCTGAGTCTGCGCATTTGTTTATGAAATACGACTGCAATTAGGATTTTTTTTTAAAACACCAAACTTGGAAAAATTGCGTGACGCATTTCTTGTACTGCGCGACTGCTGCTGGAATAGCATTTAATGTCACCAATTAATTTCTAGAAGATTCTAGGATATTAGACGAGCTTAGGAAGAGTTTAATTACAAGCAGACTAACTTCGGATGTGTTTTTGAAGTTTGGACGTTTCTAAATCTTTTGGTAAGTTAATCTTGTTTTTTTGGATCGCCACAAGGCAACTTAGCCAAAAGACGAGCAAATCCATTTAACAATTAGCCTCAATTCATTATTACATACGCAACACTGCTTACGTCATAATGTAAAATCAATTGTTGCGTGCCTAGCTTAATATTGCGCAAGTTTTAAATGGGCAGAAGTGTGACAGAACATGGAAACAGCATTTTGAGAGCAGGATTGTGTAAGAGACAATTTAAAGACGCTATCCAGAACTTCCTATTTAAAGAATTGAGAATCTTCACTTCTTTTAACAGTACTTGGAATAAATGCGCCAATGAAATCGTTACTGTCATCATTAGGCATGATAAATATTTATTAATCGGAGCTGGCGTGTTTTGAATATCTGTAGCTCATTTATGCTTCTGCTTTCTTCGATATGTATGTATGCAGGGTATGGAAATAGAAAGATTAATCGGACAACTACAAAGGTCCATTAAAAAATGGCTGCTAATCGAAATACTCATAAAAATCAAAAACTGTAGACATCATTTGAGGATAGAGAAAATAAATCAGGGTTGAAAATATGATGAACGTGTTGCACTTGTGATTTCCATGTACACTGCTAAGCCTAAAATCCATCGTCTGTAAATTTATAAAATATTTTAAGAACTACATTAGCCAAAGTGCGATCACAGACATTGTGTTAATAAAAAATCGTCAGTAGCGATATATGCAAACGATTGAGCTTACTTGGTATCGTGACATATTCTGTGTCGACCGGTGTCTATGTAGAGGTAAGGCATGATCAGCTGAAGTCAATATCTTCTACTCGGGTCTGTTTTTCTCTTACATAATACTGTTCGTCGTGAGGTACTTTAAGTGAAATTGCCAAACGAGAATTTTTCAAATTCGAATAGTGATGTGTCTCCTAGGCAACGCGTGCTTTTGCTGTAAGGAAGTAATGACTGGGTTGTATTCAGCAGATAGCGGCACTGGAAATAGCACGCAGAGAGGCGCAACATCACAGTTGTGCTACGGAACATGTGACAAGTCGTAGCGACACCTGGTAAGGATATAAACTTCTTTGTATATGTAGCTAGGAGATGGTTACGATAAGTTTATCGCTTTGTTGCGTTGCGTAGAATTTCATTGAAATTCTTGTGAATAGATTGTTGTTAGACAAGTTTGATTTCATCTTTTGGGAATGCTTAAAACCTTCTTAGTAGCGAGATATTCGCTGTAAAGTTTTTTCGTTAGAGAACAGTAGATTCAGATAGTAAACTCTGTTGATGGAAAGAGATCTCGTAGAGTTTAAAATCGATATGAACTAAAAAATAACATTTCACTGTATTTCATAAAGATGAAAATTGTTTGCCAATTTCAACAATTGTCTTGTCTGCGACAATTGTTTGCCAATTTCAACAATTGTCTTGTCTGCGACAATTGTTCGCCAATTTCAACAATTGTCTTGTCTGCGACAATTGTTCGCCAATTTCAACAATTGTCTTGTCTGCGACAATTGTTTGCCAATTTCAACAATTGTCTTGTCTGCGACAATTGTTTGCCAATTTCAACAATCGTCTTGTCTGCGACAATTGTTTGCCAATTTCAACAATCGTCTTGTCTGCGACAATTGTTTGCCAATTTCAACAATTATCTTGTCTATGACAATTGTTTGCCAATTTCAACAATTGTCTTGTCTATGATTATTGTAGGCCAATTTCAACAACTGAAATAGCACATGAGTTTTTTAATTAACAATGAACAAACATTTTATTGCATTTCATAAACACGACATTGTTGCCAATTTCAATAACTGAAAGAATGCATAAGTTTTTTTTTTAATTAACAATGGACAGAAGCATTTCAAATATTTCATAAACTACTAAATGTTAAAACCAACAGCAATGATTTTTTTTATTAAATAAATGAAAGCATGCGATGAAGGAACGTTGTGACTCGTACTGTTAATAGATAAGTTAGTTTTTTAAGTCAATATTTTAGAGTATTGTCGTCAGATTTTAGTTTCCAATATAAGATTTTCAGAAAGTAGTAACGACTACCGTTGTCTGAAAAGCGAAACATCAGAACTCCCTCGAGGACAAAGTATATTAAAACTTCTTCGATACAGCCATGAGTGAGGTAGAGCAAATAGAGAGGGGGGAGGGGAAAGCACAGATGAAAAATGGAATTTGTTAGAGCTCATCGGAGAACACGGAAATTCGGATTTCTAGAGATTTAATACAATAGCCATTTATTTATTGGGAATTTGATACTGAAATCTTATAACAATGACCTTGAGAAACTTGGTTCAAAATTATTCTTCCGTGTAACGGATTTCTGGAGGAACATCTGGAAAAATTCGATTTTGATAAACAGATAAAGAAGGATTTATTGGTAGACGGATAATAGACATTTCTATTGATTTTTTTTTGTCAGATTCACCCATTTCTTCACTTTTAACCAATAGATAGATGGCCACACCAACCAAAATGAGAATAAGGATAAAAAGTAGAAAGGATTTTCCATTTCAAAGAGAAAGTTTAGCTACAGAAGACTTCTGCACCCTCTGTGAATGGATTCTAGAATTCTAAAAGCTAGTAGTAGTGGAACGTGGTGCAAGAAAGCAAGTGTGAGCTTATGCAGCATCAGCCAAAAAAAAAAAAAAAAAAAAAATTACAAAACAATTCTCTCTAAATGTTTGTCCAGTTCCTCCTTAAATTTATTTAACCTAACTTCCACAAAGACAGATGGAAGTTTGTTCCAGCAATTAACCACCCGGTGGCTAAAGGCAAATTTCCGCACATCTGTCTTTCCTTAATTTGAATTTATGCCCCTTAGGTTCGTAATCTGAACAAGTGGAAGAATCCCATCAGAATTCAGCGTGCTTAACCCATTCAAGGCCTTATACACCTCCATCAGATCACCTCGCAGGTGCCTAGTCTCCAGCCACTGCAATTTGTAGCACTTAAGCCTCTCTTGGTAAGAGGATCCATTCATTCCCCTAACCAATCTTGTTGCCCTTCTCTGTACACGCTCAAGCAAATCTACATCCTTTCTAAAATGAGGCCTCCAGACCTGCACGCAGTAACTCAAGGCGTGGCCTGATCATTGCCTTATACAGAGGGACAATCACCTCCTTTTCCCTGCTAGCAAAATTCCTGTATATCATTGACAAAAATCCATGACCTGCCCTGGCAGCCTGTCTGCATTACTCAGAAAACTTCATATCTGACTGCACAATTACTCCCAGGTCTTTTTCATTTTCTAGTACCCATGAAAGGGTTTTTGTCCCCCATTCTTTTACTTTATTTAATACGATATCATGATAGAAATCATCACTTAGTGCTGTAAACTCGTACATACGTAGGACATTTAAGGATTTGTCAATTTTTTCATTTAGAAGCCATCAAATTAAAATCAAAGAACAAGATCGCCCAGGTCTCCAAGTCATAAGTGGCCTCCTAATCAAATTAAATTACAGAAAATTACCAATGTTATTTTTAGATCTGTGGTCAGTTTAGATCTGTTCTATCACAGATAGCTGAAGATCTATGAAATATGGTACGAGTCATTTTGTGACCAAATCCAACGCTAGATGCGCACCAGCAGCAACCGGTCCGATTTCAAAAATACTATTTTTCCACACAGTTTGTGTTGATCTGACATTTTAAATTAAGGAGTAGAGGACGGTAACGTTCTCCAGATTTTATTTTCTTAATTTTCAAGCGAATTTACTCTACCAATGTGGACTCGCGTCATTAATGGAATGTAGCAACGCTTGGTAGAAGACAGAGCATCGGACTGAACTATTTGATCTTAAAATGGCAAATCTTAAAGGAATGCAATTATTGTTATTTATGTTTGACTGGGAATGTTGATTAAAACAATTGGCAATTTTTCATTATCGGCCGTAATTCTATTAACGCCACGTGCTAAGATTAGCGGGAAAACGTCAGCGACTGACAACTCGTCCAAATTGGTAACGAAGACTTCGCTGTTTGTATTTAATTTTTGTGTTTCAAGAAGTCCTTTTAAACATCGCATTTCCAGCAGCCAAATCCCAATTAATTGAATTTTTTAAAACAAATTTTTGAAATTTTTTCTGGAGTGTAAGATTATCTGCTCAGTTTTCAAACTGGAAATTAAATTAGCTTCGAAGTTCAGAAGGTATTCAACTAAGTTCACAAATTTCAGGAATTCTATAATTTGTGAACTTTTTAGAAAATTTCTTAAAACTTTTCGTCTCTTAAAAAAGAAGGGATATATTTGATAGGTACTTTGCCCTGATGTAGCCAAATGGTCCATACGTGGGTAGTTAAGTACATGCTTTGGAGTCGACAATTTTTCAAGTCCACATGATTGCTAAATACAGAAATATTCTTTTTTGCGTATTTTTCTACGGAATTATCTATAAAAAAGTACGCCCAGTGGACAGAAATCATTGGATACCTACCTAGTAACGGATAGGTTCACCTTTTGCCCGGATAAGGACAGTCACATGGCGAGGCATTGAGTCCAAAAAAGCGTTCCACAGGTATTTCCATCCATGCTTGCTGCACTGCTGCCCATAATTCCGTCGCATTCCTGGGTGGAGGATCCAAAGCTCGAACGGACCTTTCCACAGTATCCTAAAAATTCTCCATAGGGTTCATAGCCGAAGAACGGGAAGGCCATTCCATGGTGGTAAAATCTGCGCAATGCTCTTCGAACCATGTTCGAAGAGCATTGCGTAGACACCACAGCTTTGTGGAGAGGCGCATTGTCCTGCTGGAAGAGTCCACTCCCACGTGGGTGCACGATGCATGAAGGGTTGCAGATTGTCTGCAATAGAGGGCACGTAACCTGGAACGTTCAGAGATGCGTCTAGACGTCTCAAATTTCTGTATCACCTCCGCGATACAGAAATTGCACTATTCCCGAAATTGTATGACCCATGCGTCGGGCACACCCTATCATCAAATCTCTTTCAAAGTCGGTCAACTCACGACGTTTATCCCTACTGACATCGAATTACCGTCTACGTGAGTGTAGTGATGCAGTATACCTCTATACCTGCCAAACGGTGGGTTCGTCCACTAGCGAGAGGGGTGACAGCGTGGCGTTGGCCAGGTATCCCATGAATTCTGTCCTTTCAGTGTAGTATTCTATGCTGCGCTGTCCCCAATAAAATGGAAACACGATCTAATAATTTATTGGATGAAGATCTGTGCAGCCAGCTTAGCTCGGCCATGGTAGAAGCTCACAGAAGTTCGAGCAGTCTATAAATTGAACAAGGCCTAAAACAAAAAAAAAAAAAAAAAAACTAAGCCGAAAGTCCTAACCTTGAAATGTGTACATATTTTGAATAACTGTTACCCACCTTTCACCCCTAGTGCGACTCTTTGTATCCTTAACATTTTAGTAAACGGAAATGAAATTAGTACGTTGCAAAACGCTGGATCAATAAAGTAGAAGCAAACATGGGTTTGAATAAATAAAACAAAATGGTATCATTAATGATCTGTAGGAGATACAGAATGATGACAAAATCCATTTAACGTGCAGTTTCCTGGTAGTAGAGTACACATTATTTCGCTTGGATGATTAAAGACGTCCCCATTGTGCCTATATTCCCCTTTGGGATAAATGGAATTTGGGCGACTATCAGCTGTTGGCTAAAGTTAACGGTTGTATTAAAATCGGTTTAGATTTTCATATTCATACATGCATCAATAATAATTGATGCACGTATGAATATGAGTAGAATGGCTTAATCATAAGCACGGGTTCAGTTTCAAAAGGGCATGATTGTCGGAGCTTGTATATCGGATGCTTTCGTATCTGAAACGGCACGTCTTGTCAGTTGCTCACTCTTTAATTTAAAATGTCGGAGCAGCTGACAAGACGTCTTGTCAATGTAGTGCATTACTGTGTCTCTAAATTGAATGTATTTCAAATGATCTTAAAGGCCCTTGATGGGACTGAAAGCCAAGGATTGTGGGACCAAGGAAAATGTTGCATAGGTTCGGCGTAATCTTTGAACTGTCCCTGCATAGTCCTTACCCTATACAGATGGCACTGACATTCCTGGAAATTGTGAAAACGTCAACAATACAAGAATAACGTGATCCAACACAGTATTAAGGTGCAAGAGAAGATTGCCAGAGTACTCATGATGATGAAAGGACCATTACAGTGTCAAAAAACACTTACCACGCCACCTCCATAACTAGACATCCCCTGGCCTTCATCAGGCCACCATACGTTTCTACTGCGCCATCAACCACTGTCCACAACATCTGCCAAAACGGATATGTCTGTTCAGCCTAGCGTGAGAAGGATTTGGCGCTCATTAAAGTTGCATAGACGAATTGTCTTTAATTCCCGGCGCTGGTTTAAATGAGCATTTCCCTTCTAGCACTGAATAGGAATACTATTCACATTTCAGGATGTCCAAATGTCTAATATTTTGACACGGTAGTGTATTGCTATAAACTTACCAAACTGATAATATCATCAACTTGCCAATTTTTGAGGTTTATTTTACAGTGTGAACTTACAGGATGTATCCAAAAGCGATTGCATTTACGGGGACCAAAAGGGTGGAACATCAATTAACTCATTTTTCAATCGAGTTTATCGGAAAAAGCCGAATTTGATGGAAGCAGTCAAATCCCCTGACAGACATATCACTCATCCTCAAGAGAAATTAAGCTTAGCGAGATGAATATACATATCTGAAAGCAATTTGGTGGGTGTATAAAACCCGAATAAAATATTTAATGCTCGATGATGAATGTTCCATCAACACTTGCATGTCTGCGCATCAAACAAGCCAGCAAGAAAGTGCCCGCCTCATCCATTTTGTTATAGCAGCCTCTCCTGTCTCTCCAATATCGCATGTTTGCGTTAGGTACAAACTGGACCCGAGAATTTAGTGCACACTCTTGGACCTTGACGCAAAATATTTTTCTACAATCTCTGCAATTAATTATGTTGATTAATGCCAATACATCACCTATCTTTCAATATTTAATCACGAAAAATCCTTCACTTTGGCAAATATTCCATCCACCTTTTAAATTTCAATCTATATAAGTTTTAAATCTTAATGTAGGCTGATTGAGGAATTTTTAAAGATTATCTGAGGATTTAATGAAGGCTTCCACGCTCAGTGAACTGTTTCTTTTAGATTATACGTTAAGTAGTCTTGCGAAGTAATAATTTGAGTTTAATCTTAAAATCCTCCATATTTCTAGGCTTAATTATCGCCATTTTGGAGTTTGTTACTAACGAGTAAGACATTCCTGGTCTTGAATTTTAAAAACACGGTCTGAATAATGTATATGCATTTCCACAATAATTATTTGCATACATTGGACATTGCAGGCTTTAGAGTGGACTTCTGGCTGGTTCTAACTCATATGAATATTTGTTAGATCATCACTCATGGAAGGGTAAGGTACAGATGTTGTAGGACGTCGCTCATCAAATATAGAAAATTTAATTTGGAAAATGTACTTTTGATAAAAACGTCCCTAGTGGTTCTAAAAAGCATTTCGAATGAACTCACTTCACATATAAATATATCCAACTGCCCTGAGAGAGTTGCAAAACAAAAGGTCATGAATAATAGATGGAAGAACTAGTTTAGCTGTTTATTCTATCGGATTATTGGCGCTAAAAGAATTAATTTACGCGTTTACTAATATTTCTAGGAATTTTGCCTGAAGATCTTATTTCAAGTTCAATTTGGCATTTAAACGATATTCTATAGAAAACAATCGGAGACGCTGTTCATTTACTTTTGGATACCACTATATATTTCATTGATCTACTAAATCATCTCCATTGGCGATTACAAATCTTAGGAAGCGCTAAAGTAAACTGACTCTTAAAGGATAGAAAGTGTTGAACCCTACCAGACAGGTCAATTTATCACCGCTTAATCTATGGTCTGAACACGTAGAAGGGAAGAATGAGGATTCTTGTTTGAAACGTGACCAGCAGGTGAAGAGGCGATAGATGGCCTTTGACCATTAAAAACATTATCCGAGGATATAAAACACGCTAGGTGCACTGATATTACTGTCAGTTACTAAACTTTACACAAAATTTTGAATAAGAGCCCGAAAATCGGCCTTCAGGAAGAGGCTGGAAATCAAATTCCTTTCTGTAATGCATGAAAATTGCCTTGGCATTAGGAACGTGGTGGACGAAACCAAATAAACCAATTGTTAATATTCTTTTAGATGAAACGAAAAATACAAGGGATGTTGAAAGTACTGTCCTTCGACTCAATTTATCGCCTCCAATGTTCAGTCCACATTTCACAAAGATTCAAAACTTGCTTTGGGAAACCTTTAAGAATAACCATAATTACACTTGGCATCCGCAGAGATCCTGCTTTATTTTAGTAAACAAAAAAGAGGAAGTGGTCAATTCTTCTTAGGTTGGTTCTTCTGAATGTCTTCTAGGTCCTCAAATCGCTTTCCTTTAAGGTGGATGTTAATTTTTGGGGGAAAAAAATCTCACGGAGCCTGATGAATAAGGCAGGTTGTCCAATGTCGTGTTCTTGTTTCTCGTTAAAAACTCTCTCACTGCGACAGAGAAATGACTCTGCGCGCACCTTTCTCATGCCCAACCACTCTGTCAAAACTATAATAAAGGAAGGCATTCGCAGGTAACTTAAAATCAATGTTTTTTTTTCGAAATCAATATCAGTTAGAGAACTTATCTGAAATTGTAAATAATTAAAACTAAGATATTCTTTAAAATAACCGAGAATGAAAACATTCTATATAATATACTTGATTTTATTTATTTGGAAAATTAAACACCGAAGTGTTGAGTTATCTACGAAAAATGTTTCGTCACCATAGCAACGCATCCTTTCATTCTAACTCATACCAAATAACCTTTGGTGTGGAATCAAAACACAAAAATCAAAAGTGGATACTAAAAAGCTTCCAAAGCCACCTTTGCCTTAGGGTTCCTTTAGTCTATTTAAAAAAAAGCAAGTTTATTTAAGACTTTAATCAAATATTTACTCTTGGGAGTGTGAGTGACATCTATTATATTATTCTGAATGATACTGCAGCGGTGTCTGCACTTCGATACCAAATTGCAACATCCAACGAAATGCGTGTATTAAGAAACGTATCAACAAAATACACAGCTCCATCTGTCCACAAAAGCTGTACCGGATGCTTTATTGACATATGAAGTGTGATGTTTTCGTACTAGACAGTCACTGCTTGGAAACTGTTGAAAAGATTCTTTTCATATTAACTGAATGCAGCCCGGGACTTTAGGAAGAAAAAGATTTTTTGAAGATATTTTCTACTAAGAAGATGGGGGTAGAAAAGAACTGATGCTAATGTTATCTTTTACTTCCATATTCCAAGCTTTCCAAATAATGGAAATTATTGATGAAATGGTAAGTAGTCAGTCGAGTATTATCCCGGTAAAATAATTAAAAGAGTTATTGACCTTTGACTCTGCGACAGTGGGATTAAGCCACGGAATAAACGATTGTTCATTTCCTCAAAAAATGTTGAATTTTTTCTGCAAATTCTCTTTATGAATATGGAAAGACAAAAATGGAGTAAGGAACTGATTTGCAGCATCTTTTGTATACGGTGGTGCCCAAGAAGTAGGGCACATCTGAACTGTCAAAAAGAAATTAAAAAGTCCATTTTTTTAGCATTTAATCATTTTGAGAGTAGAAATATGGCTTACCAGCTCCATCTACTTCCTTTTGATAAATGATGCCAGATTATAAGGCAATATATTGTAAAGAACATTCTCTTACCGATGCATCACAATCTATAACGGGTATATGACCCAAGCAATATTACTTCTACCAGGAGCAGATCAATCCTTGGGTATTATAACCGCTGCATTCATAACTGCTTCTCCCAGTGGAATGTCACTTCATTTTCTGCTAGCAGGGTAAGAAAAAGACTATATCCGCGCTCAGGAGCTATGGCCTTCATCATCAAGGTGAGAAATTTTGTCCGTGGAGGAGGTATTCACATAATATGTAAGGAAGATTTTTCGCATTACGTTGCTTTTACTTTGGTAGCAATGGAAGCGCGATTTAGTCTTGTCCATTAATATTTCATGGAATGAACTGATGCACGTATTCAGCGTGTTTCCAAGTCTCAAATAAACGTACATTTCCACAGAAAAATGTGTGTAATTTGTTGTTCACTGATAACTAAACACGTTTCCATTTGCCCTGATGGGCCATAAACCACGCGGTGGCTATTTCTTTTCTTCCATTTGATTAATGACTTCCCGAGATGCTTCTGCAGCAATACAAATAAGGGTAATTTAGAAGAAAACATACAACTGCACTCTTCTGAGCCAGAAATAAATACAAAAATTAAGAAAAATCTTTACACATATTTTCTCTGTCGTCTGTAGCTATTTTTCTTCTGCCCTGCCATCAGGTCACACAGTTGCCCAACTTCGAAATTACTTTAAAGGCTATTTTTTTCCATAAGCTTTTTCTAAAACCCAATGTTTTTTTTTCCTGTAGAAATGTGGAAACCACATCCATGAAATATGCTGGTGGGGACGCTAACTGCGAGTGCCATAACTCAAGATATTTCAAGCTATTTATTCTGCCAAGAAAAACGAATAAGAAACGTAACAAAATCCATGTGCTGCCATCCAACGAATAATTTCTTATGCGATGATAGCTAACGAATTATTTCAGTCGCGCAATGACTGTACTGCGCAACTCAGGTTCTCTTTAACAAAGGTATTCCAGTGTATGATTTAATCCCTTTTTTAAATGAATCTTTCTCTGAATTTATCAATGTTTACATTTCTGTTCTTTATATTTAATTCGTCTTTCAAAAAGCACTTTCAAAAGCGTTCATTCTTTAACAAATGCTAAAATGGTTGATATTAGAATACGAAATTCATAAATCAATTTGATCTAGAGTACTCAATAGATTTAAAAGACAATTTATGTTCCCGCACAGTCTGTAATGGATTGTGGCAATAAAATTTGAAAGCAAAATTACAGAAAAGTTTCCGGCTTCTGAAAAGAACTCTTTGGGTGGATACCGGTCTCATACCAGAGAAACTTTTACCTACCAAGTACATTAAGGAAAGAAAAAGCTTTCGAATATTCGTTCTCAATATAAAAGATCAGCCTCTTCATCCAAGTACATCGCATGCCATTAATAAAGCGAGTAAATGAGAAAGTTGCTGACGACGTAAAATGGGTCAACTCTATCGTCAAGGATTCTTAAGTAATTACCGTCACGCTGCAAAATTAATGAGAAGTCTTAAGTAATCTTGATGGGTAGCTCTGAAAGTGTCTTCGAATAGCACTTGTCAAAACACATCGTAATGTGTCTGTCACACCCTTGACGTTGCCAAACTTCGTCAGAGACGTGTCACAGAGAAATCGCATTCAGCAAATGGCCAATTATAGTAATGAGTGGTGAATATCTGATTGGTAACCTGTTTACAGTTGATGTTCTTCTGCTTTCGTTTGGTTCAACCAGAAGACGATATCCTGTTGTAGATTATACTTAGTGTCGTCAGTATTGTGATTTATTACACTGTCGATTGAAAGGGGAAATTAATTGTGTTCTCTGGTTACAATACACGATGCTGTCCATTTTCTACTGCAAGGAGTGGAAGTTAATAGTTAATTCATCGTGTTTCACATGTTGGAACAACGACGCTTTCATTATATTTTAAGATTAAACATGTTTGGATATGTTTCATGGGCTTTATGGTGTTGTTTCCTTTGTGTCATAATGCGCTTTTGAAGTATATCTTTCCATATACATTTTGGTTGCTGTTATATTAATTATAGATTCACCCAATCCCAAAATACACGGGGGAGGAAACTTTAATTCAAGTTATTTGTTACTTTTAAGACTCGCGGCTAAGGCAACTAAGTCGATGAGAAGTGTATGTATCGTTTTCCTTTAAACTGCGAGATTCGTTGGCCGGTTTACCGTTTTCGGGATGAAAATCCTAAGTTTCAATTTCCAGCAAAGTAATATTCATAGCGAAAGTGCCTTCACAGAAATTATTTGATGAGCATGAGGAATTGAATTAGCTATTTAGATATTTTAAAATGAGATTTCATGCTCCAAGTACGTTTAATTGGTTAATATGGGATACACCACAGATAATTACAAGGCATGTAAATCATCGACTATGCTAATGATGCAGAGGGCGTTAGAGTAGATCACGGCTATAAATTGAACTGCATCCTTCGGCTTCAAGAAAAATGCCACGTGCAGCGGAGCTTCGCGAATTAGGCGAAGGCTCTGAAGTTTCCACGGTTAATCGTACCGAAGTGGAAAAGGAAAGGAAATGCTAAAGATGAATTGTTAAGCGAGTGACCGCGTATTTTGATGGAAAGAGATCTCAAAACGGTTAAATCATGTTTCTAAACAAAATCGGCCCCATTATAGCGAAATCACCAAGTGGGCCAAGAGAGAGAGATCGTTAGCATCATCGTGGTGGTTATCATGGGCCATCTAAAATGATTCTCTGGATGAAAGAATTCTCAGAACACGTATCCGTTGGCTGGTGACAACCTGAGAAATCTCCCATACTGACTACAGCGACAATGAAGTGCAGAGGTAGAAATCTATCCGGAAGCTAAGACGACATCACTTAGCATCACAGCTACCTAAGATCATGTACTTCTAAGAGGGGTGTATCACAAGCTGGAGCACTGTCGTTAACCCTGTTGGTTCTCCTTAACAACACAAATTACCTTCCAGTCATACTGTGATGATCTTAAACTCTGCATTACGTCATCTGACTAAAATCAAACTCTCAGAACTACGCTGCAGGCATATAAAGAATTCATCACTTGTGCAATGCTTGGTCTCATTCGGTCTAGAGATGAATCAAGCCAAGGCAGCTCGAATATCTTTCATCTGGAAGAAGTTACAGAATAATATCACTATCAACATTAAAAGATCATCTATCCAAAAAGTGAAAACACACTAAGCTCAGAAGTTAGTATGGGATGAGGGGCGGAATTTCCATGCTCACTTCCTGAACACCAAAATAAAAATGTACTCTGCAACAGGGATATAAGATGTTGGATTGATCAGAAAATACATACTGACTCACTCTTAATTCTTGAATACTGGCTCCTGAAATGGCGAAACCGGCCGACTGACAACCAGTATCTAGATCCCAATTATACATCTACCTTAAAGTCACCCCATGGAAACAGATTCCCACAAATAATTTATTTGCACTGACCAGACTCATCACAGGACGCCTCTGTGCTCCTGATATCACAAACCTGGTTAAAACTCCCCGAATTGATTGAAGAAGCCAAATCAACCCTAGGCCTCCACCCCTAAAGAACACTAGTAACAGTAACGTTTGATATGCATATTTACAGGAAACACAAAATGATTTGGTCATTCATCTAGATAAATTCATTCAGTAGGACACCTATAGAAACCTGAAGCTAATGAGACCATACACAGGTTTATCGTTGTGAACTCAAGGATGGCAGGAGAATAAAAATGTAAATCCACTACAGTAAAAAGAGCATACACCGATATCCACCCTCAGTAGCATTATAAGAATGCTCTGAAGATGAGCACAAAATAATTGAAACATTGGACGACATCTCCAATAAACTATTGAGACGAAGCCAAAGAATATTTTTACCACAACGAAGCGTTTCTTAAAATATACGTGCAGCTAAATATGGAAAATTTTCAAAGTCAAGAAACTGCTACAAATCAAGAAACAAATCTTTTCAGTACTGTCATAATCTACCGTGACAAAGCACTGAAATGATTTAACTTTTACTCGGATGGAAAAGACACTACGCAACGAAAATTAAGTCTCTCCACGCTTCAAACGCCCCAGCGAACACACCATCTTGCTATTTTAATTACTGGCCACTAACTCCGTTGTCATGACAATAGATAAAGTGTAGTTACGAAGAAATGAGAGCAGCCTTCTGAAATCTAATTAAGTGACATGGAAAGATGCACCTGTATGAAGTCTTCAAAGCATATAAGTGTCAGCTACATGGGGAAATTGGACCACCAAGTCTCCGCTCTGGATTATGGATAAGAATATTGATTTTTATCTACAAGTGTAGATTACAATGCAACCAGTAATGCATAATTTAACATCGTTATTCTGGTTTTATGTGTTGACTCTCCGTTATATTTTCTACTTAAAGGTTAATTATTTCGTTGCTGTGACACACAAGCTGAGACATGCAGAATTTTGTTACTATCACTTTGACACAATTATTATGTATGGACCTTTGGATCGCCTTCTTTTATTTTTAACCTGTCTCCATTGCATTATCCAGAGTGAATTAGTATACACTGTCCTTGAAACTTGATTAGAATGTTGTAGATTCGAGTTGCATGCAGTGAAATCCCTGATGTAGTTAGTGTATATATTATCCAGATCAGTTCGCTCACTTTAACACTGAAATGTAGCTTCACTGTATAGCTTATGTGCATTGCAGCGGAGAATCTTTTTGTTCTTGTACTGGTTGAGAACATTTATTAGCATAAAGCTAGAAAATTATGAGAAATTTGATTAATTAAACTGATTTTAAAATTCAGTTTGATCAATTAAACTGATTTAGATATCCACAGTTAACTAAAACTATTTAAAATAAAATTAAATGGATTTATTAATGAATCCTTCAGAGCTTTTCGTTGATGCTACTAACTTCTGTACAGGATTCTTGTTTGAAGGCGTTGCCAGCACGAGTTGCATGCTGTTAGATAGACTGTTCTTTTAATGAGCAAATGACTGATCTGGCAGAACCTGCTAGTAAAATATTTGGGGGATAATATTTGGGCTTCTTGATATGAGACCTTGTGCTCAATTTTGTATTTTTGAATTTTATTTTGTATCTTCCACTGCATGCATTCCTTTGAGAACGTAGTAGAAGTCCTTCATTTCCAGTATTAATTACTACTAGTTAAGTCGATAAAAGTATTTAATAAATACTTTTCTCAACTTTTAAATATTATATTACGTGTCCTTTTGCAAATAGTTGACCGAGATATATTAAACTATCCTAATCTCTTTATCGGAGTTAAAATAGTCTCTCTTAGTTCGGAATTCTTTTCTATTCACATAAAGGAAGAAGAGAAAATACAGATTTTAATGGCATCTGAAATAATTTACGTCACACTGCGCTCTAATCATGCGCATAAAGAATTTATAAAGAAAATTGTATAAAAAGTTTCGCGCTAGCCAATTTTGTTTGACTTTGGTTTCTTGTCACGTTCAAGTAATTGGCAAAGCGGAGAAAGCTTAGGACAGTGATATGGATGAGGCGACAAAGGAATACAATCAACTGACAAACACATAATGGATAGCGATCGTGAATAAAAATTGCACGTGTTTGGCTCAGTCAAACAGATACACTTAATGGGCGGCTGAATAATGCATGCCCATATCGTTATTGTAGAATATCTAATGACAGATTAGCTCTGGAAATCTTGGAATTTGCGATAAATAAGAATTATAATGTTAAAGATAATATGAAAGGGACATATATGCACTGGGAGATGATACAGTTCATGTTCCTATAATCGCTACGCTATCAATGACATGTGGTGCATCACTACAGAAACCACTAGATTAGAAATTACATTCACGGAAACTACAAGTGTGTCGTGTCACTAATGGTTGACGAAAGCTACCATCATTTGGTCTTTTGAGAGCGCCATAAACATTAAGTTTCAAACTCTAATTATGTAATACCATCGTTCTACAATACTTAATCATCGCAGGAAATCTGTACATTGAATTTTGCTGGAAAATTTTATGGTATCCACTCAACCGTAAAATGGTTCTCATCCTGATAAAGCCATTTCCATACGCTATTATTATATGATGACACATCATGTTGAAATCAGCTTAAGCTAGTAAAAACCAACAACGATTGTCCTTCAGTAATTCCTGCTTGCGTTATTAATTGACCGAAGACGATCAATGACCGCCTTCTTAGATAAGAAAAACATGATCATTTTCTTTGCTTTATTTTTCTTGACTTTGGCAGAGCTTAGACACAAGCTGCTGCTAAACCTACAAGGATTTACGAAGGGGCGATAGGCGCTTTCAAAGCATCGCCATTCACGGCACAGAGAACGGGAATTAACACCGCGCAGTATACGAGGAGGAAAATTCTTGTATTACAAAAGCCATCTTAAAGGGCTGATTATAGTTTCTTTAGAAATTCTAGACAAAGCCGAAACTTTGGATATGTTCATTAAAGACAGAATTCTCCAGTTATCCACAGGAGAAATATAGCGCTAGTGGAGTAGTGTACAAGGTAGTATATAGAGAGATGCTCTACAAATATAAACGGGCCGGAGTCCTCTTTGAATGGCTCCACGGGGCCATATTTCCTCAATTTAATTCAAAAACGCCACATTAAAAAAAAAACGCCTCGCTTACCATATCGTAATACGTTTAAATTATTCGGGAAATTTCCCCAATTCACAAGGGAGATAAGAATTAATAATAAATGATGAGAAGCGAAGGTTCATGTAACTCATCAGCGAAGCGTTAAATTGTGTTCGTCGCTGCACTTTTTTACACAAGAGATGATAAAGAAAATAGCTGTTAAAGTGCATGTTTAGAATTCATATAAAAGATGTTGGAAATGTGATTTTTTAGAAGGTCACGTTGAATAAAATGCTGTCTTTAAAAAAGACTGTTTTAAACGGGTAAATACTGATTAAGAGCATTAATAATTATCTAGAAGTATCCAGAAATACATGTCTTTCAAACGGTTAACGTATTATAAACTATTGTTTACATGCTTGTGCAAAATGCATCCAGGCTCGCAGCATAAGAATTTCTATTGAAAAATTTAATTCAGGTTCATATGCTGTCCTCTGTTGATTAAAAGCTACGTTAATATCAGGCTCAACTGCTTGTAAAATCCTATTGTTTAATTGCCGATACGTGCAGAAAAATTTTATCTATATCTTGAATTAAATTTTGTGTACACTGCACACAACATTTATTGCTGAATTATTTTTAAAACAAAATATTCGGAAGCAGTCCAGCAAAGAAAGACATCGATTCATAAAGTTTAAACACGAGACTTCAATCTCAGCCAAGACGAGTGAAGTGTGCTCCTCATTCTAGTGCGAATAGGTGTATTGAAAATCATTCTTTCGAAGTATTATTCGCACGCTACCCTCGCGTATTATGAGCATGAGATGCTCATTCTATTACGTGTAGCTTTTAAAAGTAAGCAGTTCTTGGCAGAGAATTCACGATAGAAGCAAGTAGGATAATGACGATCATTTGTCAGGAAGCTACAACTTCCTGTTCGCAGCTTCAGTGGATGATAAAGGCGCGAACTCGGCACGCGAAAGTTCTCTGTACATGTGCAGATAACAACGGTAATTACAGATCATTAAATTGATGGTCACCAGCAGATCAAGTTAGGCAACGGAACTTGGTTCCTTTCTTTATTTTTCTAAGAAAGGGGAAGGATAAAAGAAATAAAAGTGTTGGCAAGGTACGCAAAGAATTTTAACCTCGAAGCGATTTTCTTATTAATGTTTTGTAATTAAAAACATAACCTATACTTGTGCTGTTTTCAAATTTTCCAAGTAGAGATATTTCTAATAATTTTATATAAAATGCGAGATAAATTTCAGAATTTGAAAGACTACAATTTCGTGTGGTTCTTAAGGTTTTTCCAGTTAAATATATTGAAAAATTTAATCGTGCCCGCGACTCGCTGATTTCCATTGTTGATAGCAAAAACACGCGCAGAAAATTTATTCGGGACTTGTTAATTTCCATTGTTGTAGAAAAAGCACGCGCAAAAAATTTCATCGGGACTCGTTAATTTCCATTGTTGTAGAAAAAGCACGCGCAAAAAATTTAAATCGGGACTCGTTAATTTCCATTGTTGTAGAAAAAGCACGCGCAAAAAATTTAATCGGGACTTGTTAATTTCCATTGTTGATAGCAAAAACACGCGCAAAAAATTTAATCGGGATCCTGACTTGCTAATTTCTATTTTTCATAACAAAACACTCAAAAAAATTTATTTAAGCTCGTTGTGCACACATTTTCATTGTACAGTTCCAAATGCATAAAAAACTACATCTGGAAAAGCAAATAATTTTTTTTCAGATCCAATGTTATTTTAAAAGCAACAATAAATGAATATAAAAAGAGTGACAGATGCTGCAGTTCCATAACTCTTATAACATGTATATTGTAACAATGATTGACTCTTATTTCGATATTTACGTTAAAAGAAAACACATTTCTTTTGAAATATGACAGAAAGCAGCGATAATCGCGTGTGTGTTTGACATTTTTATCATTGCTGACTAGGACTGTCGACAGCTTTGCAGTCTCATTGAATCTCAATGTGATTTAATGGGGTTGTCGAATTTCTAAACAGCGTGTGAGGTACTTTGGAATCGTCACGGACTTCTAATCACTTTCGGCGTTTCTTTAGAAAGGGCGCCAAAACGGGTCCTTTGTTCTCTTTATTGTTATTACGTCTTCTTCCGTTCTTGTCATCGTGGCTTTGTTTGATTTCAGGCGTATCTTAAATCCTTCAGGGCAGTTGACAGACATCAAGAACACTTCAACATCTGATGCTTGAACCCTTTCTATAAACAAAGACCTCAGAACAATGTCAGTTTTGTTTTCAGTGACCCCCAATCTCTAAGCATTCGGGTTTGTGATCTTTGATTCTTCGCCATATCATTTGCAAAAAAATAATAATTCCCAATGAATTCTACTGGCATTCTTGGATTAAAAATTGAGCTTGCTTCACCATTTTGATAGAATACAAATCATCTTTGGAGATTAAGTATTCACAATAAATATTAACTTTGTGGTCAAAGGCTGTAGTCATTACTGGAGTCTTAAAAAGCACTAATTAATATATAGAAGGGTAGTACCCATTTCTGGATTTTATAAAAGACAACTAATGGTCCTCAAGATATGCGATATAAGTTTATACTTAGAATCTTTTTTTTTTTTTTCGGTTTTAAGCGAAACAATTTAATCTGAGAAACCTTCCGTATGCACACGGAAATTGGAACTAATCGGGTAGAAAAATTCTGACTGGGAGGCAAACCTAGAAACTTGAAATAAATTAATCTTCCAAGAACGTCCTCTCAAAGTAATTAACTTAATCTTTGACAAAAAATGGCATTTTTTAGAAAGGCAACAGGGATGTAGTGTTATCCAGTCTCGTTGGTATCAAAGAATCCTTTCTTAATTTACTTTAATATGTAAATTTTTTGAATAATCTTCAATTTGCAATGGTACCATTTTGGTGAAGTTTGTCTATAAAAACTGTTTTTAATTAGAAGATTTCAAGGATATCGTGTATGGAGGTGTGTTTTAAAAATGAAAATCACTACCAATTCAAGAGTAAGAATATCCCACTTCACAGCTGGGGAACTGAAAATTGTTTGCATATATTCTAGGCAAGAAGACATTGAGCGATTAAAGAAAGCAACCACATTTCTCACAAGGCCAAACAAAACTTATTAAAATACACGATTATGTAACTGTCTGAGCAAAAGAAACATTAGATACCACACGGGAAAGAGAGCCCCGGCTGTAAATCCCTATATAAAAGAACAGAAGCTTGTATAATAATCGATGGAGGCTGCATTCCATAGCTGCTTGATCAATGTGTCTTCTGCCGAATTAATGATGTTTCCATATCGTTGAAGTGTTTCAAACAGATCAGTCAAACACAAGGCACTCAGAGGCCAAGAGAGGTATCAGTCATTATAAGCGTCATATCTTTTGCCTTAACCACTGACAGCTCACATCAATAATGCTTACATGGGTGTGAAAATCCCATTAAAATCTCTTCTGGAGACGCAATATTGAATTTTAGCAAACATGTTTACACCAGAGAATTCTTGCAATCAGAAAATAGAAAGTTTTTCTTTACCATGTCTGTCTATCCATCTTCACGTGACATCACTCCCAGTAGACAAATATAGACGAAATTTTTATATTTGGTTCTTTTAGAATATAAGATACCATAAAAGTTTACATGCTCTGTGAACACTCCAAATTTTTGCCGATATGTAAATTATCGTCTGCAGATTTCTATTGTTACACGCGTGACAAGCTTTGATCGTTTGCTTTGTACATTTCTAAATGTTACCAAAAGTTCATCTGACCTCTTGGCTTTTAGATTTTTCTTATTACAAGAACAAAAATGCCTTTTAACTAGCAACTACGGACTATCTAATTAAAGATTGAAAGAATCTCTTGTTTGGCTAGCTTCGACTATATCTAAGATCAAATAACTCTTCATAGCAACATCAGTTTCTTTCTTTTGCTTGTTAGCGAATGAAAGGTAGTTTTTAAGACTCCTTCGTAAGCTTTGTCTCTTAATTATATTGGATGGATTTTTATGCACTTCTAATTAGCAGAATGAGCTTTTGTCTCTTGCACAATGTGTTTACTCATGTTCCATTCTATTTTTCGGGAAATGCTGGGCAGATTTTTTTTTTCTTTGAATAATTTCCGATTTTGGTGGATTATAATTTTTAAAGAGAAACCTTCGTAATTAAGACCTTTGAAGTTCGTAATGTACTTTGGGGTTTCGGAAGTCTCCCTCAACCAATGCAGGTTTTGTTCTCATTAAATTTTATACTTGAATGGTGATGGGAAAAAGTGGATATTGCCATGACAACAGTACTGATACAGAACAATTGGGAATATTATTTCAATATTCACTCGTAAAGGGTTAAAAAGGTCCCCCTATGCTGAGAGGACCGTAGCTTAACACAAAGAATGATATCAAAGTTAGGGCTGCTCATACCACTAAAAACTTTCATCTCTTGCACACTGAGATGAATCTCTCTACACGAGTGATGGACACCATAATTAAAACATGCGAATGGGTAAAGCTGAAGTCTTCAGATACAACGCACTGCATTCGATCTTGTCCTGAATAGAAAAATAAAAAGGTTACAAGATTTTAAAAACATTCATCTACTTTTTAATACTGTATGTAGATCATGTGATAACAGCTGGATACCCGAAGCGGAAGAATTTAATCTAAGTTGAGAAATCTGACTAGTTGAATCCCTTCAGTGGCATAAATAATGGAAATAGATTTCGTTGCTTAGAACATGGTGGCTAATGGAGCACAACATAGCCTTACTTAACGATGATGGATAGATATACTCTTGGAGTGTTTATAATTATAGCAAGTGCTTATATTTTGAGTTATTGTTTGAAGACGATAGATATCAAAAAGAATGGACTGCTTCGATAAGCACAGCAGCAATTAAGGTCAGGAGGTGTCTGTAAATGGTGTTTCCAATGGCCGGATTTCAGGATGAGAAACCAAACTTCAACAAAGAAAAACGTACAATCTACTCACAGTTCGAGAGAGATCTCAGGCTTGATCTCAATCGTGAATCAGAGGAATTTTCCATAAAAGCTTCTTTTAGTTTCAGGCAGAAGTTCCCCTTTAGGAAGCCAAGTCTTTACTTCCACATATTTGAAAACTGGTTTGAAATTCTGAGATTTACGTGCTAATATAATTGTATTTGACTTGCCTGCTAAAAATATTCCTTCCAACTCAACTAGAACTTTGATGGCAGCTTTTCTGAGAAACATCCCGGCTAATTGGAAACTTGCTCTCGAATTTGAATATATTCTCAAGAAACAAACAATGCAAATGTTAACATGTGACATGTTTCTTTTCGGGTTTTATGCAAAGCAATGTGGGGAGGGGGGGTTATGTGCGGTTTTATTTTTTAGCTCTTCGAAAGCTGTTATGTCCCTTTGGAATCAGTTATTTAAATGCATGCTGGAATTTCTCTGGTTGCTAACACACCTGGCTAAAAGGACTCTTTCTTGGTTTCCTGGCAACCGGGCGGTGATTTAACAGAAAAGTGAAAATTTAATTCCGTGTCTTGTTCCTGAGCATTGCGTGCCGAAGCCACAGTTCCTTTAACTGTTGAAGTCTTGAGTCACGAGAAATCTATTAAGGAAACAAAAGTTTTCCACTTTCTTCATTTTATTTTACTTTCTTCACCAGCAGAGCGGAAGCAATAAAGAAACACAAAAGTTCAATTGCTTTCTTTAAAAGAACAAAAACAAAACTTAAGGAGCAAAACGGAGTGACTCACTGGAGAATTTCTTACGACAGAGAGAGAGAGAGAGAGACAAATTAATTCTTCGTCTAAAGCCTGCAGAAACTGAGATCAATCGCAGGGATGACGAAGATCTGTTTTATTAAGTAGGCTACCAAGTTGATATTGGACAGATCCACGTGGAAAATTAGATGTCCCTTCAGCTCTGCGACTGCATTTCCGAGAATTCCGAAAGTGTCTGGAGACTGTTTCATAGTGAAACTCACCGCTCCCTAGCTCACTTTACTGTCCTAATAATCTTCTTCTGCAGGGATGCAGTCAGTCGTGGCGTATTGCACAAATAACTGCGAATGGCTACATCTGTGTCGCTAATGAAATCCAAGAAATATAGTCAAACAAAAATAACAGAAACATCATTAGACACAGGATATTTCTTAATTGAAAATATCTTCTCAGAAAGACTGCAACCAATGAAGAATCCTTCTTAAGACTTGCGGAGAGGATATACATTAGCCTGCTACGAATTAGAATAACCTACCACGATATGTTGCAGGCTGTTGCAGAGTTTTAAGCGCATCAATAACTTAGGCACATTGCGCCTTATATAGTCTGTAAATTGCGTGTGTTCTGCGGTCGGTTTGCTGGATGACGGATGAAAAACCCGAGTTTCCAGGAGAAAATACCATGCTATCCCTTGACAACGAGCAACTGAACTACGTTGTGAAAAAGACTCAAATATTCCTCCCTCGTGCTATTGACGGGTTTTGAACTGAGGTCTTTTTTCACCCGGTGTGGAGAGGGCAGTGATTATACCAACTGTACTATCCACGAGGGCCTACCACAGCAAATTTTGCAACTATTGTTAGTAAAATAACTTCGAGTAAATACTTTGAACATCTTTGGTTGAATTATTATTAGAATATCCTTTTCACTTTAAGATAAATAAGGCATCGAAATGAATAAAAGTAGTTGTTATTATCGAGTGATTCCTATTTAGGAACAGTCAGTATTTTCTGTGTGCCTAAAGGACCACATCATAATCTCTTACATTTAACATTTGTGCACACAGACAGCAATGTCTGTGTGCTCAAAAATTAACGAAAACTGTTGTCATACGCTGTGATTCCAAACTTTTAGGTGGGAGTGTATATATGAATTTCATAAACATCAAGAAGAGCAGATAAACAGAATCGTTTTGAAAATCTGTTATATACAGTACTATCCTTTGTTAGATGAGCTTGAATTTTTGACAAGCCAAATACTTTTCACCTCACCATCTGAAATTTAAGTACTACAAAGTACAGAGAAACTACTGGGAGGGATAGTTGAGTTTTTATACTCTGGCAAAGAGCTTTTAAAATAAGTAGTTCAGTCCCTACTTTTGATTCCATGGATTCAATTGCCTCTAATAACACCAAGACTAGGAGCTAGCTAACTAACTTCTCCACAGCTTTCAAACATCGTAATACTTGATGGTGTGATCTAAAACCGCATTAATGGAAACTGGCAAGGACGAAACATAAGAAAGGGACTCTTCCTTTATTACAAAGTCATTTTTAAGTGACCCAATTAGGCTTCTTTTCTAAGACGTGTCTCCTTCAAAACGAACACTAATTATGTATGTCGGATCGTCGTGTGATAATTCGATGGTAATGTAACAGATGGGGTTGTCATGCTCACAGCTACGTAATGTAATGTACACTAATTAATCTTTAATTACGATCCACTCATTAAAGATTGCTACTTTGTGACGCTAACTACACGCGTTCTTTTATAGGGATATTTCCGGCTGTTCACACGCTCTTTTCAACAGCTGTACCTCTTTCTCTCCTGCGGGATTCAACTCCACTTCCACCTTTTTTTCTATACCAAATCTGTTCTTTCCATCCATCATTCTCTTAATTTCATTAAGTGCTCCGCAGAGAATTTTTTTCTAAATTTAATATCAACGTATATAAGGAAGTAAATAGCCAAAAATCTAAAAGGGAGCTGTGGAAAGTAGGCCAAACTTATTCCTAGCCGTGATGATTGATGGATGCCAAACAGATGTTGCGAAAAGCCCACTTCTCAAAGGCAGTTAGCCGCCTTTAAAATCCATTAGAAAACGCTTATGTGAACGCACCTAAGCGATGGAGGGGAGGTATACGATGTAGCCACACCGACAGCAAGATTTATGGAAAAATATGTTCCTCCAAATACGTCATCTTTTCAACTCATTTGCTGTCTTCTGAATTTGGCTTATACTTTCAATTATTTGCACATTCCCCTACACACACTCCAGTAATAATTTCTCCATTTAACCCAATCGTTAATTCGTCCCTCATTTTCTCTGCGACGTCTGCCTACAAGATCCCGATTCGTGTGCTGAAGATGAATTCAGCAACTATGCATGACTCCACCCATATCTTGTCAGTAGATAGATAAGTGTCTATGCTTATCTCCATTTCCTTAATTGCTCTCATTTGCTTACTAATTAATGCACACTGGTTCTTTTGTTAGGAGATAATCTTGTTTTGGATCTTCAATGTAAGTGAGCAGGGGATGTCTGTTGATTGCAGAGAGACGAACTCTGTAGTGAATTACAGGATGTAATTTGATAAAACATGAATAAATCTGAACGCAGTGGAGAAGAGGAGAGTCAACGTGAAATTGCTGGGTTACGAGGATTAAAATTACTTTTGGTGAAGCAGACATGCAACCGAACACAGACGGATAATTAATTTAAATGATTATGGAAGTAGTGTGTTGGGTAGCCCAATTTAGAATGAACATCGGACTCGGCAAAGTGGACGATTTCTGCTGTAGGTAGCATTCTTTGATAAGGTATTTTCCACTGATGGAACATCCCTACCCTCCCTTCGATTCCATTTGATAATTTGGGGCCAGTGAAGAAGGGTACATCGAGGGCTGATCAGTAAACCACTTCCAGAAATTGTTTCGATTGTAGCAGATGATAATGGCTTCATGTACGGCTAACTAAGGAAACAAAAGCAAATATTGCTAAATTTCATTTTAGACTATATACTGATGCACACTTCTTCACAGACATTCTATATGTGATTGGTGCACATTATTTGTGAATATTGGATAAAACGTTTCACTAACTAGTGCCGATCTCTCAGCTAATGGTACATAGAGACTGTCATCACGATAAAGATAATTCTAAAGTAGAAATCGATGGTAGATTCTACGCTCTGCTTTAGGTTCACCAGGAATAATTCCAGCAGCACAACAGTTCAAAAGCAGTGTGCCATCTGGTGTCCGTATTGGCAAACCAATTAAATCATTTTTATTGCACACGAACTCAAACGTAATTTTATACAGAGAGGCGACAGTTATTTTGGCATCTACTATACATTATAAACAGAGACAAGAGAAAGCGCCATTGCACCAGTGTATACTTTCTCTTTCCGAAACATCTGCTTGCATTCAGCTGGAGTAAGGAGATGATCGGCAAGGTCTATTAATAGATAAACACAATGTGATCTTCTTCCATTATCTGTACAAATAAGGAACGAGATGTTCTCTTTCAACAACGCCAAAGATCAACAGTGGCCTCCGCCAAAGTTTCCTTTGGGCTTGCAGCCAAAGCGTCTTCGAATTCGTCTTGTGGCCTTTCTGAAGCAAGCACTGTCGTATCCAGAGACAATTTCCTCCCCCCTTAAGGGGCAAATATCAACACTGCCTGCCTTATTACTTTGTCAAAGGTTGTCTAAACGTACAATGGACTGCAGAATTGCCAATATCCACAGGACTCGATTCCGTTGGTGCATTGCTACTGAAAGCAAAGATGCCTAATTAAATTCTTTACGCTAATTTAATAAATCTGCCTTTCAGTTTCCACTTTAAAATTTACTTAAGTTGACGTAACAAAATTGTAAGGTCCAGGAATAAATTTAGTTTTTTTTAAATTTATAATTACGAAATCGAATGAAATTAGAAAAGTGCGCATAACCACACACCCTGTGAGAGATTTCACGCAAAGTTATGCGGCAGTTCTCCAAAATAAATTCCTTACCTTCGCGAATCAAATCTGCACACAGCATGGGGAGATTGCCCGTTGTCTCACAGCTAACTTTGGCTGCAGTCTATCTCTACTTGCAAAATGACTTTTGCAGTGTATAATAAAATGTTTTGTGCGAAGATCAGCACAAAACATTTTATTATACACTGCAGTCCCAACCTCTTTGAACGCCATCTTGGTTTATGACTAAACGCGTGCATGCGCAAGCACGATTAATGTGAGAAGGACAAAAATGTGAAATGACTGGATAAAATTGACACGGATCCACATCTTTGTTGATAGGAAACAATGGAAGTTCCGGGTGAAATTTGACTCCTTTTCCTTATTTCATATAGCCATTACTCCTTCAAAATACACCTTCCGACACCTTAACCAAGAAATCCTTACTAGATTTTCTCAGGGTCCAGGATATGAATCTCCACCCTACTGTATTTAAGGTCTTACAAAGACATTGATATAAGCCCAAATAATGTTTCATTTTTCACTAATATAAAGAGCATCTGCAATCTCTTTTAAGCTCACTAAACCAACCTGAATACTAACAATATTTTCACATCTTCTGCTAAGGCAATTAGGGTAATTTTTTTTTTTTTTTTTGATTTGGTAGTTGTTGGCGCATCGGCTTCTGTGGCCATATTGCACCTCCCAATGTTTTTGCAGTACTTTGATCCAAGCCCGAAGCGGGAATCGAACCCGCGACCTTTGGGTTGCCGGGCAGGTACTTTTACCCACTCGGCTAGCCCGGTCGGCAATTTGGGTAATGTAATCTCCAAATCAACTAAGCCTATAAGACGTCATTGTGTCTGTAACTGCATTGTTCGATCGATTTTAAGTTTTCTGGATGAAAAACCCGAGCATTAGTAATGGCCGCATGGTGCAAGAAAGCCAATGGCTTATGCTTCACCAGCCAAAAAAAAAAAAAAAAAAAAAAACCGAATAAAACAATGATTAAAAAAACAACTAATAATTAATAAAAGAAAAGGAAATTAAACCTATCATCCTATGCATTTCCCTCACCCGAAGGTACTATCCAGATGACTTTTGAATTTCCCCAAACTGTCAGCCTCTACCACCCATTTAGGCAACTTATTACAGTAATTTATAACTCGCTGGCTAAAATAAAATTTCCTGCAGTCCAATCTAAACATTTCCCCCCATAACTTGAATTTATGTCCCCTAGTTCTAGCATCATTTATAATCTTGAAATTTTCGTCCTCATTCATTTTACTGATGCCTCTCAGAGCCTTAAACACCTCAATTAAATCTCCTTTATGGTGTCTAGTTTCCAAACTCTGCAATCCACATATTCGAAGTCTTTCTTCATAAGGACACCGTTTTGCCGATCTCACCAGGCGAGTTACCCGTCTTTGCTCCCTTTCAAGAAGCTCGATGTCTTTCTTTAGGTGCGGTCTCCATACTTGAACACAGTATTCCTAGTGTGGTCCAACAAAATCCTTATATAATGGGATTATCACGTCCCTATCTCTACTTGCAAAAGTTCGATAGATCATCGAAACCTGAAACCTGTTTACAATGCTCAGAGAATTTCATATCTGACCGTATCGTAACACTGGGTTTAGTTGAACTCCACCAAGTTAATAAGTTATTTTGGGTTTACTGTTTCCCAGGTGTAATACCTTACACTTTGTTGGATTAAAGCATAGCTGCCATTTTTCTGATCATTCCTGCAATCTATCTAGGTCTCTCTGAAGAAGCTCAGCTTGACAGTGATCATTAACTACTCTACCAATTTTAACATCATCTGCAAATTTAGACATCACGCCCTCTATCCCTTCATCAATGTCGTTTACGAAAATTAAAAACAACAGTGGTCCTAATACTGATCCTTGGGGAACTCCACTTCTTATATCAACCCAATCTGAGGAATAGCCATTTATCACAACCCTCTGCCTCCTGCCCTGAAGTCATCCTGCTATCCATCTAAGGATTTTCCCAGTGATTCCAACCCGTTCCAGCTTATAAAGCAACCGCTCATGTGGGACTGAGTCAAAAACTTTGCTGAAATCGAAATAAATAATGTCGAAATTATTCCCTAAATCCAGCTCGTGAGTGACCCTTTCAAAAATAGCGAACCAGATTTGTTAAACATGATTTTCCCTTTACAAAACCATGCTGAGTATCCTTGAGAATTTCAGTTCTATCTAAATGATCTTAAATTTCACCCTTGATCATTGTCTCCTTGATTTTCCCTACTACTGAAGTCAGACTGACAGGTCGATAATTTCCTACTTCACTCTTAGAGCCACCCTTATGTATGGGAGATACATTGGTACTTTTCCAATCCAAGGGAATCTCCCCAGAGTCTAGTGATGCTCGCATAATTAGCCTCGATTGTTCAATGCACACACTTGCCGCCTCCCCTAAGATTATAGGGTATATTCCATCAACTCCAGGAGCCTTACTGGTCTGTAGGCTCGTGGAATATTTTTTTAATGGTAAATAAGCGTTCAAGGCATCTGTGATTAATGTTTTAAAAGCATACTACAGTTCAATTGTATTCGTTCTCTGGGCAACGAATAGGAGCATTAGCAACTAAGGCCATATTGCTCCGGGATATGCGGTGGTCATTCCCTGACCTTTCCGTATCCTCCATATTTGGTGGTGACGGGCTCGAACCCCGGTCTAATCAAGAAGCGTGTGCTACGCACTGCTGCTCCTTCCCACCTGGCTACGGAGGCGCCTCTGGTTCCTCAACTGTCAGCCCTGTTATGTCATCTGATTCATGGATGACCATGAAGTGTAGAGTATTTTTTTCCCTAGTACTTTCCCTGACATGTCGATACAAATAACAGTCATCTAGTTGATTTAAAAATTTTGTTCCCCATGTCGAGTTTCCTTCCCATTTACTCCAATCAATTAGAGGCAAATTGAAATCACCCATAATAAGGCATTGACGCTTACTTGCCCATTCCATTTGCATGTAGAGGCTTTCGTCATAATCTTCACAATCACCTGGTCTATAGATTACTCCTACTCGCATTATACCTTTGTTTCCAACTATCTCACAGCATACAGATTCTACACTAGCACGTGAAATGTCTGAATCCGGGAAAGCTATCGTTGCACTCAGGCTGCTTCTGATAAGAAGCATTACCCCACCACCCCCTCTATCTACCCTATCCTTCCTAAATACATTATAAACATCAAGTGTGCCTGATAAAATCATACAATCCTCTCCTAAACTGGACTAACTCAGCCATGTTGTAAAAACAGCCCATAAAATTTTATCGGCTCATCGATGGGATGCCAACTCAAGTCTTTTCCACCCGGTGCGGGGAGGACGGTGATTATAACCACGTGCTATCCGTGAGGACCCACAGGTTTTCGTCTATAAAATAAACTCTTATTGTTATACATACAAGTCTTCATTAAGGCCTTTTCTTACTTGCTTTCCTTTTTGTTCTTACTTAGCCTGCATTCCAGTTTTTTCACATAACTTTGGTTCGTCGCCCTCTAACATTTTCCACTCAGTTTCCGCCTTTTATTCATATCCCGTCTACAGACGGGATATGAATAAAAGTTGTCTACTCTCCGTCTTGTAGTTTAGGAAACATTTTTCCATCTTTCTTCCATTCTTTGTTCGTATTATGTTTCTTTTAACCTTTATAATCCTCGTATTTTGTTGCTTACTTGTCTCCCCCCCCTCTGCTTCTGGTAATTTATCATTCAACTTCTCCAAAATTCTTCTTAACCGTTAATTCTCGACTTGCACCATATTCATTATAACAGCAGCGAAGAGCTATTTGAGAGTTAATCTACTCCACACAGTTTCTATCACATTTGTTGTTCGATTGTCTTTCAAAGATTTTTCTGCAATATTCTCTCAGTAAATAAATAAAAACAAACGTTTTAAAGTACACGAAAATATTACTAACCCCAAATAAAATCCCCATCTATTAAGGAAGTAAACAAGAAATGGTACAAAACAAAAACCACCTTTACTGTGGCAATTACTACATTGGAGATTGATTAAAAACATCGTCAGGGTGCCCAAAAAGTGGTTGAAGAAAAAAAGCGCGAATAATTTTCAGTTTCTAGAAGCCACCATGCTAAGTAGCATTAACGTCCTCTCTGCTAAATGGTGATTATAACGTATGATGACAGTCAAGACACCAGCTCTTCCTAAGAAATATAATTACGGACAGCACACTGATAAATTACTTTAATTTATGCAGCAAACAGGATGAGCAGTGTAGAGTGTTGACAGCCTCGGGCTACTGAAGCTGTTTCTGTTGTTTTTTTTATCAGATGTACGTACTTATTACTGAATTAATCAGTCTCGCTCCTATTAATCCATTGGTGTTCACCAGAAGGTTGGTGTATGGGTTGCGTGGAAAAAAAAAAAGACCGCTCTGAATTAACTATTATGAATATGATTCTACTGTAATATAACCTTACTGTAAACTTAAATACATTCTCGGATCATCAAAGGAAATGCTTTTAAAAGGATGGCTCCTATAAGATTATTAATTTTCTTAGATGTCTTTGGGTATAGTAATTAGATTAATGAAAGCTTGGTGCGCTTAATTATCAATTCTTTTTGATGGGACCTATTTCTAAGGACTTTTTTTATTAAATTAAGGATGACTTTTATAGGTCAGTTGGCGGGTTGAACTGCAACGTGACCTTCAACATATTACTGTTTATACCCTGGCACGACCGCATAGATCAAAAGAGTTTAACTAGTTGGACAACGATATTATCATTGACAGGACCTTAAGAAATTCCTTCGGCCATCGACAGGATTGGAGCCCATCTCTGGTCTTTTGAATCTTAAAAATACTAAAGGGACTGATAATAAATCGAACTTTTTTAGATTGAAGAATGTCTTTCATTTAATTAAAACATTTTCATGTATTATTATTGGCTAATTAATTAAAATTCACTATAAACTGAACATCCAAAGTCAATAAGGCATTTTTGGCTTCGAACGCAACATATTACTCTTATACAATTAAAATTAATTATTTATTTTCAAATTAATCAGGATTAAGGAACATATTGGGCAACTAAATAACTTAGAAAAGTCGAAGATACAAAGTCCTTTATAAAAAGAGGCAAACATCTCGAAGGTGCATGCTTGCATAATAGTACTTGACTTGTTGACAGTTTTCACGCAATAAATCATATGATATATTTTTTAATCAAGTACTTTGCTTGCACAGAGACCGATTCCTTCAAGAGGTGTTGGAACGGTTTGCAAACTTATTAAAAAATTGTCTTCCTTCCTTCTTACAACAAGAATGATTGATCGTGTTCATTTTTCTTTCGGAAAGTTTTTTTCCTTTCTTTTTTTTTTGTGGTGATGAATAATGGGAAGTTTGTTTCCCCGAATTACTTTTTTAAATAAAAAAAACACTGAAATAAAACTCTATGGAAGTTGTGGTCCAAGTCAAGTGTTGTCGTATATTAAAATGTTAATTATAACGCACTAATTAATAACGGTAAATGTCATTATTGAGAATAAAGTATCAAAGAGACATTTAAATTTATTTGATTATTAATATAAATAAAATCAATGCTAATAAAATTACTCTTTCTTTAAAACAAAAAGGCCAAAGATAATTTCTAACGGTATATTACAGTTATAAATGTAGATGGCGCTACTTCAGATTAATACGTCATAGTGAAATACGTCATTTTGTAAAAATGAAACATGCATAAAGAATAATATGAACTAGACACATATTATAATAAAAATTAACAATTTCAGAGTTAAAATATTAAGAATATTGTTTATTTAAAAGTAATATTTTAACTTTGAAAAAATAAATACTAGGAGTATTGCTTATTTCAAAATGGTGAATTAAATGTAAATATTTTAGTTGCTTTTCTATTGTATGCTATAAAGTATATATGCGTATGGCAGAGGAACATGGATAACGAAATATCCACAGTCAAAAGAAGACCAATAATGAAAATATTCTCTCAGGTATGGCAGAGGAACATGGATAATGAATATCCACAAAGAAGACCAATAATGAAAATATTCTCTCAGGTATGGCAGAGGAACATGGATAATGAAATATCCACAGTCAAAAGAAGACCAATAATGAAAATATTCTCTCAGGTATGGCAGAGGAACATGGATAACGAAATATCTGTAGTTAAAAGATGCCAATTAATGAAAATACTGACAGAGGAACGTGGATAACGAAATATCGTAGTCAAAAGATGACCAATATTGAAAATACTCATTCGAGTAGCAACGTTAGAAATGAAAATTGAGGAAAAGCACCTACTTGTTTATAAACTTATAGCTTTAGGAAGCTGCCACATTCTCTCTTTCCCCAACATTAAACTAATCTTTGTCCTAAACTCTATATCCAACATTTCGCAAACAACTCTGCTGCCAATCCTTAGACAGATGAGAAAGGTAATAAAACACGTTTTTGGCCATCATTTCCGATACGAATAAGTTTTCGAAAGCCCTTAACGACTGCACTGTCTGATAATAATGTTGCATTTACTTCGGCTTCAAAAAATCCATCTTATTTCTCCTATTTCCTAAGGTTACCTGCAAATGGAAGAGGTAAGCGGACTACTTTCCTCTTCTAACGCTGTGTGCATCGCTATGCGGCAAACGACCGAAAGATTTAGGGGGGTATTTACATTACTCCCTTTTTATTACGAACGGAAGCGAAGAAGTATTTCGGTGACTAATGACATCAGCGTTTATCGCCGTTTTTATTTCTTTCCCGAAGTTAACATTTCAGGCACATGAGGCTTCGGACATAAACCATGTTCTCTAGCCAAGAATTCAAGTTTGCAAATACGTGTTTACTCGTATTTAGCTGCTTTTAGTGTTCAAAATATTTTATCCACGTAGTCGGTAGGACGCATGCGTAGTATCCATGCGGGCATTTTCATACACAGTATATAATTAAAGCACGATATTTAGTTGCAGTTAAGAAAATTAATTTTGTTATAATACAAATATCTTTAGTGCATTTTCTGTATTATTTTAATACATATTCTCTCAGTTTTGTCATAACTTTAAGTTATACTCAGTTTATTACTCCGGCAGCTCATGAATTAAATTATATTTTAATTTTTATAACGTTTTTAATTTGCCGTTTTCGGGGAGGGGTTTTAAAGATGGGATTTATGTTGTGGAAAAATCCATAGCCATCGAAGTGTTAACAGAATATTGACCTAGGAAACAGAATTACGTTTTTCACTCAGTGCGCTGGTCAAGAGACGTTGCTTGACAGTTATTAAATAAAAATTCTCGCTCCTTTCTAGATATCCGACAATAGCATCGAAGACTGTCTATAGAAGAAGTTTCAAAACTTTTTAAACAAACTAGAATTATTTTTTCGGATGTCAATTTGGAAGAATTTTCTTTTGCAGAATTTTCGCAATGGGCGAAAAAGGCAAATGCGATTTGACAGAGATCAAAAGCGTCTTCATTGAGATGATTGCTGTACGATGATGGACGTATCGCGAGAGGGCTGTCGGAGGCACAAGATTCAGGATGAAAAAGATTTGGACTAAACTTTACTGTAACAAAGGAGTCGCATCAAAAATAAGCAGCCATTCTTAGCACACAGATCTGAAGTGACACGAATTTTATTGGTAATCGATTGGCTTGCTTAGTAAGCTCTGTTCAACGACACTGACGTTAACAAAAGGCCAAACTTCGACTTCTGCTCGACCTACGGCAGTTACAATCGGAAAAATAAACAATCCCTTTCATGGAAGTTTAGAATGAGGGCGGGTAGGGTATGGGTCGACAGTTCGTGTAAAACAAAAAGCAGTTTATGTCATTCTCCGAGAGTGAAAGGCAGCTGAGAATTTCAAACCTCACAATTGTCCTCCTCTCTCTCTCTGTCTGTGAATTGATTATTTGAATTTGTTTTTGATTTCAATTTACTTTTGAATCTATTCATTTTTTCTCCCTTTATTTGATCAAGACTCCTGTCTTTCTTCTGTAAATCGAATTTATTTCTCTGCTTTCTTCCTTCTCTCTTCTTATATGCGTCCTACGTCTCAAACTTATCAGGACTGATTGCATAAAAAATAATACAATACACTGAACAGCATTCTATCTTAATCGCTTAAAACTATGGAGTAAAACGAATATAATTTCCCCCCCCAAAGAGACATACAATTTATTCCACTCTTTCCCCTAACATTTATTTTCTTATTCGTTTGTTTTTTACTTTCTCCTTTCCACCATAATTTTAAACCTCCTTCTCTTTTCCATTCCTTTGTGCGCTAATCTGAGCTGTATTCATTCTCCCTTTTCCATTATGGTGATGACATCCAAAGTGAAAGGTAAACAAATACATCCAACACCCATCGTTTCCTCTGATCCCAAAGCCATTCAATTCTAAAAGCCCCATTCTATTAGACCAAAGTTACACACACAAAGCCATCAAAATAAAAGTCATTGCTAATACCCATATGGGTTTTTTTCCATGGCCGTTATTTCCACACTTTTCCCCAATGATGCCAATTTTCCAAGATTAAAATGTCTTAAGAATTCAGGTGATAAGTTCTCGGATGAACTGAAACTCCTCTATAAATAAAAGGTCATTTTTATATAAAAGGGTGTTCCTTCTTAGAGAGAAATCTGTTTACGATGGCAGCTGTTGCATCGTCTAGAGAATAAAGTTTTGTGGGCTGTTGGTTGAGTTAAAAATAGAGCCAAATCTCTGTCATCTATCATTGTCACTTGCCTGGCAAATTGTGGAGGGAAGTGAGAACATTTCTTTCGCTTCATTGCTGATAGGATTTGTTATCCTCTTTACCCTCATGCATTTAAAGTCCACGGTTTTTTTACCTCTTTTGAAAGGGCGGACGCAAATGCTTTAAATTCTGTTGGTTATTATACTAAAGACCTTTAGAAAGAAGAGTTAAGAATTTAAAATATGGTTCAATAGTGCTGTGTTTTGAATCAATTCGAATAAAATAGTCATAACAGTTGAATTATCACAACTATTTTATTGAATATTAAATAATATTAATTAAAGCACAAGTAATTACCGTATTTTTTGGACTATACAACGCTTCGGACAAAAGACCATCACGATTTTGAAATGCAAAATTCAGGAACATTTATTTTAGTTGCAAATACGTTTTATACATAAACTTTCTGGTGCTCGGTAGAATGAGAAATGAAGCACGCAGTGAAAACAGAACATGTGGTTTTGTAGCGCCCAGCTGTCCTGTTCACACGCTCTTCTGTGCATATTGTCCCTATTATAATTTCGGGTTTCATTCCTACAAATAGAAACACTGTTGTGTATCCATAGACCTACCTGTTTACTAATAATAATAAAAAGGAGTACGATGGAACTACAGTATAAATTCCATTATGTTATCGAACTGGCCAATGAAGAAGGAGGGAACTTGAAACAGTTGGTCCGTTTTGATGATTTCATTCCTGGAAAATTCGGAGATCTTTTCGTTGTCTGTTGAACTTCATTAAAAGGCGACTGTATTAGTGTGCATCGTATGGTCGGAAAAATACGGCAAATTAAAGCAGAAAAATTACACAGTACTAAATTACATACTGAGGAGTATATTGGGAAGTTGTCTTCCGCGTAAAATACATATTTTTCATTCCGAAAAATAGACAAACCAATCTCCATCATGGTGTGTCACCTGTACATTAATTTAACTGAATCGTTTTGTTTATTCATCACTAAAATTGCTCTTTCTCATCTAAATATTTCTTCGATCATCTCCTTTCGATAATGCAGCCAGAATGTCTAAAAGTTCCGAGAGAATAGTGCCAGTAGGAGAGGCTCAACGTGTACCTCTTCATTGATACCCACAGGATAACTGATGACCACTCACGCATCTTATAGGGTAGAGTCAATAATGTGGGTGAACATTCCTACTCGGTGTTTTATGTGCTTCTAGTCCACCTACACCAAATAGCTTCGTTGTTATTGATGATACCTTTCTGGACATGTGATATTGATCTTCCTGTGATGATTCATAATTCATGGTGCGTAACACGACAGCAGTGGAAGCAACTCTGGATAGAATAACAAAGCAAAGCATCCCATGCTTGGCATTGATAACAAAAATGAATAACGCTTAACTTCTTTAAATAATATAAATTCTATATTAGAAATAGATTTCGGTTTGTACTAGAACGTAAGATCCACAGAATGATTTAACTCCATGAAGGAAATAAAGATAATGCAAAAATTCTCTTTATTTAAAGAATAGCAACTTTAACAAAAAAAATAGTCTAATTTCACTAGACATCTAGCAGAAGACTACTGTTAGCATTCACAGAAGAGCTGTCTTTCGAACGATGCAAGAATCTCCAGAAAATTGTATTTATGTTTTCATGCTTCATTTCCATGGCAACTGATCTCAGATGTGTTTGAAAGGAGTGTTTAAGAGGTAAAAAATTATTTTTCAGCCACTAAACTTTCCCAAAGGATGAAACGCTCTTTTTATTTCAAAAACATCTAAGTTCTCTTTAAAATATTTGGTTCTTATGTTCTAATACGCCAAGGAAACTCTTTTATGTGAATTTATCATACAAAAAATCCAAGATAATTGGTTAGGAGAAAGTTATAAACTTACACGCGTATAGCTTTAAGAAATATTTAGGCAAAGAAACGAAAAGAAGGAATAATATCCCTCCAGACCATTACGTAGAAGTGAAAAATGTTTTCAATAAATTTTTTATGCTAAAATTACCTTCTGTTTTATACGTTCATATATTGCACTGTAAGTCTCACTTTATTTGAGTATTAAATCATCCTCTTGTCAACCGATATTAAACTTCGTCTTCCACACTCCTCACGACACCACTAGAATCATCACGCTACATGGATCTGCAGTTTTTGCTACAGCAGGACTCAAACAAATATAAATCAAAAGACCCAATAGATTAAATTATTCTTATTGCTTCCCAGTAATGGGTAAGTTTATGGTCTGCATTCAATATTTCCACCGACAATTTCTGACAAATAAGTTTGGTGAGTGAGTGACAGAGAAATAATTGGAAATTTTAATTTACTTTTACAAAGGGACTTTCAAAGAAGTTGAGAGGTGAAAAATGGCTTTAAATTGTTAAGTATTGCATTTCGTACGAACCCCTTCCTTTTGTCCCCCTTCCAAACTTTCAGAAAAGTTTGGAAGGGGGACAAAAGTCTTGGGGAACAGCCAGTATGCAATAATGGCTGTTCCAGAAGAGTTGTTTTGCTTTGAACTGAAGTCACATGAAGGACAACAGCAAAGGCAAGTATTTTTTCCTGCATCTTAAAGGACTGGTTAAGATTAGACTATTAGTGCTAAAGCAACTAAGACCATGAGGCGTGAGGGTAGTCTGTAACTGCTCGTGTATTCTTCGGTTGATTTGATGGACAAAAAATCAGAGTCCCGGGAGAAAAATCCATGCTTGAGAACGACTTGAGACAGCTATTTTGCGCAATATCCAGTAAAATTCGTCTTGTCATTGACGGGATTCCAACTCAGGCCTTTGACACTAAGTGCGGGGAAGAAGACGAGGATATCATAAAGGAATTATCCACACACATACATTACTCATTCTAAGCAGAAGAATCTCAAAGACTTCACAACCGGATTGATAGTTTGGTTATGATAATCTGGTTTGGAAGAATAGTCTCAGACTGTACAGGGGTATTGTCGGAGACAAATGTTAATCTATGTTCACTATAATACTAATAAATAATCAGTGTAGTTGTTTATAATTCCTCCGATAAGATGAAGGCAACTTCAAACATATCGTTTGGTTTGTTGAGTTTCGTTATAATCTTAAGTGCAACCGGCAAAGGGGAAATTTGCGAATTTAAGCATCGCTGCCTAATTGTAAAATTCCACAGTTTCCAGCGCTCCAGCTAATTACAGTGAATTAAGGGATATAATCGATTAATCAAGCAAGGCAATGAAGATAGATAAACAGAGATTATTTAAGCAGCCAAGAATTAAAGCTAACACGGTCGATAAACAAACCCCAGGAATAAAGCACGGAGAAGGAAAACTGAATTCTCCCATTCATCTTCCGCGATCATATTCATTAGCTTATTTACTTTTAAGACAACATCGATCAACAATTTCCTTAATACCTGTATTTGGGGGAAGGCGCCACTGAGCTCGTTAATGCGCTACTTTTAATTAGAGTGCCCGTGCGGGTTCTCTTTTGCCCGTGCTAATATGCACCGCAAGTAGACAGATAAATACGCTTCTCGACATTAATGTGTTTGTACGTTGTTGCAGGGACGATCAGCGCACCCAGTGCCCGGCCCGTTGAAGAGATTTCTGTGCGCTGGCATCGCTATCAGTTAGGTCGGTTCATTTATATCTTCGCTATGACAGTAATTATTTGATTCTCTCCATCACTTTTACTTCGCCTTTTGTGTCATGGACTTTGCCTTCGGCTCTTTAATTTGTCACCTTCGCAGTGATAAGTGAGTGGAGTTAGGGTGAGCGCTGCTGCACTACAAATTAACAGGAACGTTCCATGCGTTCTTGACATGGTGGCGGAAGATTAAATGGAAGAAATTTATAAGTGGACTTTTTCCCTCGGAATAGAAGATTCCAGAAAGCTGTCATGTCGCGGTATTGCATCCGAATTAAGTTCACAGCTGAATTCTGTAAAGACCATCCCAGAGATTGAGATCGTAGAGAGCCAAACCTAGTTTTTACATAAAGGGCTAATGGCCCAATCCGGCTCTTCAATTTGTCACCTTCGCAGGTCTGGTTTTCCTGAATATAAAAACGTGCATTTTTTATTAGTCCAGGATCCATAAATCAAAGAATTCTGAATGCTCAGTTACACTGCCACCATAGTGAAAGGTATACAACACTATTCTGAATAAGCAATAATTTCAGAGAAAACCGAAGCTTATGCAGGTAAAAGTCCCAAGGAAAACTTTCTACTATAGAGTTCTTGCCATGATCCTCATTTAGCATTCCTTCTTATCCCAGAGATGTTAAATGGAATCGCCCAGGACCGTACAGTGTTCTATATGGTACTGACCAATTCTGCAATGTCCTTGTTCTTAAACGATGTACCTTCAAATTCGCTGTTCCTATTAACTCGTTGATCCATACAGGTTCGATTTCCGTGGATTTACTCTAATGCAGATAGGCAAAGTTTTCAGGAAGTGAATGCAGAACATGGAAGTAAGGTTTCTTGGGTTTTCGTTACTTTTTGAAATAATCACAATAAATGCCGGTAAGGTTATATGAGGGGCCATTACACCGGTTTCCCAGTCATTTGGTTAAAAACCGATTATTTTTTCTACAAGAATACTGGTTTTATATCCCATGGTGGGATTAAAATCCGGTGTTCTGAAAATAAAGATCATGCAGCTGTCTCTGATCAAAAATGCCACCCACCGCGACTCTCTGGAGACATAACGCAATCCTCCCTTACTAACTCGGCCTTGGAGTAAAAACAGCCAATATCAAAGAAACCAAATCCCATGCCTTTCTCTCCAAGGTGACAAAAGAAAAGTTGTGGTCAATGAGTTAGTCCCTGTGGACTGGTTGGTTGTATTGGGTTTTAGTAGCATCAGCGACTAAGGCCATGTTGCTCCATGTATATTGTCTGCAAATTGCGTAGGTCCTGAGGTCGATTTTCTGTTTGCTGGACGAAAAACCCGGGTATCAAGGAGAAAAACCAGGCTACCCTCGCCTGAGACCGACTAGCTCAGCCACATTGTGAAAAAGACCTATAAAAATTTCTCCCGTCATCAAGGGGATTCAAACTCAGGTCTTTTCCATCCGCTGTGGAGACCTAGGGACTGGCAATGAGGATTCTAGAAATTAAGATCTAAGTCCAACTCCAGTCCAAACCCTACTAAACATTTCCATACAAGACACTTTCAGTCAAGGCTCTTTGGCTGTCTGAACTCAATGTTTGTGATGTCACACTTCATTACGTAGAATCTCTTTTTTCCATCTTTCGAGAACTGGCAAACACTGCACTAGGAGTGATGTCTGAAAACTATTGGAGTGATATCGGTTTAGCTCCTGTGGTTATCTCCCTGGAAAGCAAGGCTGTGCAACTCTTTCCTGTCAGCTGACGAAATTAATGCAGTTGATACTTGATCTTTGAGTTCACTGTTCATGCGAAAAAACTATGATGGGGTTCTCCGTAAATATCGTTTCTGGTGTGCACGCTCTTTACCTTTTAACAATGTCAGCTAAAGTTGATCTTGAATGATCGAGGAAATGTGCAAAGATAACTTATATGATATTCGAACCAAACCACTTTGAGACTTCACTGCACTTAGATGCTATGGGTATCTATAGAGCTCCCTTCCTACCATGCACTTAGCTACTCCTAAATTTTCATCGTGGAAGTTGCTTCACCAGTGACGAACTGTTCTAACACTTTTAAGAGTAGTGTATTCGAAATAAGTAATGCGATTGAACTAAGATTCTCTTCATTTTCTCACTGAAATGACACCGAAAAGTGCCGAATATCTACTGGTCTCAGAAATGAACTTTTGAATTCTATCGTAAAATTATCCACATAAAATTACAAATATTCCAGTCGTGTCCTCAATCTCATTACTAGAAAGATTCAAATTATTACTTCCTGTAGTAACAATCCCAATTTAATGGCTTCGAATTATTTAGCGGTACAGATATACCATTTATTTAACGTATAATATCAAGTTGCAGTCCCGCACTCCAATAAATCTTCAGTTGGAAAAGGTAAACTTTATTTTTAACTTTCCAAATTTCAAACAATTTGTTCTTCATTCCTTTTTATTTTCTGAAAATAGGGGGAATCTGGGTTTCCCTAATTTGACAGTCTATATTAATATTCACTTTAAATTAGGGAATTAAATTAAATCAAGCGATTTCGATTAAATTTCTTGGAATGTACAGGGTGTATCATTGCAGAGCCCTAGAGGACAAGGAATTTCCTGTCATAACTGGGAGATATAGGGAGTCTTGGGAGATATTCCTGTTCTTCGCTGCGGGCAGGTGTTGCCTTCTCCGATGCGAACATCAGAGGAGGCTAATGGATTGCCCATTATCGGTGCTGACGTTCGCAACCACCATTGATGCCAAATACAAACACCACCTCTGACATACATCCACCAACAGTTATGTGTGTTCATTAATTTTTCACAGACGACAGTAATTACAGCAGCTCGCCAGAACACACTTGTTCCGTAGAGCAAGTCATTCAGCCCATTGTGATCAGTCACACCTTGCTGACACTCGAAGTTCGCTTCACTCCCATCTACAGAATTAATAGCGCATCGGCACAGCCATGGTGTTTGCTTGCTCACTATAAATCCCTATACAGAGGGCTCTTGCACGGATACAGCAGAGGGTGGGATTTCCATCTGTGTCCCGTTTCGGTAAACTACAACACTTATTGATTATATTCACTTCATATTAGAATAACCTTTCCACATCCATTTATTTCTTCTATTTCGTTTTACTTTTTTCATGTCCTCTCATATTTTTTCTTATTCCTTCCTTAACAACACAGGGAAGCTTCTGTAGCTGTTCTTGCCGAAGATTAAACCAGAAGCAGCGAAGTCCTTCGCTATGTAGTGCATAACATCAAATACTCCGACCAAGTCTTCCATTCCTAGTGTCAGAGCATCCGATTGCTTGTGTACTTACAAAGAATTCTGCTTTTTTGTTCCTCTACCCTGAAATAATAGTGCACAACGTAAAGGAACAAATAAAGAAATCCGCCCATGTCTTCCTAAGACTCAAATATTTACAAAATAAGAAGTGTACGAAATGTCCTCACTCCAGAGAATCCATTGCTCCTGCACGCATCGCTAAAAAAATAAGAAGTTATTTGCTAGAGGATTGAATGTCTAATCTTTTGCAGCGATGGTCAAATTTTCTGTTGGTGAACCAAAAGAAAAAATCCTTCAAGGGAAAAAAAAAATCCTCGTAAAATTCTCGTGTTTCCTTTCGACTTATTCTGAAAACCGTAATAAAAAGGGAGGAATGGCTGTTCCTTATGTACCGCGCTGCACTTATATGCAGGGATCGCGTAGAAACAAGCACAAAATCAGCACTAAGAAAACTGAACTTTGTACGTTGGCTGAAATCGTCAACAAAGTTCTGAAGTCGTTTAAATCAATAACTGTCAACCACAGACGACTCCTCACTAAATGTGGAAGCTGGAACGTATTTCTCTCTTCATAAACTATACGCTCCTCTGTTTAAAAAAGGAAATGCTCGAAGACGCTATTTCCCCCAACCCGACGCAACATTCATAAATAACATTTAACTCAAAACAACACTCTTCGTTGGAACCTTCACAGTCAGAATGCAGCGTTAGAACAACTCGGAGAGCAGTGGAACGTGAAGTCATTATTTATTTATCTGCGAAAGAAACAACAAAAACAAATCGTAGAGTATATATTTTACTTGTACGTAGTTAAAAATCGAAGGCTTAACCATCTATTGTGCACAACTCATAAATAATGCATGTTTAGACTGATTTTTGCAGAAATCTTTTCTCAGACCTTAAAGTGGAATGGAACACCCTAAGAATGTGTTTGATATGGTCATACTGTCTTGAAAACTTTTACAATAACCAATGGATTCGTGTAGAGCATTGATAAATGCGCTTTAGATAAGTACAAGTATTTTGTGCTCCAGACCTTGCTGCATCTCTAAACTTCAACTTGTAGCTTTAACCTTAAATGCGCAATTTTATGCAGAATATTAAAGGTTGGTCATCACAAGTTATCATTCGATCATTAGCATTGGCCATCAAATTGGTGTTAACGCAAAATAATTCGTCTTTTTTTTTCTTGTTCTTGTTGGAAAATGGCTAATGAAGTCATGGATCTGAAGGTATTTGGGGATAACAGAGATTTATATTTGGAGTAGAATGCATTAGGCGTATTAAAGTCAGCTAGGGACAAAATAACATTTGTGCACCATCCAGGCATTACTCGTTGACTTTGACTGAATACTCAATTTAAAATAAAAAAGAAAATCTTATTTTTCGTCTCACTAAAGATCGAAATTTCCTTAAAATCTTCCAAAATCTTGTGATCTCACTTAATCTTCAGATTCTAGTGCAATTCTAGTTCAGATTCAATCAAAATTTCATGAGAATCTACAGATTCTTTTCAAATCCCAAGTAACCTGCGAGTTTAAGAATTTTACCACTGCGATTACTCCAACTGAATTCGACATTTTATGAAAAAAGGAACAAATTGAAAGAACCATTTCAAAGTCCCTTTAAAAACTTCTAACGAGTTGTCTTCTGTGATATGACAGAAATTAGCGAGTAAATATTCCAGTGTTTCTTTGCAGCCATTCACAGTGCGTGCATCTTTTGCAATAAAATCAAATGGCAGCTGGAAACGACTGGCCCTTCTACAGATTTCGTACAGTAAATAGTTCTCTTCTCACACAACCATTCTCTGGCAGGCAGACATTTCTCTCGAGCTGCCCAGGCAAATTATGTCTTGCAGATATTATTAGCGAGAAATTAATCTCATTTATAACACCTAATACCCTGTCCGGAGTGCCATTACCGATGTCATTAGCGGGCACGGCTTAATGAATGGACCAGAACTTTATATGTCACTCACTTCACTACATACAGAATGGGTGGGTGGGGGTTCTGTCTAACTTCTCATTCCTTTCACTATTAATTGATGGCATTTCTGCGTTCTCCTGTATGTTCTTGTCAGACGGAATGCGTCCCTCTTCGTAATTAAGTTCTTAATAAAAGCGGGTTACACGTCATAGCAATATGGCAGACTCTTTCGGATTTCTGTGCGCACGGAGTTGCATTAAAATGCGATCAGGCGATCTTAGGACATAACCACTTTTTGTAGGAAAGGAAGGCGTATGGAAATTGGGACCAACTCATACAGAGAAAGTAAAAGAAGGAAAATAAGGAATAAAATAGAGAAAAAAGGAATCAAATAAGTACCGGGTCAATAGATTTTGATCTGAAATCTATTTGGTCTGAAATCCGCAATCAAATCGATACTTGATTGTAGATTCGGGCTAGTAAAGAATCCCCTCCAGTATAGATTTTTCTCCCATGGAGAGAATCATGTGTTGTGATTGCAATCCACTGTCTCTAGAACTTAGAAAACAACCTTCTTTTGTGGTTGTTAAGCCTAAAAGTTAGTTTTACTGCAGCAGATAAAATTTAACATCACGTGAAAAAGGTTATTGGCCTTCTCGGGAAAGAAGGAGCATTCCTTCTCCCTCATAAAAAATAATGAATCCATAATATCGATTTTGAAGTCAAGTACAGATCCAAATCAAGAAATACCTCATAAGGATACGTCACCTTCCAAAGCTCGCTTTTGAAATTACTGTCATTCGGTAGATAAATTCCAATATTAACCAAAAACACAAAACCAAATTTTATTGAGTTTTCTCCAAGAAATGCGAGCCAAAGAAGGCATTATTAATGCATTACTGCTCCAACGAGAAAACTTGTTTTTATATTTTTAGAAGATATTATCATTTACTTTCATTTTTCTCGGTGTGAAATAAGGTGGTGGAAGATCCGAAAGATTTTTTGAGCGAAATTACTGGAAACTCATCAAGATCATAATGTCAGGAACACTCGGGTATTTCGATGATCTCCAGAGATATATTCTTTCCCTTGATAAAAACACATTAACTTGGTGCCTGCGCAAATTCCACCCATAAGTCATTTATCTAACTGCGTTCTGCTATGATTCCGAAAATAATATTCTCCTATGACGTCAATAATGTTGAAGTGTGCTGATATACTTTTAATGACCCTAAGTAACGTCCATTTTATGGGGCGTCTACCTAACAAACGTTCCGTTTCTCATATCCATCGTCTCTCTACATAGTTTTTATTTCTACCACGTTAGCTACGAAAGCCATTTTCAAAATGAATTGGAAAGCTTACAAAAACGAGCATCCGTATTAGTGTTCTTACATAATAAAGTGGAGTAGACAGATTATTGTCATTCAGTAGCCACTCAAGCAACTGTCCATCCCTTTTTATGCTGTTACCGTCCATCATCCATCTCGTTTGTCACTTGTTTATCGAAGGATAAATAATGGCTTATTAGTAGATGCGCCACAGTATTTTTGACTTTTAAAAATGTTTAGTTTAATTCTTCTAGCATGCATGTTTATGAGTTTCTATTCGTAGCAGTTGGTAGTGTTAAATCTGTGAACTCCTAGAAGTTGACTTCGGTTGGTCCTCTTCAGTAGCAAAGTTTCTTTTATTCTTTCTGCTGATTATCCAACTGAAACTCCCCATTAGAAAGAAGTCACTTATGGAAGCCTAACGGCAAGGTTGTGTTCTTTCTACAGGAAACGTTTTCAATTAAGCTGATCAAGAGGATTAGCAAACTTTCGCATGCGATAGACCTTAACTGGGCCAATTAGGTACACGAGATAAATAAGTGAATTACTCTGATCATGCGGTTAATTTCAAGCTACAGCGAGTAATATAATTACGTGGATTCGATGCATGGTTGGAGTGAGATCTCAACCCTTCAATATCTCCCACTCCACGTGGGATGGGCTGATAAATGAAAAGCATTCCGCTGTCTCCATTTCGGAGAACTTGTTATCTTCATCAGTTCTCTGGGAGCAGATTGCAGTGATGGAGTGTCACTAACGATTTCTCTACAACTACATTTGTTTTCTTTATCTCTCTCGATCGGGAAGAGATATTACGTGAATACAACGAAGCACCTTACTTTACCCAGCTACTGCTTCACCTAAATTTTAATGAGTACCTTTTATGTCCCTATAACGCGGGACATCTAACGTGGTCTCCCGGAATGAATGACTACGTCTGTGTTAAATTGGTTCTGAATATGTTTTAGGAATATTAAATGTGGCGCTAATATAAATATTAGATGTAGTCGCGCATCTCACTGTACTACCACGTCTCACTAGTAAACTTCAAGTATTTTTCAAGCTACAAAATTAATTTATTATTTGCCATTTTTGGATTTTAGGACTTTAAAACAACGAATTCGCAAGGGAAACGAAGTTTTTAGACCATTCAGAATCTGCCATGTTTGTTTTTTCACGTTTATGAGCTGTAAACATAATGATTTACATTTATCTGTATTTACAGACACTCAATAACACAAACTTCTTTGAGAAGATAAAAATGAAAACAAGAATAAAATCTCACAAACCAAGATGTCTTTGTTAATCTTAAAAAGAAGAATAAGGCTCTCTTAATATGAAAAGTAGAGCGCATGATGGGAAAAATCGCGTAAATCAGCTCCTGCTCGTGCAGCGTCCCATTACGTCGTCTTCAAATGGAGTTCATTCAGAGACCCCAGTTACTATTAAAGCAGGTGAGGAAGGCAGCGAAAAAAGACTCAACCAATAGCGACAACTGGAGTCCTAGCAATCGGTTTTCAAGGACAGAAAAAGTATTGGCAGCCACACGGCAATAGACCATTACCACTTCCGGGGTATGTGCTCCTGGAAGTTCTGCGGCAACCTGCTGAGCTCGGAGGCAATCTGGCAAATTTATAAAAAGAGAAGAGTATGTAGACGTTTGCTGGTTTTGCGATGGGATAAACGAAGGACAGCTATTTGAAGGATAACAACCATCCATGAAGAAATTATAAGTACGAGGCTGTTAATCATTAAAAATTCTGCAACAGAAAAGGATTAAGTCATCCATGCACTTTTAGCTGAAAAGCTAGTAATAAAGCTCGAAATCAACGAATGTCAGCTGCCATCTTGAAGACTAAATGTCACGTTATTAAAATTTTTATTAAAAAATAATCATAAGAGAAATCACAGTAAAACATCTTTAAAACATAAAATCATAATAAATATTCTATCTCTCTGTATAAGCTATGCTTATAACTGCTGATTGCTCCATCACTTACTCAAATCGACCACTGAACACACAATTACAGATAGATACACCCCCCTCCCATCTACCCACTTTCTAAACAACTTGTTAGACTTATTAAAAATTTATACTGATATTACAAAAATGTATTGAGCTGCTGAAATTGCCGATTATTTTCTTCCTCCAATTATTGGAGGAAGAAATTAAATTAAGAAGCTAGTGGAAAGGGAAATATTAGATTTTCAATTCGATTAAAATGAATTCGACATCTAATCTTTCCTTTACCACTAACTATTCATCTCATCACACACACGTCTACCTTGATTGATCGGGTTCTAGGAAGAGATGTTGATTGCGAACAGCTTGTGATAAGCAGAATTACACTGCATCGTTTCTCTCTATCTCTTAGGAGCATATTGTACCTATCGTAATGAACTTTCTTAAACCAGTTGTAAATTGTTTCTGTTTTGTCATTAGTTTCCACATGCATAACCGCACGCCCTTTAGTTTCCTCAAGAACTGACAGCTAATAAGTAACATCATTAGTTTTAACACGTGGTAGACATCTTGGTTCAGTTCTGTTTGACTCAATTACAGAGTACATTCCCAGTTTCGATACAACTGAATCGTCCACTGATATTACTTCAATTAGAACCAGAATAGCCTCCAGCTATTGATCCATCCTGATGCCCGATACCCCAGGAGAGAGGATCTTATCTTAGTGCTGAATACGTGTATAACCCAGCTGCCATATTGGTTACCATGATCAACTAATATCAACAAACATAAATGTATTATTGAAAAAAAAAAAAAAAAAAAACTTTACGGGAATAACCTTCCTCTGGAAAGCAACCTAAGAAGGTTATCAAGATTCTCTGCCCTCAATGTTGAATAATTAGTTTCAATTTCTTTTGAAATATGTATTATAAACCTGCATGTCTGTCTCCAATGAACATAGCCGAAATTAGAGGTCATTTATAAGAAGTTTGTTTTCATAAGTTCATTTATAGGGGAGCAACTGACTGGTGGAGTAGTACCTCCGGGTACATAAATCCCGCCTTGAAATGGCTGAAATTTCATACGCGTCATTTGAATTAGCACCTCATCCACCAGATTTGTCCCCCACAGTGACTTTCATCAATTCCCAAATCTAAAAGAAATAACTACGGAGCAGGAAATTTGCAGATGATTCTGCATGGATGTTGTTGATGCCTAGTTGGATAGCCAAACAAGACTTTCTTTTTTGGCATGAATTAAACCCTTGGAACATCGTTGTACAGCGATCAATAAAATAAAGATAATCACAGATTCCGACAGTTTGAATGGTTTCTCTAATTATTACTGCCATTTGGACAGAACTGGATAACTTCCAGTGAGATAAGAATCTTCAAGTAATCGTGAGTTACAGAGCTAGACTTGCTACAAACTTTAACCTCAAAGAAGGACTATATCTGGGCTTGATGTCATCCCACTGCTACTTAAGAGAAAATAATTTCGGTGTTAGCTCCTGAAGCCGGCATATGTGAATCTTACACAAAAAAGTACTCGAAACAATTTGAATCAAATTACCATCACATTTCCAAACTTACTCCTTTAGCAAAAATCTTTGTACATTAGTAATAAAAAAGAAACCGTGAATTTAATAATCTGTTCAATTTCGTACTTCGTCCTCTCTTCATTTTCACAAGGCTTTCATCCAGAAATCTCCATGCTTTTATAAAGGAACGTTAAAAATCTGTAGATGTCTTGGCTATATCCTTTAAATAGTTTACTGTAGGACGACTTCATTCACCTGGCCTGCAAGAGGATTTCGACTCAGTTATACGTGACACTTTAATCGATGCTTTCCGAGCACTACAAACCGTTTAAAAAGCTGATTCTAGGACTGCACAGACCATAGACATTTTCAAGTTTTTGAGAATTATTTCTGAGTTATTTTTCTGTAGAAGGATATTCTATAGAGTTCCGCGCTAAACCCTCTTCTTGTAAATATTTTCTTCGATGATTAAATTTGTAAAGAAGTTTCTCTCGTATTTTTGGCATACACTTACGACATGAAACTTCTTTCAGGATTCTGATTTATGAGCATTATAAGAGAATATTTAACAAGGTTAGTGTTGGAGTAAGAGGACGAGAGCTGATTACGAGAAAATTGGAAGTTCTTCTCAATAATTTAATACAAAAAAGGAAAGAAAAATAGGTCCTTTAACTGGCTGCAGTGGAAGATCCATATAAAATCCCAACAGAAATGGCAGATGAGATTATCAGATGCAACACAATGATATTCAATTTAAAGACGAATTTCGAGTCAGATTCCTCTAAAGCAAGTGGTATAACGATCTCAGAGAAGCGTTTTCTAAAAAAAGGTACCGAATTTAAAGGTTGGTTAGTTGTTTGTTGTAGGCGCATCAACAACTCAGGCCATATTGCGCCATATATAATATACCTGAAAATTGCGTGTATTCTGTAGTCGATCTGCTTTTTGCTGGACGAAAAACCCGACTTTCCAGAAGTACAAACCAAGCAATCCTCGCTTGAGATCGTCTAACTCAGCCACGTAAAAAAGACCCATAATAATTCCACGCGTCATTGATGGAATTCAAAGTCGGGTTTAATTTTAGATTCTTAACCCTACTAGTACTCGGATTTCTTTCTGCCCGGTGCGGGGAGGGCAGCGATTATACCAACTGCCCTACCCAAGAGGGCCAGAGGTTAAAGGAGGACAAAGCTCCAGAAGAGGCATATATTCAACTATACATGTAACTAGAAAGGCAGCAAGTGAGCTCATTAAATCGTTGGGAATATTAATGAGCACGTCATTAGACGCCGAAAAGATCCCCTTCGGTTCGAGACATGCAAATATCTCCTCGATCAACAAAGGGGGATATTAAAGGAGAATTGGATAACTGTAGGCCACTGAATTTCACTTCTGTGGTAGGGAAGACCATGTAGTCTATGGTTAAGGATGCAATTCAGGACCGTCTCGACAAGAATGGTATCTTGAATAGGTCCCAGCATGGATTCAAAGGAAGGAATCATGGATGTAGTGATTAAGCTGTTGAACGACGGTAATAATTTGACATTATATGTATATCTAGACTTTAATAAAGCTTTTGATACCGTCCCTCATGAAAGACTGATAAATTGGAAGAAATTTGAGATACTAATAAGAAGCTACGCAGATTAGGGGTGGCTACAAGATGACGCAGAGGATTTCGTAAATGGTCAATCATCAGGATGTACTGTGTAACGAGAGGAGTCTTTAGGGACCGGTGTTAGGTCCCACCCCCTTTCTGGTTTTCATTAATAAAACTGCGACAGTGTCAAAGGGAAGGCGTCACAGTTTTCTGATGATTTGAAGGTGGAAAGCATGGTTAACAATTCAAGCTGAGGCATATTGCTTCTAAAAGACTTGAATCGATCGGTTGCATACATTGTCCGAAAAATAGCAACTAAAGTTTAATGCTTATAAATGTACGGTTATGCATTTTGGGAACAGAAGTTCTGGAGTTACGTATAAGCTAAGAGAAGAGGAACTGAAAGTGGTTCAAGGCGAAAGAGACGGGTATCATTATTCAGCCTGACAAAAATGTTCAATGAAATATACACGAGTTGCTAGGACGACACATGGCATTTGGAGCATTGTATTCAGGTCTGGAGACTGCGCCTGAAAAAAAAGACACGGAGCTTCTGGATAAGGCTGCAAGAAGGACGAGGATGTTAATGATGAGTGCAAAATCGATGGACATAGAAGGAATGAATCAGAAGGTGTGGAATGCAATTCTGGCAACTTGACATCTAAAGGGAGATCAAATGGAGGTGTGTAAGGCACTGAAGGGATTGAATAAAATGAATGAGGAATGTCTCTTCTTCCTCATAGATGAAACAAGAACAAGGGAGCACAAAATATAATATTTAAGGGAATAACAGAAGACTGGATCTTAAAGCTCATCTGCGGTCAGTGGGTTGTGGACCTCTAAGTTGACTCCCAATGGTACAGTCTGGCTAAATTCAAAGTAGAACTGGACAGTTGCCTTTTCGGGATGGGAATAGTATATATATATATATATATATATATATTGTTTTATTTTATTTATTAATTCATTGCATTATATGGTCTAAGTTGACCAAATGATGCAATGAAGGGGTGAAAAGGGTGTATTTGCGTCCCCCATTGCACTACTATATATCGCTACGAATTACTGTTATCAATTCGAATTATTACAAACATCCTGCTGTTAGTTTTATTACTATGCTGTTGAAGATACTATCAAAAAATAAAAGGAAATTGGACTTAGAAAAACGAAGTTAAAATCGATGAAAAAATTAATATAGCAGAAATGCACACTGCAATCCTCCCCAATATGAGTTCTTGGACGCATTCCTGGAAATATATTATAAATAGCTTCATTTTTTATCAAAATCAATTTGCTGTGAAACGTTATACACGTTTCAAAGCAAATCGATTTAGCTGCCATTAACTCTACATCAGCTTCTGCTATGGCAGGTGCTGACGGAATCCCCCAATTCATTATTAAATGTCTTAGCCCATATTTTGGATCCCGTTCTAACTATTTTTAATGCTGTTTTGCCAAGCCATTTCTTTCCCCAGCAGTGGAACATCTACCTTGTAAAGCCTATTCCCAAAATTCAATCTCCTACATTTCTTAAGCATTACCGGCCAATCTCCAATCCCTCAAGTCTTCTAAAGCTCCTTGAGAAGGTACCTCTCCCCGTTCTAACTAAACAACTTCTTCCACCTCAGCCTCCTCAAATCCATTACTCCCTTCCTCATAGATCCACTGTGACTAACCTCTTAGCCACCACCAGCTCTATCCTCTCTGCGTTTGAATCCCAAGCAGAGCTTGCAGTCACCCATGGAGACCTTGAAGCAGCCTTCGACTCTATAAACGTTCCTGCAATGCTGAAGCTACTTTCAGACCAATACCAGATCAAGGGAGACACTCTACAGTTCCTCACGTCACTCCTTCAAAACAGAATAATCCAGCTTACTGTCCATGGGCACATATACGAGCGAAGTATCTCTTCAGGCGTGCCACAGGGTGGTGTCTTATCTGGGCTCTTGTTCACAGCACTTATCTCTTCACTTGTTGAGTCCAGGTATGATATCTTATGTTATGCAGATGATATAAAGCTCCTCACACCGATTTCTCCATACGATGATCTTCTCATGACGGAAATTGAAAACTACCTCAACCAGTTCAACCTCGGATTAAAAATAAACCCCAAAAAATCTGAATATATGATATTCTCTTTAAAGAAAACGCCTTCTTATATTCAGCCCATTATGTGTAATTCTCTAAATTCCTATCGTCAATAAGCATACTGATCTCGGGGTTGTGTTTGATCCTAAGCTCTGCTTTAGTTACCACATAGATAAGTTCCTCACCCTGGCAGCTCGACTCCGATGGATTGCCAAACATCATCTACAACATTATATCAATGAAGTCACAACTACTAGAAAATATATAAAAACCACTATACTCTCCGCTTTTATACGCTGCAGAGGTATGGGCATCAGCTGGCACTAGCAACAATCAGGCCACTTTTTTCTGCTGAGTTTTGGCTCTTAAAATGGGCCATAAACAAACAAACTTCCTCCACAGATAAGGACAACTGAAATGGCCAGCTTTATTCAAATTCACAGGCTCCCAACACTGATTAGGGTGAAACGTCTTACCACGACTATCAAAATGATGGTTGGCGAGATTTCGGCACCATCATTCTGGGACCTGTGCTCATGGAGAGTCCCTCAGTCTTCCCTCAGAGCGACTCCAACTATGCCCACATCTCAGCCGTCTCCACCTATCCGATGGGTTTCTGCCTTTTCAGCTACTTTCGTGTGCCCAGTCCTTGGATGCTGACCTTAATAAGTTCGCTTCTGACAGGGAATACAGACGTCGCATCCTTGAATTATACTTCCCTGTCCCTGATCCTTCTCTTTCACGAAAATTTATCACTGCCTACACAGATGTGGCATTCTAGAGATTAATTTTATAACACTAGTCTTGACTGAAGGTTTGGCAGAACCTACGGTCTGCAGGTTCTGCCAAAAATGATGCGAAGATGAGTAGACTTCAATGATTTGATGTTTCAGATGATCCCATAAAAGCTCTATTGGGTTTACGTCAGGAGACTGGGGAGGCCTCACCATAATTCGCACTACTCACCTCCCCTTCTCTTTTGTTTCTAGAAAGTCCCTGCACAACTTAAATCTGTACTTCTGGTCATTGTCTTATTGTAGTATAAATTTTTTTCCCACAGAGTTTAACTCCAGAGAATATTACATTAAGTTCAAGAATGTTTCTATCTATAACCTTCTTTTCTTAAAATTCCTTCAATTCTGACGATGTTATCCACTCCAAAAAAACAGAAGCAACCCCACTCATGATGGAACCGCCACCCGTGCTTGACCGTAAGAACTAAACGATGTGGCAACAATTTTTCTTCGGTTGATTATCTTACAAATTGTACGCTTGGATCCAAAAATTTCAAATTTGGATACATCTGTCCACAGTACGTTTTTCCACTCCAATTTTTCAGTGTTGATGGCTCTTAGCCCAAGTCAAGTTTCTTTCGATTTTCACCACGAAATTCTTTTTGTTTAAGACGAAGTTTTACAGTGGATGTAGAGAGAGGAGTTTCTCTTCCTATTGGACTCAGCTCGGATTTCAGGTGCAGTAAGTCATCGCTTGCATTTATAAATCAGTCATGGTCTTATCTTGTGCTTCTATTTTTACGCGCAGTCGGCCTGATCATGGTTTGTCCTCTTAAATCATTGAACAGTAGTTTAATACTCCTTAAAATGAAAGACCTAGTTTTTTTTCAATACTTCTCATGGAATAACTTTCCTTACACAGATACAAAATTACAATAGTACTTTTTTCCATGTTTATCACAAAACACGCGAAACTTACACCACACATTCTTTCTGGATGACGGGTGTTCGATTTTATAAGTTACAGCTTTTACTCCTCAATTCATATTATTGCAAAACACTAGAATCATCTACAATATTCTGTAATATTGAAACAATATTCCCACTTCGTAATATGTTCTAGAGTCATTTACAACGTTGTACCACATTCTAGAATCATCTGCAAAGTTCTACCAAATTCAGGAATCTTCTACACCCTTTGGGAATGTTTTCGAATATTCTAGAAATTTCTTAAATATTATTTCACTTTAATTTTTGTACCTAATTAAATATTTTTTTAAAAATTGCTAAACAAAAGTGGGCCTATTTAATTAGACCCTCAAAATTAAGAAAAATGAAAGGAAGATTCCAAATTTTAGGTGCTAGTTTATCTATACACTCTGTGATCATTGATCATTCGTACGCTAAATTTGCATCTGATTGTGCAAGCCAAAGTGATAAAACAGCAGTTAATGGACAAAGTACAGACATCACTGATTTTCAAAAGGGGATGATTGTCAAGCTCATGCGTCGGCTGCTTCCATATCGAGAACAGCATGTCTTAACCACGGCCCCCTGTGATTAAGATGTACAAAGAATGGTATCGAAAGGATCAAACCACTTCTCGCTGAAGGTGAACGGATGTTAATGGTGAGTGAAGGGTGTAGAGCATTGTACGAGCAGAATGGTGATTCACCATGCGATAGTTTGCATCGCGATGCAATATGAGGAATGCAGGAACAATGTCCAAAATGTAGATGTGCCACATGCTCAGTAGACAATCCAAGAAACAAGCACCCTCTCTTCACCGCTGATCATCATCGACAGCGAATGTTGTGGTGTCAACAACACGCATGTCGGACACTGAAGGAATGAAGACGAGTGTGCTGATCGGATGAGTCCAAATACCTGGAGCAACACGCCGATGGAAGACTTCGTGCGTGGCGCAAGAAACACGAGTCCATAGGTCCATCGTGTCCACTATACAAGTAGATGGCGGTGGTTGCTTAATAAGAGGCATCTTTTGCTGGCAAGAACCTAGGATCCCTGGTCCTACCAGCAGCTCTTAGGAGACAATGTGCCTCTTTTCTAGGACAGAAATGGGATTCTCGAAATATAGGAGACCTTATTTCTTAGGAGACCATGTCATATTTCCTTTTTCCTTGGACAGTATCTTGATTCTCGATATATATATCCATTTTCCCACGTGGTATTAAAAATATTCAAGTTCTGGATAGGACAAAAAATTTATCTGCGTTTTGTTGAGAACTGATGATGTATCTGCCTTTCACAGAAGTTTATGATTTAAAGATTTTCCTTATCACTGTTATACAATGTAAGTATTTTAATAAATTTATAGGGAACAGCTAAAATGGATAGAAAAGGTTAAGGAGATCAATACGGTAGTGAAAGAACACGAGTATTCTTTTTTATTTCTCTATTCTCGTATAAATTGGTTGTAGAAGGGTTACAAGTAGAGAGAATATTTTAAGGAAATATTGAGCAAATACACTAGACGAAGGAGAAAAACAGAAGAGATAGAATTTAATTCGGACTTCGAGAATCAAGGAAAACTTACCAAATGAAGCGAAAATTGTGCAAGCCACGAAAATATGGAAAAGCCCCACAAATCGATAGGATAAATATCTACGGCGCGGAAATATTCAAAACAGAGTCGCTAACGCCAGCAGATGTAGCGATACTCGAAAGAGCAAATACCGGAGGAATTGGAAAGAGGATTCTGATGAGAATACGCGGGAAGGGGGAACCCACGTGCATAGAGCTGGAGAGGAATCACTTTGCTGCCTTTATCCAGTAAGTTCGTAACAGATATTATTAGTCTACGTAAAATAAAAAGGGAAATTGAAGATAGAACGACCATGCACTGAACAAATTAATGCATCGAAATGGGCATGGAACCAGAGCAAAATATCAACTCCACTACACCTCACAGGATTATTAATTTTTGGTGAGAAGAAAATCAGGGAGAATCACAAATATCGGACAAAATACTTCGAAAGAAATGTAAAAATGTGGGTCCATCATCGAAGAAAGGCATCAGAAGAATTTGGGATAAAAATGTGATCAAAACAGTCTGCCCTCCCTCTCCAGCAATATTTAACGTCATACCCGATCAGTCAGTGAAAAACAGTAAATGAAAATCAAGAGGAATGCAGTGAGGTCACATAAATGCTAGAAGATTTAGACTTTGTCCCTGATATATGTAACAGTCATACACACAAAAGCACGGTAAGGGAAGTGCAAGACCTTGAGAAAGAGATCGGAAAACGGAAATGTAAGTAAACTCAAGGAAAATAAATGTTTAAAAAATCTAGTTCGATTTCCAGTCTGTTCATTCGTTTCAGATAAAGAATCAAGATGACAGACTCCACTGATGTACGAAATAAGGAAAGTAGAAGATTGTAAACACAACTTTAGAAATTAGATAGCCAAATAAACAATTGTTGTACACGAATCCATCGCAGCTGGATTCCTAGAAAGCCATACATTCATTGACAGCGAACTTCGTGAGTGAAAAATCAAATGAGCATATTTTAGCGTTAATCAGACACCTCGAATTGTGAATTCCGATGGTGAAAACGCCCTTGGGATAACACACTGAACTTCTACGCGCGCTCTGCGAACTAAAACAGAACAGACAGAGAGAGAAACACGCCACCTTTATCGCACCAGAAAGAGATTTCTATAGAAAATACGAGCTCCCGTCGGCAAGTGCGTTCTCTCTTGTGATCGCTGTTTCTCGAAAGGAACACAAAAGTGAGAGATAGAAAGACCGAAGCAATTTTTAAAAGGACTATACATAGAATGCGGGCTCAACAACTTCTCTTTATTAGAGAAGGAATTTGCCCAAGGCCATCATTCTTCGGTCTCCAAGGAGGCGTGGCCTACGCTCTTCAAGGTACCCTACAAAGGAGCTACCCACCCGCATTATTTCGTCACCTGCTCCAAGTACCGCTTGTCTTTCATAGCTCTCTCAATTTTCACTAACACCTGCCGGAGGGGATATTGCTTATTGATCTGTGTCCGACATTGTGATTCACACCTTTCAGGACCCGCTCGCCTTGAACGCTGGATGAGAGGTGGATCTTAAATAGATTCATTTCTGTCTGCGTGTCTTCTCTCTCTGCGTGCGTGTCTGTCTTTCTTTCCACTTCTAATTTTTTTCTTTATCTCTCATTTCCTTTTATCCAACTACGTCTGTCTGCTTAATTGGCACCCTAATCTTGACCATCTCATACCACACCAATCTATACGAGATATTACCTACGTTGGCCCATCTCAGGCAGTTTCATATCCCCTCTCTAATTACACGTAGCGAAGATGAAGGATTCATTTGGGAAATTTCAAGAAGTATCAGTTTCTTGTCCACTGTGACGTCAACACAAGATGATCTCTCCGTCTTCGCGTGCCGCTGGCCTTTGTTTCGCGATTTTCTATCGCTCGCTGTTAAATTCACCACGATGCCGCCCTCATTTTCATGGAAGTCTTTCAGAGGGATGCGATCGTTTCCAGATTCCATTTGACACGAGTTGCTTCGCCCGCCATCCTCATCTCTTTACCGATAAATAAAATTCTCATTTAATTCTCCAGATGCATCCAATCGCCTGAATTTTTCACGAGGAGGTTACTCTCCTTCTCACTCCACCGCGAACAACCAATCAGCGCTCTCTACGATGCAATTTACAAGGTAATAGAAAATCGACTCGCAGTCGGAAATTCTCCAGCACAGACGGAAGTTGAGTTAGGATTTAATTTCGCACAGGTAAGATGGTTATTAGCATCAACCACTTAAGGAAAGGCAATTTCCCACAATATTCTCAGATGACACTCCCTGCTCCTATGCCGATAGATGACACCCTAAACATATTACATATTTTTCATTCTGAATAACTTCTTTCATAGAATCGAATTTCCCCATTTTTCTATCCTCCATGAAGGTATAGTGGCTTCGCCACTTGTCACTCGTTTGGAGAGGTCTGGGTTCGAGTGCCGTTGATAGCCGAAGGAATTGAGCCGTATTCCCTTCCACTGAGAAGGATATACAAATTAAGATGTAGAGGACAAAATGTAATGGAAATCTGCCTTAGATCAATGCAATCTGGTAAAAGTAAAATTGATAATATGAGCTTTATGAAAATGAATATTGTAAATGAAGCAAAGAAAAAGTATTTCCAATGAGTTTAAGTTAAATTTTTTTAATGTTAGAAATAGCAATACTGGAATCATTACAAATCGTAGCAACCCTGATACATTGAGAGAGGATCATATTAGAGTGAACACCTTTCAGAGATATTGGATGAATTATTTTTGAGAATTGGAGAGAGAAAAATTAGCCACCTCAAAATTGATTAATACTAACAGTCAGATCTAAGTAATTGGCATTTCTGCTGCAAAAATTAGTTTCTTCCAAGATAAGTTCCTCGGGGTAAAGATTACCAAAATCTTCTAGAAATTTTGGACAGTTTAGCACGAACAGATCAAATCCATACCCATGATATTTTCGTCTTTTCCTAAAATATTGATGGTTGGCACCCTGATAAAGACAACAAGGTGATAAGTTACGCAAAAATATTCTTTCCCAGCGTGTTATCAGTTTGTCTATTATCAGATAATCAGTGGACCTAGTCCTTGAACTTTCTCTCCCTTTTCTTATTCTGTCTGCTTATTTTAACATCTCAATTATTTTTCCTTTCATTTATCTATAAATATTTATACTATTCTCGTACAAATGAGGGGCCACTTTATTAAGCATACTCACTGAACAGCGAGTAAGTTCCCTCCCCATCTTAATCCTCAGAACAGCTTGAATTCGTCACAGTTTTATATCAACCAGGTGTCTTAAGCGTACTACAGTTATACTTGTCTATGTTGACTCAACTGTTCCCCACAGTTGTAAATTGGATGCTTTTGGATCTTCATACTGAAGAATTCTTTCCACCTCATCACAGAAGTGCTCAGTTGAAATGAGATCTGTTGACTGGGAAGGCTACCGCAGTAGATTGAGTCTTCTGTACAATTCTGATGTTACTCTACTGCTATCAAGGGGGCCAAAATGTTCACCACGAAACTACTTCTAAAACCACTACAACTATCTGCTACCATATTGCGTCTTGTACATCATGTCTGTAAACTGCGTCTCTTCTGTAGTCAATTTTGCTGCTTGCTGATCGAAAAACCTGAGTTTTCTACCTCGTTTGAGACTAAATACTCAGCTACGTTGTGAAAAAGACCAATAAAAATTCCTCACTGACGGGATTCGAACTCAGGTCTCTTCCACTTAGAGTGGGTCAAAGGGCGATTCTACCAGCTGTGCTACTCTACGAGAACCCAACCAACATTGGCACCTGGCACGATGGGTCCATGGACCCACGCTGTTTACGCCACACTGTGAACAGCAGGAACCAGGATTCACCAGACCAGGAAACGTTTTTGCAATCCTCCACAATCAAGCGTTGATGTTCTTGATCCCATTGTAACCGTACCTTCTTGTTTCTGCTGATAGTGTAACTTGGTTCGGTTGTCGGCGGCAATGCCCTGCCCCATCAAGATATCACTTGCGCATTCTGAAATTCCTCTTTGGTTGCGACTACTATGCTAGTTTGATATTTGACTGAGTATAGTCTTTCTGTTACCCTACACAAAGCTTGTCAGCCTCCATTGGCCTTTCGCATGAACGACCTCTGTCCGACCACAGGATCTCTATTGTTATTGGACCAATCTTGATACATCCAAGACAGGCATACGTGAAAATCCCAGCAGGATTGCAGCTTCCGAAATATTCATACAGAATCGTTTGGTGCCGCGTACTTAATAAAATGTCCACTGAGTGTATTCATTCTTCATCTGCTTATTCCTTCCATTCTCTCCTGTGCGTATTAGATTTAAAAGTGATCTCAAACACGAATTGCATCTATTTCTCAGAATCTGTATTTCCAAGGGAATTCAACTGGAAATTGCCTTCGTTGCTAGTCGAGTTTCAACAGGTGAATGGCAAAAATAGTGTTGGTGCTCCAATCAACCACTTATTAGACATTCACATGCTGTAACCGTGGCAACCGAACTCATTAAGCGTGCTCAGTGAAGTTAGAATGTTTCTTCCGATACAGGTCGAATTAATTCGTGAAAGTAAGAGTTAAATAAATAAATCCAGTTAATGTTGGACATTAGGGAAGAGAGTGCCGTAAGACGGTTCGCCTACGGAACTACACGACCTTGAGACATGACCGAATCGAAGTGCTTTTACGGAGAAATAATTAATGCGATGAGGGCCACCACATGCGAACGAGTAGATGGCTTGTAATGGAAGCCGCATATTCCTTTTAATATTTGTAGGCGGCGCTGGCTGCCCGTGTCACGTGTCGCTAATACACGAGGCTTCCTTGTGACTAGCCCATCACAATCACTTCATCGACCTAAAGAGAGAGAGAGAGAGCGGGAGCGAAGAGGTGCACCGTTGACCCATTTTCTCCTTCAGCCTCATCGCCATCGGACATGAACAGGGATCTGACAGTCGGCATGTGAGGTTCGCAAGTTTCTCGGCTCCTCAGGTCGTTATGCCCTTCCTGCATATCCGCACCCTCCGAGAAAGAATATGCCGCAACACAAGGTAAGCGATAAGTCTTTCTAGTCGCGTAACAAGGTCAAGGTCATGTGATGGAGAATGCGATCCACTCTGTCTTGAGATAGCAGTTTGCCTAAAATACAGAAAGAGAAGCTGAGAGTGGTTTGCTATGCATTAATGCATACACAGTTTGGAGAGTTTAGCTCTTTAGCCTTTGAAAATATGGAATAGTAATTCTTGGGTTTGCAACAATTGTTATGCTATTGTTTTGTTTCTGCGAAGAAGTTAAGTATGGTTCTGAGAAGCCTGGTTGTTGTCTATAAATTGAGTGTATTCTATGGTCCGTTCGCCTGATTTTGCTCATTAAAAAGGGAAGACCTGCAACTCCTGACCAAGACCGAATAACTCGGCCACGCTATGAAACGTCCATAAAAATTCCTCCCATCTTCGAAATTCGAACACAGGCCTCATCCACGGTGGAAAAAGTCTGGATTCGAATATTTTCTGACGGTATTGATGATCGTAACCACTGTGCTAACAGCCAGCATGTATCGAAGTTGCCACTGGAATATAGAAGCCATTAAGCTAATTCAAATGAACTGCAGTAGTGACAACTTTAAATTTTTAAACCGAGATCTTATCAGTCTTTGTGCCCATCTTAACTTTCTATCCAAGAATATTTTCCATGTTTAATTCTCTCTCATATATATATCGATTTTTTTTTCTGTTTATTTCTTTTCTTGTTGCTGTGTGTTATCTTTTTCTATACGTAAGAATAGTGGTTTTCTTTCTGTTTATAAAAAGAAATCAATCTATCTCTCTATCCCATTATCAACACTACCAGATGCTTCTAAATTCTTGGAATATATCTACCAGCAAACAGGCGGACATAGAAAAACTATAAATGCTTTTCCTAGACCATCTCCAGTCTCCTGATGCTTATTTTCTTTGGAGCATTTCAGCAACAACAGGCACACGTGCAACTGGGGAATTCGGTACTGCACGAAACCTCCTTTGATTATTGCTGAGGGGTGTTATGTGCATCCCACTGCACGCATTTTACTCTCCATAAAAAAAAAAGGTTACTTTTTTTTCATCATTGATTTTTTACTGCTTCTGGGCACTTGCTGTTTACCTACTTATTACGATTCAAAAGACGAAATCCAAGTAGTAGTTTGGCACTCAATGAAGAATACCATTTCTGACTAATTTTGCATCCATAATTATCTCCTGAAGAGGATTAATTGGACGTGAATGATGCCAGAAAGTCTTTAAGGACCTTTCTGGACTAAGCTGCTCAAATAGATGTCACTCCTAGATGAGCGCCATTTTCTTAACAGTTCCTCTTGAAATATGAGCAAGCCCCTCTGCTGATCAATAGCACCGGTCAATAAAGCACATACAATTAGATTTTAAAAGTTTCCTCCTGGTGGATTAGTGCTATATACAACCTATAGCATTCATGTTCATTAATCTTAATGTATAATATACATCTCTGGACGCTTTGGACTTCAGTCTCGTGTTCCTCTTTGCGTCTGTGACTTGGAAAGCCTCATCCATCATTTACAATCGGGAAGTTTACGCCAATTGGTTCTATTTATATAATTTTTTTCTGAAAATGCGCATCTGTCTCTGCCTTATCACAGTATATTTGGATATATCTTAATTTGGATTCAACCCATGAACAAGGTAGCCAGTCCCAGATAATCCTGTGAAACTCTTTAATGTCCAAAGCTATATCCAAATCATACTTATTTATAAATTCCATAGTTTTAAAGAAGTTCTTCGATACTTTCGAATAATAATTATGACGTGGAAGGTAAGCTTCTTTCTAGTAGCTGTCGTTAGTGCTTGAGGTAGCTGATTCAGAGAAAATACGACACCAATGCTTAAGTTCCAGGGCAGTTCAGTGTTTTTAATGCTCACATCTTGAAGTAGGAAAGCAAATTCAGACAGCAAATTGGACAGTAGAACGCAGAATTGCCCCTTAAAAGATAGTGGCCGAAGGTCTTTTGCAATGATTCTATTGGTATCACAGGTTCTGTGAGGATTCCAAATTGGAGTAGCAAAGCCGGACAGGTAGTCCACAACTGGATAAATTTTTGCTTTTTCTTACTATTCCGGATATGCTTATAAAAATCGTATTCTGCAGTAAATGTGACCTCCAGATCTTTCGCTTGGGTTTGGGAACCATGGTGCCATTGATTGAATGGTGAATACTCAGTCACTTTGTGAAAAACGCCGATAAGCCCTTTCGATATTCTGTAAGTAATTGAGCAGAACTTCCTAAACTTGATGTCGAGATCATTTAAAGCAACTCAGTCCGCGAAAAAATTGATCGCAGCCTGGCCATCTGCATTGATCTGACTGTTCATTGGCGAGGTGATGGTCCGAAGATGTGTTCATAATTTATCCTAGGACCATCGATTGTTTTGGACAAAACCAAAAATGCCCCAGTCTATCTAGTCTTGAACAATAATGCGTTAGCTGTGTTGTGGCAGCACATCGGGGACGGACCATATCTGTATCAGCAGGACACCACTCCATATCATACTGTTCATTGACTGGTCTGAGGATATGAGCATCGAAAAGTTGGAGTGGCCAGCCCAAAGCCATGACCTCAGTCCTAAAGAGAACCTCTGGGAAGAGACTATCCGAAAACAGGTAGCCGATTGAACACAGAATAGCAAAAATATCGGAGGATATTTACAAAAACCTAGAGGTCTCCGAGCTGAGGCTGCCATAAAGGCTAAAGGTCACAGCACGCCTTATTAGTTTTCCTGTAAATAAAGATTGGTTTTATTTTTACATGTCCGCGATTTCGGAAGATGTTTACGCTATTGAACTGGCAAATGGTAATACTTAAACCGACAAACCCCCCCAATAAGATGCGATTATTGAAGAATGCACCGAGGACTGCCTTTCTTTGTGAGACCCTTCTACAAGAAATTGTTTCGGATCACGAAAAGATTGATTCGTGTAAATGGCAATTTAGTTAGGCCAAGCGGAAATCTCAAGAAACGTTCACAAACTCTGGGGGCTTTTAGTTGCATGTAATGAGATTTTTCCCTTCATTTTTACATCAGAAGCGTTAATAATGAAATCCGTACCTCGCAGAAAATAATTATGCAAAAAAAAGCTATCGGTATGTGGATTGTGCACATCTGTGCATCTTTTTGGTGTGGGAAAGGTGCAGGTGGGTTGATAAATCGAATCGGTAAAGTGCCACAGCTGATTTCTTGGTAATCAGCTTAAGGTTCAAAGTTTCGGGCTCTTCTAATTGACGCCGTCTTTAATCCATAATAATTAAAGAAGGAATTTGAATTTTAACACTTTCTCATGTCTGTATGAGCGAAACAACTGTTTATTTATGCACATCACCCTACCAAAATATTAGAGTACAGGTTAACTGTGCGTCGGTTTTTCTTTAATGGTTTTCTTTTATTTTTTTATGCGTATTGCTAAATTAAACTGAAAATCCGGAAATTAATGGTAAAAATATGTTTTTCTTCAAAGATGAAAAATGGCATTAACACTGGATGAAAAGGTGGAGATAGTGGTCGTTAGGGATAGACCCAGAGGGAAGTGGCGAACGAGTTTAATGAAACCTGAAAGGAATCCAATAACGCACAGCGCAGTTGGAAAACTGGTGAAGAAATTCAAAGCGAGTCATTGGCTCGATGACATGATTCTTCATTGATGGATTGGGAGGAGAGGACCAGTGAAGAGGACCACCACGATCACCTGACCTTAACCCGCTGGACTTTGCATTTTGGGGATTCCTGAAGGCACAGGTGTATGCTGCAAAAATCGAGATCTTCGTCATCTTAGGGAGATGAATTACCAAGCCTTCTGCTGCTGTTGATCCCAATATGCTGAGAGAAATATGTTTGAGTGCGACAGATAGAACATCCAGAGCCATAATTTCCAGAGCTGTTGTTTTCTGTGGAAAGACATTAAACAAACGTTCTCTCGACTTGTGAAAGTTGCCAAATTTCTTTCGCTACGCCTGGCTGCCTTATTGCCGCTTCTGTTACCCGTTCCGTCCCTCATTTATTATTTCCACGATCACGTCATTACGCACGAACAAACAAGGGGATGGTTGTAAGGATAGAGAATAGAACCTTGGAAACAAAGAGAAAAATTAATGAATAAATCAAATTAGAATGCTGTAAATAATTATATGGTGTGCTCTGGATAATATTCGTCGAGAAATAAATGATTCGATAATAAGTTTGGCAATGGAAACGAATCGTCCCCAAAAGGCTGGAAGATTAAAAGAAAGGTAGATGGCGCTACTTTCATATAACGTGGATTTTATTCAGGATATCATTTTAATATATGGTGTATAGTTTTCACGCCTCCAGATATAAAATGCATAAAATTTGGGGATGAAGATTTTGGTGGGGGAGGTGGGAAAATCCAATATCTAGCCATTCGACAGTGCACTTTGTGCACGATAATGAGGCATCAGTATGTGCCCTCAGTAAAAATTAAGGAAGATGTTCCCCGAAATGGAGAGACGTGGCCTGGACCACCACACCTTTTTTTAAACTCGTTCTAAGGCCTGCACCCATTGATCACAGTTTTAATTCGCAATGCGCTAACCATTTAGATGGTTAATGGTTTTCGCAGTCTGTTCATTAAATAAGTGCTACTGTAATTACTTCTAGAGGGCAGCAAATTTTCTTACGCCGTTTAAATTTGCAGACTTTGCAGTTAAAACAATTATCTTCAGTCCCTCCATGTATGATTTCATAAATATTCAGCAGAAATACCTCATTTCAATTTCCTCGCAGTCCAAATATTATTAATGCAAAATCCTCCATTAGGGGAATTAATCCGACACAGAGGGGTGTGAATATTCCTTCGTAGAAGGGCGTTACCATATCATCTACTGCGATTAATATAATAAGTAGTAATAATTCATGATTTATATATTTAGTAAACTGATAACAAAATAACGATCTCATCAAAAAAGAAAGTAAATAATTGCCGGATTTGTATTGGTCTAAATTTCATTAAATTTGGAATTGCTCAACATATATCCCTCCAAGAGCCAAATAAAAAAGAAATCATGAAAATCTGTCCACCGAAAGTCGAGTGGACGGGCATACGGACGGACATACGTAATTTAAGACAGGTGCTATACGCATATAAGAGCAAACTGCCTAAAAATATTAATTCAAAGAATAATGTAATGATGTTGAAAGAAGAACATCTCTAAATGCTAACTGCAAAGGACACTGATTGAGATCTGAGCGAGTCCATTAGTACCCTCTTATCAAGTTTATATGGTCCCCAACTGAGACAATTGGAATGTATATTGGGATCATTAATATAAATCACAATCAACAAGGGAGCGCCGCCAACTTGGGAGATACTTTTCAGACATTTTACCTCGATCAGAGAAATTACCCAAATGGGAACGATGCTATTTATCATCTACCATCTCCTGTAGGTAACGTACCCTTTATTACGTCCTGCCTAAGTCTCTAACTTCCCCCATTTGGTATTAATTGTCTTCAATGAATAGGAGAAATCTAGATGAACAGTACCTTCTCATCATTCAAACCATTGCTTCGCGAGAGAGGCTGAAGCGCTGTTCGGAATTGATTGCCATACTTAAATGGTTCTGGCATACGGTATTCCCTTGCAAAGTGTCGTTCGCAGAGATAAACTAACCAACTGGGAATTGCCTTTAATCTTTATTGCATAAGCCATCGATAGTTGCATGGTCACACAAGAATTAATAAACTGTATCGTGGAAAGATAAGATGAAGTGATCCGAAACTTCAGTTTCGATTTACTCATCTTAAACAAGATCATTGAAGAAGACTGGAGCATTCGAAATCTGAGAAAAATGTGTTCTAAATTGATTATTAAAGAAATTGAATTAGAAACGCATGAAGCACTTTAAGGATGGACATCTTGCTCATACTATTCAGGTATTTTGTGATGAGCAAAGTAGGATTGCCACTCCTACTGACACAGGCATGGCGCTGTCTGTAACCTGCACGTTAATGGTCGGCTTTCATCTCTGAAGTATTCCTTGCATGGCACGATGGGTCATTGTTCTGTCTGCGCAATAAAGATTAATTTTCTTCCGAGTACTCCGGAGGATATATTCTCTCGTGCATTCTACAATCTGCTTGCGCAATCAAGGCCTTCTTAAATATTTTGTAGGAGCACCATCTATTTGAAGTATGACGTCATTTGTATATGGTGGAACAGCGAGTAGATTATAATAGACTGATGGTCTTCTTTCAGTCGATTATAATCTTCTTTCAACAAGACATTTTTATGGTAATGTATGAGTGTATAATTAAATAGCACCAAGGAACAATTAATAGTCTTGTCGACATTGACCAATCGAGATGTGTATGTGAAAAATTTTGAAATAGTAAAATAAAGTCAGCCCATATAGACAAAAGAAGGAATAATATGGTAATAAAGAAAACGGAAAAAACTCCGGAATTCCACCGAGACGATGTTCCACCTTGACTAGCAAAATCTGTCACAAAGTGAAATAAAATTTAGTGACAGTAAATTGAATAAAATGAAAGTCATTTAGTGAAAAATAAATGGAAATACCTGAAAAAAGAATAAAAGAAATTTTGTCTCCTATGCACCATATTTGCACTCCAGCGGTGGATGAACAATCTTCGATAATCTCTCAACTCAGAAGAGTGAGTTGAGCAGTTCAACCCAGCTTCTCCAAGGGCTTGCGTAGGAGAAGCATGGTGAGTTTTAATAGTAAACGATGCCAGGCTCAGTGGGTGATCTGGTAATCACTGGCTCTCTAGGCATGATCTCTCACGAATCAGTTTGTGTGCATCAAGGATTTCACCTGGGAGTGCATCTGCTGGAGCAACAATCTATCATAGAGATGTAAGGGTTGTCTGGGGCAGAGCGAAGGAGTTGATTTGAGAGCTGATTGCGAGATTCTCCAGTGGCACACGTCACAGACATTTTTCTTATCATTAACTTAATTGCAGTGGTTAGACAGTAGACATCTCTTTGGGTAGGAAGCTTATGGATGTTGGGCGACTCGGCCATTGCTGTTTGTTCTATTCTAGAACTTGTGCTTGTTGACAATCAAAATTTGAAGCGCTACTTTTTAAAATCTGCAAGGTATGGATGAAGGGGACTTCAAATAGATGGAAGGATATATCTGGCTGATTAGTTTCATCTAAGTTTGGAACAAAATATCTTCTTAGCGGAAAAGATATATAATTTTAAAGAATTTTAGATATAAATAGTAAAGGCCTATACAGCCATTGTTAACGAAGGAAGAAGACTGGTAGTACCCCTATACGGTTATTAGTGTCCTCTCATAATAAAAAAAAACATTATCAAATGGAGTCAGATACACTCAGGGTTTATCTCACATGTGGAAAAATGTGTGGCGTTGAATTGAAAGAGGTTGCAGGTTCTAAGGATCTTGAACATGGTGGCTAAGGAGTCTGATCTCAATGTTGCTACAGAGACCACTAAGTCTGCAAATTTCAAACTTAGATTAAGGAAGAATTGGAATTCTTCACATTAGCTAGAAGTTCAGGATCCAAGTATATCTCGAGGTAAATTGTCACTGAGTCAAAGCAAAGAATCTTCTGAGGTCTATCTCTGGAGGTGTAGGTGAGAAGTTGGAATGGGAAGAGGTTCTCTCGGGTAGAGCTATCATGTTAGCAGAATTGGATAGTGTGGGTAATAGGGATGATAAGGACATTGCACTTTTGACACCACGTTGATCTCCTGAATATTCCATCAAAACATGTCGTCAAAGGGGGTTATACTATGGTGGGGAAGAAAGTTCAGTTGGATCACTGCGTTCATCGTGCAGTAGGTCTCCTGTTTTAAGACGAAATAATAAGAGGAAAGTCAAGATCAATGCGCATAAAAATGATTGGGATAAGGAATTACGTAAAGTTAAGTAAAATGTTGAGTGATATGGAGTTGGCTGAGAAAAATAAATTCTTCAGCTAAAATTGAGATAGGGAACGACACTGAAGCGACTATCTTGTCATCGTGTTCAAAAGAAATTAGGAACGAAAACATGAATTTTAATCCTGTTGTCCAAAAACATGACTTCTTCTGGGGAGAGAAACTGTCTCGCGCAGATGGTGGTTTTGGAGGAGATAATACTCAACTTTACAGAAATAACATTTAAATTACGCAAAGATTTGGAAGCTTTCTTTTTTGCCAAGGAGAGTGGTATCAATAGGAGTTCAATCAGAGGGATATTGTCTAGATGGGATCTCCTTGAAGCCATGGTTTTGGAACTTGAAATACCTAATGAGAAATTTAAGGAATGGATACAATGTATGCGTGAATCCGCTCAGAATTATAGGAAAGATATGGATAACCGACAAAATCTGAAACTTTATAGTGGTGTAGTTAAGAGTGACGTAACTTCTGCTGCAAAGGATGTGGGCTTGAAAGTGAGTTCCTCAGACGAAGAAGTGGCTAGATCATATGATGTCAGCATATTTTATTAATTCAAGCTATTGACGACTCTGTACTTAAAAGTAGTGAAGATGTCCGAATTGCTGTGGATAAGAAAATGAGAAACTCGTTGAGAGTGGTCAGGATACGGAAGGTAAGAAAAGTATTTGATCGTGGCATTGTTTTAGAGAGGCAAACTAAAAAAGACAGAAGAAATAAAAAAGTGCGAACAATTGACAGCTTGGATTAGCGTTTTGATTTCCCAAAAGACCTGAAATGGAGTTATTTGGGTATGATGTTTGTAAGGAAGTTCAGAAGGATGATCTGCTACGTGACATGTATGAGAAAAATCTTTTGCATTTGGGATTGACGAAAGAGGAGATGGTTGCTGAGGTCACTGTTCGCTTCATAAGTAGAAACAGAAGTGATTCCGGGTATAACTGGATTTTAGAGGTTTCACAAAGAATTAGAATGTTTCCAATGCAACAGCAGCGCTTGTTTGTTGGACTGATGTCATGCAGGTTAAACGATTTCTATCTTGTGACTGTATGTTACAATTGTCAGCATACTACCAAAACAGGTAGACGACGAGATCCTATATGCAGCCATTGTTCTGAGAAAGCCCATACATATAAAGATTGCAAAGACATTAACAAAGAGGCTGCGTGTTCGAACTATTGCTAGAATTCATGTGGGAGACCATTCTTCTCGGGACAAAAAGTGTCCAGAATATCAAAGAGTTCTTAAACTAATTAAACTGCCTACGGCTGATTCCTTTCGTAACTATGGCCAACAGTCCGAATTACTGTATCTCAAATCAGTATATTCACAACATAAATTCGTTTAAAGGTTTGACAATAATGCAGCTGAATTCTCAATCTGTTGCGGATGAAATAAAAATTGTATGCCAACGAGAAGATATCGATGTTGCTTGCATCCAACAACCTTATTATGTGAATGATAAGGTATTTGGTCATCCCTTTCTTGTAGGGTCATATATAATCCTTGTGCAGAAGTGAGAGCTGCAATAATTGTTTTTAATTCTGATTTAGTATTAACCAAAATTGAATCCTTATGTAGCAGTCTGAATTGAATAATTATGTATCATTCAGTCTACTGTCGATGCATTTGTATTTGTTTCAATATATTTTAAATACAACTCTGACATTCGGCCATATTTAGCTTATATGGATGGTGTTCTTGATAAGCTAGGAGATTTGCCTGTTTTGTTTGCAATTGATTCTAACGCCAGGAGTTCACTTTGGTTCAGTGGCACTACTGAGGATAGAGGGAAGGCTTTAGATAATATGATAGCGGAGCGGACGCTTATGGTTCACGATCAACCGGGGAGGAGTCCACCTTTTGGACAGTAAATGGTGAATCAAACAGACGATTACAAACTCAATTGGCGCTAGATTTGTATGTGGATGGAAAGTCAAATCTGACTGGGTATTGAGTGATCATCGTGCGATATTTTATGAAATCAATACACATAGGGAAAAATAGTATTGGTTTGAATCAATTACGGCGCTTTTCTGTTAAGCATGTAAACTGGGATAACTTTGAGGGAAGTCTTCAGTAGACTAGGTTGCGATCTCTGAGTTATCTAACATGACAGGTGAGATATATGATGTGTGTGTGTAGCTGCTGTGAAACGGAAACAGATAAAACATGGACCAGTTAAATGGTGGACACCTCAGCTTACTCTATTGAAAAAAAAAAAAAAAAAAAAAAAACAGGTTAATAAGGCTAGGAAACAATTTCAGAAGAGCAAACGTAGGGAAAGTACCTTGGAAGTTATTCGATTAAAGAAGGACTATCAAAGTCTTCGTAATAAGTACGTCCACGCTATCGCTAAACAGAAATATGACTGCTGGAAAACAGCAGGAAATAACGACCCTTGGGGATTGGTTTATAAAATTTGTACTGGAAAATTCAGAGCAGCTGCTGAAGTTATATATTCTGTTGGCAAGGGCACCACTGAGAAGTGTAGTTGGGAAGATTCCATGGGTGCAATCTTAGATCACCTTATAGGTAAAGATAACATGGCGGATAACCCATGTGTTAAACAAGAACATCGTCATTTGCAGGCATTGAATGAGTCGTATGGTAGCTACTTTGAAGAATTACCCTTTATTAGTATTAGTAATGGCCGCATGGTGCAAGAAAGCATATGACTTATACTGCACCAGCCAAAAAAAAAAAAACAAACCCGAATATAACAATGATAAAAAAAAAATATATATATATATATATATAATTAATAAAAGAAAAGTAAAATAAACCTATCATCCTATGCGCTTCCCTCACCCGAAGGTACTATCCAGATGACATTTGAATTTCCCCAAACTGTCAGCCTCTACCACCCATTTAGGCAACTTATTCCAGTAATTTATAACTCGCTGGCTAAAATAAAACTCCCTGCAGTCCAATCTAAACATTTCCCCCCGTAACTTGAATTTATGTCCTCTAGTTCTAGCATCATTTATAATCTTGAAAATTTCGTCCTCATTCATTTTACTGATGCCTCTCAGAGCCTTAAACACCTCAGTCAAATCTCCTCCAAGGTGTCTAGTTTCCAAACTCTGTAACCCACATATTCAAAGTCTTTCTTCATAAGGACGCCCTTTTGCCGATCTCACCAGGCGAGTTACCCGTCTTTGCACCCTTTCAAGAAGCTCGATGTCTTTCTTTAGGAGCGGTCTCCATATTTGAACACAGTATTCCAAGTGTGGTCTAACAAAAGCTTTATATAATGGGATTATCACGTCCCTATCTCTACTTGCAAAAGTTCGATAGATCATCGATAGGACACCATGGGCCTTCCTTGCAACCTGTTTACAATGCTCAGAGAATTTCATGTCTGACCGTATCGTAACACCCAAGTCCCTTTCCTCCAGTACTGGGTTTAGTTGAACTGCACAAAGTAAATAAGTTATTTTGGGATTACTGTTTCCCAGGTGTAATACCTTACACTTTGCTGGATTAAAGCATAGCTGCCATTTTTCTGACCATTCCTGAAGTCTATCTAGGTCTCTCTGAAGACGCTTAGCTTGAAAGTGATCATTAACTACTCTACCAATTTTCATATCATCTGCAAATTTAGACATCACGCCCACTATCCCTTAATCAATGTCGTTTATGAAAATTAAAAACGAGAGTGGTTCCAATACTGATCCTTGCGGAACCCCATTTCTTACATCAACCCAATCTGAGGAATAGCCATTTATGACAACCCTCTGCCTCCTGCCCCGAAGCCATCCTGCTATCCATCTAAGAATTTTCCCAGTGATTCCAACCTGTTCCAGCTTATAAAGCAACCGCTCAAGTGGGACTGAGTCAAAAGCTTTGCTGAAATCTAAACAAACAATGTCCAAATTATTCCCTAAATCCAGCTCGTGAGTGACCCTTTCGAAATAGCGAACCAGATTTGTTAAACATGATTTTTCCCTTTACAAAACCATGCTGAGTATCCTTGAGAATCTGAATTCTATCCAAATGATACTGAATTCCACCCTTTATCATTGCCTCCATGATTTTCCCTACCATTGAAGTGAGACTGACAGGTCGATAAGTTCCCACTTCACTCTTAGAACCACCCTTATGTATGGGAGATACATTGGCACTTTTCCAATCCAACGGAATCTCCCCAGAGTCTAGTGATGCTCGCATAATTAGCCTCAATGGTTCAATGCACTCTCTTGCCACCTCCCTTAATATAGGGTATATTAAGGATTAATATTAAGGATGATAGGGTATATTCCATCAACTCCAGCAGCCTTACTGGCCTGTAGGCTCGAACGTTTTTTAATTAAATAATCTTGCGAAATTTCAATATCATTAATTACATATTTTTTAACTTCGCTCCCACAATTTCCCATTGCCACAAAAGGTTTTTCATTTGTAAATATCGATGCAAAATAACTGTTGAGTTCATCTGCAACGGCAGCTGGTGTATTTAATACTATTCCCTTTCCCTTACGTAAAGGTCTGATCTGGTTTGTCCTGCTCTTGGCATTTCTGTATATGTGAAGAATTCCTTATCCCCCCCATCTTTGCTCTGTTTGCTAGCGATTTTTCATAACCTGCCTTTGCCTGTCGAACCTTTACTGTGGCTCTATTACAGATCACCTTGTAGCTGTTATAGGCTTCAGTAAGTTTTATTACTCTGTAACCTTTCCATGCCACCTTTTTCTGCTCAAATAATGTGGCAACTTCACTATTCATAAAACTTGGAACCCTCCTCGTGGAGTATTTTTTTAATGGTAAATACGCATTCAAGGCATCTGTGATTAATGTTTTAAAAGCATACCATAGTTCAAATGTATTCGTTCTGTGCGATATCTACCCAGTTAATAGAGGCCATGTTAAAGCATCGTAATTTCTTTTTCTGAAATTAAAACCCATTCCTTTGCCTTTTACTGCTGCTACTTCTCTCATCATCATCCACCGTAGAACTCCGTGATCACTTCCTGCTACTGGTTCCTCTACTGTCAGCCCTGTCATGTCATCTGATTCATGGGTGACCATGAAGTGTAGAGTATTCTTTTTCCTAGTACTTTTCCTGACATGTTGATACAATAACAGTCATCTAGTTGATTTAAAAATTGTTCCCCATGTCGAGTTTCCTTCCCATTTCCTCCAATCAATTAGAGGCAAATTGAAATCACTCATAAGACATTGACGCTTACTTGCCCATTCCATTTGCATGTAGAGGCTTTCGTCATAATCTTCGCAATCACCTGGTCTGTATATTACTCCTACTCGCATTATACCTTTGTTTCCAACTATCTCACACCATACAGATTCTATACTAGCACATGAAACGTCTGAATTCGGGAAATCTATCGTTGCACTCAGGCTGTTTCTGATAAGAAGCATTACCCCACCACCCCTTCTATCTACTCAATCCTTTCTAAATACATTATACAAGCTGTACTGAAACCCATCATCCCCTATTTCTGGGTGGCATCACGTTTCCATAAGCCCTATTATGTCCGCATTACTTGTTTTAACCAGCAGTTCGAATTCGCTCATTTTAATGACGACACTTCTAACATTACTGTATAAACAATTAAGATTTACTGTTCTTGTATATTTAACAACCCTAACACAACCCTTGAAGTTTTTTAGGCTCTCTTCCCTGGCATTAGCTACCCGCTCACTTGAAACGTTTCTGCCCCCAGAACATCTGGATATTACGTCCAGTTGGGGTAACAGATAAGAACTCGTGAGGTATGAGCAAGAGTTACTTTGACTAATATTATCAAATAAACGCGTGTCAGTATTACCCACATCCCCCCCCAACTAGCAGTTTCCCTGAACCTTTAAGGTATCCTCAATAATACTGGCAAAAACGTTTGCACCACCTTTGTTTAAGTGTATCCCGTCTGTACAAAACAAATTCCTTCTACCTACAAGTGTGGGCCATGCTGATAGAAATTTCCCCCCTTAAAGCCTTGCAGAGTCCAAGTCTTGAGTTAATCCACAAGGCTTTTATAACATATAATTGGAACGAATTGTTACAAGTTTTTAATAACTGTCTAAGAGATGATGTATTTCCGTCTCCTTGGAAGGATGCACAGCTCAAGATTATCCTGAAATCTCCAACCAAGCCAACCAGGTCACCTGCTTCATATAGACCTATTGCATTGCTTCTTGGTCTTTGGTAAAGTTTATGAGAAGCTTTTAGCCATGCGGATTGCTATCTACCAAAGAAGTAATATTGGTGTTTCTAACAAACAATATGGTTTCACTCCTGGTGTAAGTATTGAGGATGCGCTTCACTGTTTAGTTCGCAATGTTCGGGAATCGAATTTTAAATATACCTTGGGAATTTTTGTAGACTTTACTGGTGCCTTGATTCCATTAGTTGGCACAGTGTACTGATGATGTTGCGCATGGCTAAATGTTCTTTTAATATTTTCTCTATAATTAAAGATTACTTTATGGATCGCGCAGTAACAGTTAAGTCTAACTTTGGATCAATTACGTGTCGTGTGACTCAAGGCTGTCCGCAGGAATTTTTGGTCCTTTAATGTGGAACTTGGTTTTGGAAGATTGGCTCAAGAGAGAATTTGACCACTCACACACAACTTATGCAGATGATATGGTAATACTTGTGCACGGAAACATCAGAAAGGAGCTTGAAATGAGGTCTGATTGCATATTGAAAGAATTATGCAAATGGTGTAATTTACATAGGTTGACAATCTCTACCTCCAAAACTAAAATCATGACGTTGAAAAGTAAATTGGCTCTTAGTAGACCTCCGCTCGTGAGTCTAAATGGTATTTCCTTACAGCAGATGTTAATGATTAAATACTTTGGAATATGTATTGCTAGTGGCTTGAACTTTATCCCCCATATATATCAGAAAAAGTGAAGAAATTTATGGCAATGATTTCAAGAATAACGCGGGTGGAATGGAAGATAAAGCACTCCATTTCATTTATGATTGCATTTTTCTGCCGATTGTTACGTATGGTGCATCAATCTGGGTTGGCGGCCATGCAATCAAAGTAAACCACACCAGAAAGCTTTATTCTATACATCGAGTTATGTTACTAAAAATGGTTATGGCCTGCAGAAGATTTGCAAGTGTTAGCTGACAAAATGCCACTTGATTTGCAGTTAGTATTTAGAAGCCTATCCTTTTTTTTCAGAAGAGGTATAAAATCAGAGTTGCTGGACATCGAAATTAACACTTTACATGACTTCAGAAACGAAAAGAGAATTTGGGAGCTCCTTTTATAAAAATGGCAAAGCAGATGGAATTGTTTGGAAAAAGGTAGAATAACATTCAAATTTTTCCCTTATGTTAATGGTGTGAACTGTATTAAACCAATCTGGTTAGTACCAAATCTAAGTTGTACATTCTTACTAACAGGTCATGGACATTTTTTGATAAACTGAATAGTCTTGGAATCGTAGCAGGATGCTGTACGTGTGGCTGGAAGCATGGGAACACGTTGTGTTTTATTATTTGAAATATGCTGATTTGCTTTTGGATTTACTGAATAGTGTTGATAATGTAACTCGTCTGGTGGATGGGATTGAACCACGACTTATTAAAACAAGGGAAAATTTTATTGCCTTTCAAATAAAATGGTCAAGTTCGGCGATGATCAAATTCAGTTTTCGTGCGAAGAAATATACTTTCGCAATTGGGAGAGGTGAGGTTGAATAATGGATGAATTGGTGGACTGTACCCTCTTCTTTCTGCGCGGGTAGCAGTGGTATGGTCACCGTCCTCCCCTCACCGGGTGGAAAAGGCCTGGATTCGAATCCCGTCGATGACGCGAGGAACTTTAATGGGCTTTTTTTCACTCCGCGGCTGAGTTAGTTGGTCTCAGGCGTAGATAGCAAGGTTTTTCTCCCCAGTAACTGGGGTTTTTTCGTCCAGCAAAACAGGCAAATCAACCATAGAACATACGCAATTTACAGACACAAATACGGGTTAATGTATTTAATTACGGGGAACCCTAAAATAATAATAATAATGTACCCTCTTCTTTACATGGAACAGTATGTTATTTTTTATACAGAAACAGAGAAAATTCTTTGCAGAGGTGGACAGGATGTTGGTATTCTATTTCCTTAATGGGTGGATGTCCACTTCTGCACCTGCCAAAGCAGTTGCAAGAAGCCTTAGTTGTTTTTCTTGGATTTGCTCCTGCAATAACACCTTCCAGCTTGGTTTTGCTGGTTAATATGAGTAACTTCTGTTCAGCTCTCTGGCTGCTCGTTGAACTCTGTTTTTTGAAGAATACCGGCGATGATCAATCTCTAGGATGTGATGTGATGCTTGTGCCCACTGTGAAAGTGTGTCTCTTCATCGGCTTCTGTTGTAGCCTAATTGTCCAGCTCGTTGTGATGACCAGTCTCTAGAATGTGATGCTTGTGCTCATTGTGAACAGTGTCTCTTCATCGGTTTCTACTGTAGCCTACTTGCCAGATTGTTGTGCTGTAGCTGAGGAGATGACCATTGCACAGTACAGTTGATTTGTAATGTGATTGTGAAATTTGTATTAATAATTGTATACTGTACTATACTATTTCTATATATCGGGGATAAAATTTCCCGGTCCAAATAAAGAACCCTTATAATCGACAAACTCAGCCATGTTGTTAAAAAAAAAGCCGAAAACATTCCTCGCGTCATCTATGGCATTCAAACTGTACCTTTTCCACCCTGGGTGGTAGGATAGTCATTACAATGCCACAATAATACAATCTTCTATTGCTGCGGTGGTACACAATGAAGACCTGCCAATTCCAAATCCATCTTCTCCACTTTCCAAAAAGGTTTTCAGAATTGGAAGATGGATCTGGGGAATAGAATAACAGGGATTACACCTCAGAAACCTGTTTAAGTAAAGCGACACAAATCCTTAATCAGAATGAATCGGATGACAGTGGGGATTGGGTCTAACCAACTTTTAAATAAGATTTCAGCAGAGCTGCTGAAATCTCATTTAAAAGAGTAGGATCTGCGGGGTTCCAGCAGCAAGTCTTCCACGTACAGAAAAAGATATCACTCAAGCACGTTTTTAAACTGATTGCAGATCTCTGTACTATTGTTTTGATTTGATTTGATTAATCTTTATGAAGAAACTAGTACTGATCACAACGGGAATACACACCCATGTGATATGATGTTATTGCATATTTACGTTTATTTAATTTCTCGGCAAACCACTGATGCTATGTAAAAACTAAAATCATATGGGCAACCAGCAGACCTAACTTCATGAAGAAACCTCACGCAGATATAAACAGAACTTCCTTGAAAATTTGTTACTCAGTACTATCGAATTAAAATAGAATAAAAATTAAGCGAAATCAAACTCTGAAATAGTTTAGAAATTAATTACATCTAGATCATTACACTACTCTTTAAGGAGCAGTGCTGTACCACAATCTTCAATATATGAGTGAAAGTATATCATCGACTTTGGTTTGCTTCTCAAAACATTTAAAGAGAGAGAGTTTTGTTTAGAAATCCGAGATATGATGAAGTAATTTAAAATACAACTGATTCTTTTGAGCAACGTAGCGAGCGATTTGAAAAATGTAATCCTTGTAGATAATGACCCCTAGATCGTTAATATTACATGCAAAAATCTTCACTCACCTTACCTCTGAGCAAATGATAAAAACGAAACCACATCATTAAATTGCCATAACCAAAAGGTCTCGTTATTTCTTCTCAAATAACGAAGCATTTAGGATTTATTCTATCTAAAATAATCGTTTTAGATGCGGTTTTTTAATAATGGAGAGTTCAATTTCATTGGATTCATGAGACAAATCATAAAGATGAGCTTACAAAGGATAGCAAAGAATGAACGGAAAAGCGAATTTATTAAATTGTAACCAAGATGACAGGGATTTCATCGAAACGTTAAAGAATTCAAGTTTCTAAGGAGTGTTGGCAAGGTAGCTACAGTCACGAAGTGGCAATTCCGAAAATTACTATATTTATGGTCGGATTGGAAATTTTATGGGGTAAAAATCCGATTTTATAGGTGATTGGTTGTTTTTAGTACGTCAATCAATATGGTACGCTAGTTAACAGTTTCATGGTGTTTTCTGCACTGTTGAACGGCCAATTTACACTACAGTCCCGATTGAGGACTTGTTTTCAAGAATCATTGCAATATCCAAAGTGATTTGAACCTAGATCTCTCTTTTTAAACAGGGAGGTCAGAAGAAAAAAGAAATATCCTCTAACTGGCGCGATTACGTCACTTTCTTTTCCGTCAATCACGACCAGATACTGGACGACTTGTTTCCAATCAGTAATGTATAAAATGTTAGGTAATTTTTTTTTTTGCTTTTCCTTTTGGGCATCCCGAGATTCGGGGCTTAGTCCAGCCATACAACAATATGATCACCACTGCTAGTGAGAAAAGGACAGATTGGCCAATCCGGAACTTTGGAAAATTCCAGAAGGGCCGATGGGCTGCATAAGCCGATCGGTTTCTTGAAGGTAGTGTCATGGTTGCCTTGAGGTTTGGCTAATGGAAGAGTTTCCATTAAAAATAATGGGTCAAACTAATGCGATTCTCAAGAGATCTGATCTTAAGAAAAGTCGAAATCAAAAATGCACAAGAATTGTAAAGTCAAGCAAATTGTAAGCAGATCCAGCAAAGTTCTTTGCATGATGACCAGGATGAGACGTGGATCTAGCTCTTTGAACCACAGACAAAGGAGCAGTCCAAATAGCAGAAAAAACATCAAAGATAAACGCTGAGGAAAATTCAGCAAAGGAGTCTTGTTTCTCCAGGACAATGAGCTTGCTCACAAAGTCTGTCATTACCATGGCACCCTGTATGAGTGCAGCTTTGAAACCTTGGACCAACCCCCATATTCTATTATATCTAGAACCATGACATTTATCTATTTCCTAATTTGAAAAAAATAACTGACTAGCATCCATTTTCCCACCGACAGTGATATCATTGCTGCAAGTTGATGCATTCCTGGAGGCCCAAGAGAAAACTTTAATGAAGTCGTCATTCTTAAGTTTCGTGAGCCGTAATCTGTTTTCGGATGTTAGCCTTTCGTGGCGCGTTGCACGCTATAGGTTAGTTTACGAAATGTGGCGTATTTATTTCCTACGAAATCTATAATAAGGATTACACAGAAAGAAAATCAACACTTACTGTTTTATCTTTGAATTATTGTTCCCCAATTCGTTTAAAAATCATTTTCTTTTACAGCGGGTGCATCACTAACGGAAATGCAACCATCTTCCTAAATTGTATGTTTATGATATTTTTTGTGATGAAAACTTCTTCACAGTGAGGTAGAGGAAACAAATTTTAATCTCCTGTACTTCCCGTTGTCAGCAGTTTCGTCAACGATCAATACATCATCAGCAAACATGACAAATATTTAATCGTTGAAAGTTTGATAAGGGTGCTCGGAAAGAAGTAAGAGGCTATTATCTCCTATTAGTAAATCGTATACTTGGTGTTTAAATTTTGTTTGCAGTAAAAGGAATTTAAAAAATGTTAATGAGTTGGATATGATTGCTTTTTAAAGATTAACAGTTACCTTGTTGTTGGTTTTAGGAGCATCAGCAACTTAGGCCATACTAGCCTCCCCTGAGACCGACCCAACTTTTAGCCATTTTGTAAAAAAGACCCATACAAATTTCTTGCGTCATTCGAACTCGGATCCTTTCCACCTGGTGTGGGAGGACAGGGATTATACCAACTGTGCTACACGCGAGGGCGATTAACAGTTACAATTTATGAACAGGAAAGGTATGCAACTTTATTGCCCACACAACTAAAACAAATTGGAATAAGCAAACTGTTTAACAACACCATTGGAAAGTTATGGGGTTTTCTAGAGCAAGGGATGCTTAGGCCATATTGCGCCTATCAGGGTAATTGTGTCTCGAAACTCTCCGAATGATATGGGGGGGCGGTTCTTGTAGATCAGAGAGGGAACTAAACGTAAAGCGTCGAGCGCTGTTGGATGATTCATATTACATAAGTATATGCTTGACCGTGAGTGGTTTCAAACAGTTGCACTGTGGAGGATCATTTCCTGTTTTCAGAAACAGATAAGTGAGGCGAGTATCGAGTTCTCGCTAGAATTACTTCCGCTTTTCTATTTTTAAGGAAGCTAGAGGTCCAAAGGTGAGGTTCAGATTTGAATCGAAACAGTTGGTTGTTCGTTTGCATTTTCCATAGAAGTGTTCATTGTATTTTCTCTCTCTCTTTGTTGGATCTGTATCAGTAAACGGAACTAGAACATTTATTAAGGTTGTTCTGGAGGAATTTTTTTGCAGCATGATCAGCGCATTCATTTCCTGCAGTCCCAGAACAGCCTACAGATAACTATTTGCTGATTATCACTGAGATGTATCAGCTCATGTCTTTTGGGCTTTAATAAAGGACCGTTACTTCTTTTTCAGAGCTGCTAATAAAGCACTCTGTGAGTAAGGTATACTACGCCTTTATGGATTGACAGATGTGAAATATTATGTAGGGGAATCGCGATATCATGTAACTCAGCACTAAAACTGTTGCACTCTGTCAGAAGAGAAATAGAAACAGTTGTATAAGAGAAGATAACAACTGCGCCCACTTCATTGCCAGGCTTTGAACCATCGGCATAAACCTTAGTAAAGCGGGAATAATTTTCTGTGAGCAAGATGTAGTTGTTGAATGTTAATGTTTGCTGGAGCATCTTTATTCCATTGCTGTAATCTGATACCAGTAGGAAGCTTTTCCCTGGGTTTCTTTCTCTAATGGGTTGACCACTGCGGGTCCTGAAGTAGTAGTCAAATATGATAAATGAGGCAGCTTTTAATTTTATCTGTGTAGTTAAGCAGTAACTTCTTTCCTCTGACACTGAGTGGAGGTTCATGTGCTTCAACATATAGACTTTGAACTGGAGATGTTCTGCATGTACCTAGGGCAATCTAAGAACAGAATTTTGGATAGGAGAAAGACGTGCCAAAGTACTCTCCTAACAGAATCATACACAGGTGCTCCATAGTCCAAACGCGATTTAAGTGGAGCATGGTATAGCAATCTGTGCCCCACCTTCTACTGGAACTGACCCGGAGTATATTAATTTCTTTTGTGAAAGTATTCCCAGATTGGACACTCAGCGATCACAGAGCCATTGTGTTCCACATCTCTGCCGATGCACCTATCAATTGCAACTCACCTAGAACACCAGACTTCGTCCGGTTCTGCACAAAAACTGTTGACTGGGACTCTTTTGATGCCTCTGTCACTAATGACTTTCCATCAAACCCTCCAGACAGCTTCAGCTGAACTTCTGCAAAAAACTCTAGCCGAACTTATTCAACAGTCTCTTATTAAAGTTTCCTATAAATCAGCAAAGAAGAAGACCATCCGCTCTAAAGTCCGCTCCTGGTGGTCCCAGGACCTTACTGTTCTTCGTAAATCAGTTCATCGCGCTCGACGGTTATATCAGCGACACCGCAACTGGCCTGCTGATACCGTTATGCGATTATATAATGACTACATTGCCAAAAGGAATGCCTTTAGTAAAGCAATTGCAAAGAGAAACCTGGACCGTCTTTGTAAAAGAATTCAACAGCAAAAACCCATGGGGCTCGATGTACAAGATAGCTCGGAAGAGAACATTTACCTATGATGTTCTCGGAACTGTTACCACTGAGACTCATGAAACCTCTGGCTGGACAGACTATCAACCAAATTCTTGACAACTTATTTCCTATGGATAATCCTTCTGAAGATTCTCCAGAGCATATGGCAATTCGGGAGGCAAATAACAAGTACACCACCGAAGAACGTACCGAGCCATTTACTTTAGAGGAACTTACCTCGGTGGTCAAGAAGATCAATGTGAAGAAGTGTCCAGGAATGGATATGAATGAACATATGTTCATTCTCTGGCTGTTAAAATTAAGACCTCTCTACTTGCTCTTCAATAAATGCCTCATGGAAGGCACCTTTCTCCTCTGTTTGGAAGGTTTCTTTGCTCCGTCTTATCAAAAAGTCAGATAAGCCTGCCTCCAATCCAATTCCTGCAGACCAATTGCACTGCTTGCTAATCTTGGGAAGCTCTTGGAGCGGCTTATGGCTCTTCGACTAACAGCTCTGTTTCAACAATAAAATCTCTTTTTTGCCTGTCAATATGGCTTCACCCCAGGTCATTCTTGTGAGGAGGCCTTGTCTGGCACATTGTAAATTCTAAATCCAAATTTGAACTAGCTATTATGGTCGAGGGCAGCGCCCTTGAATGATATATACATTACGTATGAAAGATACTTCTTTCATATGTAATGTACAAATTATTTCAAAGCTATTTCTCTGACCGCTCAATAATTGTCAAGTCAATTTCTCCAAGTTTCTAGGAAGGTCTTTCGACGGTGTCCCCAAGTTTTGGTCCTGAGCCCCTTATCTGGAACATTGTGCTTCAAGACTGTCTGGGCCGCTCCCTCCAGAAATGTAAAATTTTTGCTTTCGCCGATGACCTGACAATTGTGGTGTCTCAGGCAGTTCTCGTACGGTGTTGGAGATGAATGCAAACCGGATTTAAACTGACCTTTCCACCTGGTCATTGGCTAACAAACTTAAAATTAACCTAGTGATAACAAAAATGATGCTTTTTAAATCCAAGTTGGATCTTACAAGCGGACAGACTCTATCCGCCTCCCCAAGTCAAAATATTTGGAAAGCGGCTCCCTATAGTCACTGAGGCAAAACTCCTTGGGGTCATTATTGACCATAAACATTCCTTCTATCCTCATCTGATTCCCATAAGTACTAAAATAAAAAAAAATTCACAGGGTCAATTATTAGAATTTACAGGAAGTCACTCTTTCTCTGCTATAATGCTGTTTTCCTGCCCATAGTCACCTATGCGGCAGGAGCTTGGTTTCATCGGGCCACCAATTGCAAAATGAGGTTAAAACTAAATTCCATCCAGCGGATGTATGCTCCTTTCTATTCTCAGAGTGTGTAGAACAGTTTCCACCACTGCAGTGCAAGTTATTGCGGGATCCCTTCTGTTGGATCTATTTGTCATCTATCGTGACCTCTGCTTTCGACAAAAAAAACCCCTTCAGAATTACTTGGTATCTAGTTAAATTTAAATGAAGATCCTAAAAAAGATAAATCCAGATGCTTTAAGGAGTTAATTAGCATCTGGCACACCAGACGGGACAATATCCCGTTTGGAGCGGTCAGAAGAAAATTCCTGTCTGATGCGACCTTCTTACTCTCTAAATCGGTTAAAATCTGGTGCTTCTTAACTATGGAAACTTCCTTTCTGGTAACTGGACATGGTTCTCTCAATCAAAAACTCTTTCAGTTTTGCTTGAATCACATCGATCTCTGCAGCTGCGGGAATACAGAAGATTAGAATCACCTACTCTAATTGCTCAATCTACGACGATCTTAGGGTGAAGCTCCGAACTGACGTTTCAGGTCTCTCTCTCTCTCCCTCTCCAGGGCAGGAGGAGTTGCTTCTGCAGAATAAGAACCATCTCTCAGCTCTTTAGAACTTTGCCTCCAAGGTGTTTTGCTCGCAGAAAGAGAATCAACCCCGGCGTAGCGCACCAAAACAATCCACCAAATACCCATGTGTAAGCGGGACAATAATTTGCTTCTCTGCTATCCTTGATGACAAATCATGTACTTTCAGGGAACACTCAGAATTTTCTGCAGTGCTGGGCTACTCATTAATTAAGCACAAATTGCATCACAAATCGACATTTTCTACTATGGCTCATGTACGCAAGAATTGTCATTGCACTAATCCTAAAGGTCACCAGTTCCACATCTCAATTATCCTGGATACAAGAGTACTTATTAAAGACTACTTTTCTTTTTTGTCAACCAGCACAGGTTTTTTTGTTTTATTTTTTTTAAACAGCACCAGCTTTTTTTATATATTATTTACTGTTTTTTATTATTAATATTTATTTATTATTTTTTATCCCAACTAACACCAATATGTCTTTTTTTCTTCTTCTTTTTTTAAAATTATATATATAGATATTTTTCTTCCCTCTCTTGCTCCTTTCTTTTCCTCTGGAATGGGCCCCAGGGGATCCTGGCACACCTTTTGGCATCACTAGGTTGGTCAGAGTCTCTTTTGAGACATTACGTGCTCTACTGGAACTGGCCTCCCTTCACGTGGTGTGGACGAGTTTTGATTGGATTCGAACTGAGGTATTTTCCACCCGGTATTGGAAGGATGCAATTCTACCAACTGCACTCCCCACCAAGGCACTACTCGAAAAGGATGGTTGGCTAATTATAACTCAGGTTCAGGATGTATCTTGCACTTGTCACAGAAATGTATAACCATAGATTTCTGGTGAGATAATCTATCCATTCTTCAACGTTGTTTATTGATATTTGGAGGGATGCTTCGCATTGTGGTTTATGTTCTGGGAATGACAGGATATGGTTAAGATCACCAGCAGCGCAGAGGCATGAATCGACAGTGTTTAGAATACTGTGTGTAATGTTCTTTATTCTTATTGTTAATAAAGTGGAACCGAGAACAAACACTAATGGAACTTCGTGTATATCGGTTGGAGAAAGAGAGAATCTGTCGGTAGCGAACTTTGAAGGGAACATGTAGAAGGAAATTTTGAATAAAATACGAGTAAATGACCTCTCAAATCAATAGAATAGAGACCTCTGGACATAGATTGCCATAGCACATTGTGGTAGCAAAGGCTGTCTATATATCAAGGCATACCGTGACTTCTGATTAATGCACTCCTGACGTTTATCTTTTCCCATGATGTCTAAGGATAATATATTGTTCTTAAAGTCAAGCTGATTGTTACTGATTACGTTTACGGATTCAAGATACCAGATGAGTCGATGGCGTATTATTTTTTTTCAATGGTTTTACTCTGGCAGATGGTAAGTGAAATCGATCTGTAGTTATGGGAAAAAGAATGATCATTTCCTGGTTTGGGGATTGCAATTACATAGCAGTGACGTTAGGAGCTAGAAAACTTATGTTCATAAAAATCCTATTGAAAAATTTCAACAGTGAGAAGAGCGATTTCTGATTTAAATGTTTGAGCATGGTATAATAAATCCCTTCAGGGCCAGGGGCATTGTTCTTTGAGGTGGATATGGATTTTTGCTGTTCAGAAAGTGAGTGGCTGGTTATAAGGTAAAGGAGACGTAATTTTAAAGCTGTTTCGATTTCTCAGCTACGGTTTTAATTTTTTAAAATGATGGATATGAAGGACAAGTCAGAGGACAGTTTTTAAAACATTTGCAATAACTGCAGGGGTAGAGATCTTCTTCCCATTTCAGTTAAGAAAGGAAGACGGCAACGTAGAATATTTACCATTTAACCGCTTTATTTTTTCTGAGATTATTCTTACATCGGTATTTGTTTATAACTGCAGAAGCCAATTTTATCCAGGAGTGTTTTTAGCCTTTGGCTGGATGTATCCTGCTTTGGCTCTAAATCTCTTATAATAATATGATTGGTTGTGTATTTTCGGAATAGGTTCCATCCTCTAGTGTTTCCTTTTTTTGTTGCAATCTTCGATCCTCCAAAGATTAATATGGCTACAGCTTCTTATAGCAGACTATGAAATGGCAGCTGTGGCAGCTCTTAATATTTTTGCGGTAATACGTTTAGTGACAGTATCGATGGGATAGAACTCAATGATGTGATCATCAAAACAGACATAGTATGTTTTATCCAATCTGCTCTGGAAAATTCCCATTTCGTTTGGGTGTCTGTTGTCATGGAGTGGAGATTTACATTCTACATATTACTGGAAAGTGATCACCTTTGAAAAAAAATTGTCAAATACTGTCCACTCGATATTTCTGAAGAGGATCAAAGATTGGGAGATTTATTGCAGAAGTTGACCCTTTAGGAAAATGGATGAACCAATATCGTTAAATTCTGTCTGTCCAGTAGCATTTCGATTAGCTGTCATCATGTCTGATAGGGAGAATCCCATAAGGAATGATGCCTATCGAAGTCTCCTAATAAACAGAAAAGAGATGGCAATTGCAGAAAAACGGCTGTAGTTCCTGCATCGTACGAAGATGGTTGGGCTGAAGGTAGATCGGAAAAAGTGTTAAGGCAAAGCCAGTCACTATAAATGTCGCAAGAGCTTCTAATGAGGTTTGAAGAGGAATTTGTTTGCAATAGAATCTCAAGTCCCGGAGTATAGCTATCCCACCATGAGCAAAATTTGTAACACTTCTGTCTTGCCTAAAAAGCGCATAATTTTTAACTGGGTGATACTTGCGGTTTTAAAGTCACTTGTAGGCAGAGGCCCACAGGACGATAACGACTGATTAATTCATAGATGTCATCAATGTTGCTGTGAAATCCTCTACAGTTCCACTATAAGGTGTGGTGCATTATCTGGTTTTTGTAAAACCAAATAATGTACCACTCCATATAGTGGATCTGTAAAGGATTTAAAACCAAATAAAAGTAGAGCTGTGGAGGATGCAACGCCAAATAAAAGACTGCTGTAAAAATTCTCCAATTTGTACAGCAGTCTTATGTGCAACAGTATAAAAGTTTTTCTGAAATCTAATTATTTGACGTCAAACTTATTTTTGTTCTTTTGTCGCTGTGTCATAGCATCCAATCAGATCGGTCAGACAAGATCGCTCTTTAAATCTATGCTGTGACTGCATTTCTGGTACTTTAATTCTTTAACCAGTGACTCCATTATTTTTCATAGAATAGAAGTGAAGAGTCTGTAATTTCGCGTTCCTCCCTTTGGTCTTTCTTTGTGAATTTGGGATGTATTTGCATATCTCCAGTCCACAGGTTTGTGGTTTGTATTTTATTGGCGCATTAGCATCTCAGGCTATAATGCGCCAAGACCAGTCCACAGGGATCTGGATCCAGGTTGTTCTCATAATCATGTCTAAAAGTTTGCTTATTTCATCTGCTATTTCCTTTAACATAACTGGATAGATCGCATCAACCCCAGGTGCCTTTTTTACATTTAGCATCAATTTCTCTTCATTTCCCTTTCAGTTTCAAAAAATCATTGGGTTCCAGCCAGAAGTTTGACCCACTTCTGGAGTCCCCATCCCTAAAAAATATCTCATGTGTGAATTGTAGATGCAAAATACCTATTCAGGTTTCCAGCAACCAGAGCAGGATCATCAATTAATCAATTCAAATCTAGTTGAGCTTTTGATTGTGATGCATCACGATCTTTGATAGTGAATAATGAGCGCCTAGGTAGATCAAGTAGATAATAATTATCACTCCATCTTAAAAAAAAATCCTTTTTTAATATTTTCACAGATGAACTGTAAGAGAGAAGGGCTTCATACATGTTATAGCTTAGGGCCACAAGTTTAAATCCGGCCCTGGTCCCCGATGCCACAGAAAAGCAGGAGCATCGTTTAATATACTATTTTGTTTAACCATAAATTCTGAGGATTTTTCAAACTTTCCAGGGAGACGGTCTCAATATTTCTCGCCCTAATAAAAGTTAAGGTTACAACAATTATTTTAGGTCACGCAATCTCCAGGCAGGTTAAGAACAGCCACTTGAACACAAATAAAGTAACTGGCACTGAACTCTATGTAAGATTTAAGCTTAAATTTGAGATTTATTGGATAAATGCGAATACAGGGCGTACCCTTGTGCTCATAAGTATAATAGAAACTGCTCGGTATCCAATAAATATCACAGTTTAAGCTGAAAGCTTACGTGAAGTTCAATTATTTTAATTTAGTGTTTAATAAATCCCACATGAGCCTTTCGCACAACATTTAATCCTCTTGAGTATATATGAAGATGAAGGCTATCACCTGAAACGTTAAGGCGCTATGAGCAAAAGTAGACAGTAAGCCATCAATAATCCTTCTAGATCTCTTGAGAACTGTAGCAAGAATGGCGTTGCACTGTTGAAAATGAGAACAGTAAGTTCGTAGACGGTATTTTAGATGAGGAAGTGGCAGATGATTAATGACTGTCCTCATACAGTTCGGTTCCTTTTAGAAGGAACCGAACTTTCATATACCGGTTCCCATCGTGGGTTTTCTGGTATACAAACAGATCAGGATAGACACGATTGTCTGCCTTTTTTTTTTGCCACTGACCTAGATTCCAAGACACGCGATACGAATTTCATAGCATACGTTGAGGACTTCTACTACATTGCGGAATAGCTGATCTCAAACTACGTATCAGATGTCTGAATTAACTGCATATCTTGAGGCAATTGGATTTGAGTTTGACAATACCAAATCTGCTCAAATTATCCAAAAAAACAAGCACAGAAGCAATATTAAATGCCAAGCCGAACGGTTAACCTCTCAGCAAAGTTCAATGACATGTGGACCATGGAACAGTCTGGGATGAGCAATTAACTTTTCTTACCATCTCGCTAGCACTAAAAGAAAAAAAAAATACAATGGTTGCTCGTTACAGAGCCAAACAACAGCTCACCACAATCTCACAGCAGCAGAGTAGTTTCAGTTTCAAAATGATTAGTTGTAAAATATTCTCACTTAGGTGGTCGTACCGAAGATAAACAGAATTTTTTTTAAAGCTGAGCTTCAATCACTAATTTCCTTGGAGTGGAGCACAGGATCATCCGGTAACTCAACTAGATTCTCGAAAAACCATTTACCGTTTCAAAAGGACATCGCCTTGCCAATGCATTCATTGTAAAGCATGTTTGTTTATTATAGGGTTTTAGGCGCATTAGCAACTTGGGCCATACTGCGCCCCATATATAATAGTCCTCAAAAAACTGGCCCACCAATTTTTCATTAGCCCACCCCTTGCTTTGATGACTGCTGCGCATCGTGATGGCATTGACTGGATAAGGCGCTGAATGCATTCCCAGGAAATCATGATACCAAACACAGATTTTCTTCTGCAGCCCTACAAGTGTTTTTGGTTTCTTTTGTATTACTGAAACACCCATTTTTATTCAAATAATTTTCAATTGGATGGAAGTCTGGATTGTTCCCAAGCCATGTTATTGTGCGAATTGATTTATCCTTCATCCATTTTTTCCCTGTGAGCAGCAAAGACAGCCAAATAAATTACATTTATTTAAGCAAGAGTGCGATGCTTCATAATTTTAAAACTTTTGCTAATTTTATAAAGTAGTACTTACGGTTTTGGCTCAATGACACGAAGCAGAGTTGTTCTGAAAAAAAAAAAAGCAATTGGTAACATCCCCATAGTGATCGGGGTAATTGTGGGAAGTAATTTTGTCTCAAGAATGTCCTTGTACACCTCACCATTCACTGTACCCTTCACAAATTCAAAACGACCAACTCGTCTATGTGAAATACAGACCCCATATCATTTGAGATGCTTAATGTTTCACTGGGGAGACGATACAGGGATGAACATCTCCTCTTCTTCGTCACAGTTTGTTGGCTGTCCGAACCATGCAAGTTGAAATTTGATAAATCAAAGAAAATACATTTCCACTGATACTCAAACTCAGACCGAAACAGAACATCCTCAGACAATGAGGATGTTCTGTTTCGGACACACCGAAGAACCAGAAATCTATCCTTCGCGTTTTGCAGAAGATATTCGTGGACGTCCACTTTCACTTTCTTCTTTTCGTCCAGACAGCCAGTTTCTGATATTTTTCGTAATAAACGTGCCACTGTTGAAAACTTGGCCACTGCAACAGAACAGAATACAAGACACGTGACATTATTTATACTGCCGCTAGGGTGATGCAATCATGTATGTGACATGATTGCGTCACCCTAATCAAGTGACATGATCTAAGAGAGCTTGGTAGAGACGAATGATGCAATAAGACTATGCTGTTATACAAAACATACACTGCCAAATTTCAAAAATTCGGTGAATTTTGCAAGGATACAATTTTTTGAGTACTACTGTATGCCTGTAAACTGCGTGTGTTCTGTTGTCCATTTTCTGGATAAAAACCCCGAGTTTCCAAGAGAAGAGGCTGTACTACTCTCGACTGAGACCGACTATCTCAAGCACGTTGTGAAAAAGAGTGAAGAATTACTAGCATCTTTCACGGGATTCGAACTCGGGTGTTTTACAATCGGTGTATGGAGGATGATGATTACATCAACTGCGTTTTCCACGAGGACGGAAAGGAACTGCAAGTACTTCAAGATGAGAAAGACTTAGGTGTTAAGATTCAGCCTGACAAACCTTTCCATTCACTGGAAACAAGAGGCTAAGAAGACACATGGTGTCGAGGTCATGATTTATAGGATCTTTGCAGTAGTGAGAAGGAGACCGCATTTAGTCTATTGTATTCATGTCTAGAGACATCACCTAAAATTGACAGAACTATTCGGCAGCGAAGTCCTCTTCCTTCAACTTTGTCGCAGATGAATAGTTACAATTAGACCAAAGAATCCATGCCGCGCGCACACTTGGTGTTATTCGAAACAAATATATTTTCCAGTATTTTTTTCCAGTGTGCGTATAATGGATTATTTGGAAAAGGCAAGATTCTGCTGCGAAGTTGCGTTTTATGGTAGTGGGAGCAACTGTTGCATGTTCTTCACTGATTATGCATTTGACTGTTTTTGATCTCTCGGTGAGTATTGCAGGTGTTGCTTGGCAATCCTTTGGATGCATGTAACATCGATGGGCATTAGTTCCATGCGATGATTGAGCGATATCATACTTGCAGACACGAATCCTAAGTTGTTGCCCATTAGAAACTGTAGGTATGGGAGAGAATCATAGTCCAGACAGTATCAGTTTTCTATCTGGATCCCGAATAGATGATTCATGGTCCTGATAGCTCTGGTCAAAGTTTTTATTAACATAAAAGGAAAGTGACTAATTCTGTTATCTACAGAGCAATTCCCGTCGATGAATTGGAGCTGTAGTTAGTCGATCTGAGGAGAAGAGAGAGTGCAGCCACCACCCCCTGCCGTATATTCAAGTATTATAATAGTAACAGAGATGATCAATAACGGGCTTTGTCTTTGCTACGATTTTCTTTGACATTCTTATCGCCTTCTGAACTGTAAAGACTGCAGGGGGTACTATTTTCACCACTAAATTGATTTTGAGCAGACAAATCTTCATGTAGAGAAGAAACTGTTGGATTATGGGAGCATAAAAAACGTCTAACTCAGAAAGAGCGAGAGACATTCCTAAAACTAGTAATTGCATTTATAGCCTATGCACACCCTATCCAATGTTGTCATTCTGATATCGAAATGGCGAATTTACAACTTCCACAAAAGCAGTTTTCGCAGTAATCTACTTACCTGGTGCCCAGCTGCTACAGCAAAATAAATTGGTTCCTAACAAAGGCTAATGAGATAGACGTGTGACGCTAAGCCTAACTTCAGTGACAAGCTATGTAACAGTTACCAGAATAATGAGATGCCATTGGAACAGTGGATGGAATTAGAGATTCTGCTAGTACGACGCTGAATAATGAGGGTGTCTTTGTCCGTTGTTCCTTGGCCCCAATATCGCTAATCCCATAGGAGAACTAATTCCTGCATTAGAGTAATTCCTTAAACAAGGAGATCAAAATAATCTTCGGGCAGAGGAACGTCTTGAGACTTTGGAAACAATCACATAGTGGAGGAAACGCTTCCATTAGACCTTTGCGTACCGTGATGGTTTAAATTGCATCTAGTTCAGGATTACAATGCACTTTTCACTAAAAATTCGTAAATAGAATGCGTAAAACGTGGAGTTCGTTTGTTAATCCAGGCGCCCACACATGCAAGCTATGGGAACGACCACCTCGAATCCTCTCCATTGACCGGGCTAAGTGCAAAGCAGATCCCTGCATTGTCACTGAAGTAATTTACAAGGAAAGATACCGTTAGACATTCAAAACATCAATAATGTGGAAAACAACACCACCTACATGCACGGTGCAATGTATGTTTGTTTTGAAGAGTTTATTCTCTTTTAAACAACGGCCTTAAGTGTTTTGAAAAATAGGACTCGTTGTACAATCATTTGCAGTTTCTGCTATTATGTTGTGGTTTATGTTTTAACTGAAATTACGTTAAATTAGGCTTATCCATATCGTTGTTTAGTGTAAACTGCGAAAGCTTTGGTAAAGTTCATTTTGTGTTATGATTATGTTTGAAATATATCAAAAAATGTAAGAATTCTTCAGTTCGGATAATTAATGTCCCACCGTAGAAAGAAAGAAATGTAGATTGAAAAAAACCTTTCAGAGGCCGAAATGGGCAGCGTTTATATTTTTCTATATTACAGGGAAAACATGCGGTTAGGAAAGCGTTTGGTGTCTATGATTTATAGAGCGTTTCCTAGTAGGGAGAAGGACGTCATTAACCCTTTTTACAAGGCGACAATCAAGATCATTCACTGGTTATTCTGGGATGCATTCATGCTACAATGACTCATCAAGAAACCGTTGGTTTAAAGAAACACAAATTATTTAAGTGAAAAGAATAGGGTAGCTAACGAGCGACTCTCAACTGCATATAAATTTCACTCTATTAAAGACAGATGGAAGTTCGTTCCAGCAATCAACCCCCCGCTGACTAAGGTAAATTTCACACATCTAATCTGCGATTCTTGCTTCCGCAATTCGAATTTGTGTCCCCTCGTGTGTGTGGTCTGAGCAAGCGAAAGAATTCCATCAGCACTGAGCTTGCTCAATCCATTTAAAGCCTCAATCACCTCGATCAGATCACCTCGCAGGTGCCTGGCCTCCAGATGCTGCAATTTAAGGAACTGAAGCCTTTCTAGGTAAAAACAACACTTTGTTCCACTTATCTATCTCGCTGTTCTTCTCAGTACTGGTTCGTTCTAGCAACTCTACGTCCTTCCTAAAATGAGGCCTCCAGACCTGTACACAGTACTCTAGGTGTGGCCTGACCATTGCCTCATACATGGGATAATCATCTCATTATCCCTACTAGCAAAGTTCCTGTATATCATTGACAAAACCCCCATGAGCTGTCCTAGCAGCCTGCCTGCACTTCTCAGAAAACTGCATATCTGACTGCACAATCACCTCCAGGTCTTTTCATTTCCCACTACCCTCAGTGTAGTACCACACGCAGTTGATACGTTACTCTGGGGTTAAAGCTACCCATATGCAACGTACTTCATTGATAAATGCAATACTTTACATTGGGTAGTGGCATTTTTACAATACAGCAGTATTCCAATTTGTACAGCAGTGCAACAATACCGAAAACATTCCTGAAATCCAAGTATATATCAAAATAATTTTTTCATCCAGTTTCTTTGTGACCACATCGTATTAACCAATCAAATTAGTCGAACAAGATTTCCCCTTAACAAACCCATGCTGTGTTTGAAGTATAATCGCGGCCTTGTATAGATGATCCTGTATTACTCCAATGACCCTATTATTGTCCCTGTCACAGAAGTTATATTAACAGGTCTCTAATTACTCTTGTCACCCTTTGATACCTCTTTGTGTATTGGGGATACATTTGCACATCTCCAGCCCGCTGGGACCTTCCCTGCATCCAAGGTTGCTGTCCTTGGACAGCCTCCATTCACCACAGGTGCCTTTCTTCCGCTTTCCTCTCAGTTATTACAAAATCATTTAGTATTAGCAATGGCCGCATGGTGCAAGAAAGCCTATGGCTTATGCTGCACCAGCCAAAAAAAAAACCGAATACAACAATGATAAAAAACTAATTAATAAAAGAAAAGGAAATTAAACCTATCATCCTATGCGTTTCCCTCACCCGAAGGCACTATCCAGATAACCTTTGAATTTCCCCAAACTGTCAGCCTCTACCACCCATTTAGGCAACTTATTCCAGTAATTTATAACTCGCTTGCTAAAATAAAACTTCCTGCAGTCCAATCTAAACATTTCCCCCCCCCCCGTAACTTGAATTTATGTCCCCTAGTTCTAGCATCATTTATAATCTTGAAATTTTCTTATCTAGGAAATAAACTCATACACCGACCATGAATAAAATTTTACTGTAACTAAAATTTTACAAATAATATAAAAATAATAATATAAAATCAAAAACAAATTATTTACAATGATTGTATATTGCGGAATACTAAAAACTATAATAAAAGATCATTTACAATAAAATAAGCTAAAATATAAAATTAAAAGCGCTAAAAACCTGGAGCTTTCGAGAGCGTCAGCTCTCTTCTTCAACAGTAATATGACTTCCTGCAACATCCCCTTAAATAGCAGGTTCACTGTACCTTCACACGTGGTATTTCTCCACGTGGTTCAATCGGCACATGGTCAGAACCGGAAGCGGAAATGTCTCGGGTGCGTGGCAAAGAAAATCGTTCATCCGACCTTAATATAATTGCTTCAAAAATGGGATGAATACGCATGCCTCTATCTCTGTTCATGGTATTCTTATTGGATGAGCCAATCCGTAAACCCTCGAGCCATTTACGCTCCCAGTATCCGTGTGCACGATCCAAAATGATAGCGTCCTCCGGGGAGATTTGATGCTGCTTCTCCCAAAAATGTTCGGCCACGGCAGACTTACTGTAATCAGCGGTTCTTATGGCATTTAAATGTTCCCCCAGACGATCCCTAAGCCGTCGTTTTGTTTCCCCCACATAACACTCCCCACAATCCGGGCATTCTATTCTATAAATAACTCCGCTACTGAGATCTTTTGGTATACGGTCTTTGACCTGAGACACAGCTGTGCACAGCCTCCGCCCAGGAAGCTGTACACAGCGCGTCTTATAACCCCGTAAAATTCTTGCCAGATGCTCAGTAAGGCCCGGATAGTAGGGGATGTATGCGGTGGCTACCGGGGCGAACGACTCCCTACGTTCAGACACTCCTCTACTATATCTATCCAGGATCCTCTGGGGATATCCGCACTTTCTAAGTTCTGCCGTGACACGATTAATTTCTTTCTCTTTATCCTCAGAAGTGGTACAGTGTGATCTTACTCTGTCAAATAAAGCTTTTGCTACACTATTCTTGTATTGTCCAGCTTGTGCTGAATTAAAGTGGGTGTATTGACCTCTACACATGGGTTTTTTAAAAACTGATGTCCTAAGCCTAGAACCTACCCTAGAGACCAATACATCCAAAAACGACAGAGTACCGCCCGTTTCCACCTCTGAGGTGAATTGTATAAATTGGGAGAAGCTATTAAGCCAGCAAACGGCATCATCCTCCCTCCCCTTCTGGACCAAGGCAAAGGTATCATCAACGTATCTTCTCCAATTCCTGATAGGAAACGAACACCCACTAAAAACCCTACTTTCCAACTCCTCCATGGCCAAGTTGGCCACGGTGGCACTAATGGGTGAACCCATGGCCGTACCGCGAACCTGCTTATACATAGTTCCTTGAAATAACATGGTAGTGCTAGCTAGACATAATTCTACCCCGGTACTTGGTAATAGATCACACCGAGAAGTGATCTATTACCAAGTGAGGCATCCCTGGTCAATGCCATTTTTACACAATATACTGCATGATTAATAGGAATACATGTTAATAAAGATACAACATCAAAAGAGATCATGCTCTCATCATCATTTATAGTCAAATTCCCCACAAAATTCACAAACTCTCTACTGTCTTTAACAACATACTCGGACTGCCCCACTATGGGTGCAATTAATTTGGCCAAGTACCCTGATAGTGCATAGGAAGGACTCCCTGTAAATGAAACTATAGGTCTCAAGGGTACTTCTGCCTTATGAATTTTTGGCAGTCCGTAGAATCGTGGGAGTTGACTACCTGTAGTGTGTAATGACCAGTAACTCTCCTTGGAAATCTTCTCCGTGTTCAACCAGGATTGTACCAATTTATTGACTCGCCGTTCCAGTCCCACCAATGGGTTCCTCTGGATCACCTTCCTTATAAGTGTTATTATCTTGCAGAAGTTCCAATGCCTTCTTATTATAATCCTCTGTATTTAGGACCACCGTTGATCTCCCTTTGTCTGCTGGTAAAACAACTATTCCTTTGTCTCTTCTCAATTCTTCTAGTGCTCTCTTTTGACCAAGGCTGAGATTCGGGGATGCCTTCCTCACCTGGCTCAACGCTGCAGCAGACTTCACACGGATTTCATTAGCTAAAGGCTCTGGAAACTTATTAATGGCCCGTTCAATACCCATTGCTATCTCCGCAATGGGAGGTTTCGAAGGAACCAGCGTGAACTTAGGGCCTAAACTAAGGACTGCCTCCTGTTCTTTCGTGAGTTGTCTATTACTCAAATTATGTATAAAATGGGTGTTCCTATCATATCGCTGTACCACATTTTCACTCACCAACCTATTGAACTTCATAATTTGTCTTTGCCTATATGATTCTGCTACCCTAGCAACTTTATCCGAGACTAACCTTCTGATAAGAACCAGGTGTCTAGAAGAAACATTACTACCAATATTACCTAAATACATGCCAATTTGCCGTCTAGTAAATCTGAGATCTTCATGCAGCTTACGAATTCAAACATTCATAATACTCTTTTGAAAACGCACAGTGGCCCGTACTAGTCCAACATCCTGGAAAGGTATTTTAACCCTAAACCCATGCGGTACCAGCCCATGCGCTCTGCAGCGGTACGCAAATCTTAAATGCTGTTGTTGTCTAGCTTCTTTTACACAATACTTCTGATACTGTCGGAGATGCTGCACAACTATATGGCCATAACTACTCACAATATCCTGAAAGAGGCCTCTGAGGTCGGGAAAACTCATATCTAGGAAATAAACTCATACACCGACCATGAATAAAATTTTACTGTAACTAAAATTATACAAAGTAAAAATATACAACATGAATACCACTTTTTTTTAACTAATATACACATCTCATATTAATGGAAAGTGCTCTTCTAATATAGCAAATGGCAACAAGTCATTGCAACATCTACAATTTATAACAATTTGGGAACTTTATATAAAATTAGACTTTAAATGTGGTAAGCATAAATCTAAATTGTAAATAAGTTTTCTTCTTTTCTTGCAATGATGTAATGCTACAAATATACAATCTACATTTTGACAAGATGCATATGTTAACTTAAAATATCATCCTAATATCATAGTGAGGCAGTCCGAGTATGTTGTTAAAGACAGTAGAGAGTTTGTGAATTTTGTGGGGAATTTGACTATAAATGATGATGAGAGCATGATCTCTTTTGATGTTGTATCTTTATTAACATGTATTCCTATTAATCATGCAGTATATTGTGTAAAAATGGCATTGACCAGGGATGCCTCACTTGGTAATAGATCACTTCTCGGTGTGGAAGATATTTGTACCGGAGTAGAATTATGTCTAGCTAGCACTACCATGTTATTTCAAGGAACTATGTATAAGCAGGTTCGCGGTACGGCCATGGGTTCACCCATTAGTGCCACCGTGGCCAACTTGGCCATGGAGGAGTTGGAAAGTAGGGTTTTTAGTGGGTGTTCGTTTCCTATCAGGAATTGGAGAAGATACGTTGATGATACCTTTGCCTTGGTCCAGAAGGGGAGGGAGGATGATGCCGTTTGCTGGCTTAATAGCTTCTCCCAATTTATACAATTCACCTCAGAGGTGGAAACGGGCGGTACTCTGTCGTTTTTGGATGTATTGGTCTCTAGGGTGGGTTCTAGGCTTAAGACATCAGTTTTTAAAAAACCCCATGTGTAGAGGTCAATACACCCACTATAATTCAGCACAAGCTGGACAATACAAGAATAGTGTAGCAAAAGCTTTATTTGACAATGTAAGATCACACTGTATCACTTCTGAAGATAAAGAGAAAGAAATTAATCGTGTCACGGCAGAACTTAGAAAGTGCGGATACCCCCAGAGGATCCTGGATAGATGTAGTAGAGGAGTGTCCGAGCGTAGGGAGTCGTTCGTCCCGGTAGCCACCGCATACATCCCCTACTATCCGGGCCTTACTGAGCATCTGGCAAGAATTTTACGGGGTTATAAGACGCGCTGTGTACAGCTTCCTGGGCGGAGGCTGTGCACAGCTGTGTCTCAGATCAAAGACCGTATACCAAAAGATCTCAGTAGCGGAGTTATTTATAGAATAGCATGCCCGGATTGTGGGGAGTGTTATGTGGGGGAAACAAAACGACGGCTTAGGGATCGTCTGGGGGAACATTTAAATGCCATAAGAACCGCTGATTACAATAAGTCTGCCGTGACCGAACATTTTTGGGAGAAGCAGCATCAAATCTCCCCGGAGGACGCTATCATTTTGGATCGTGCACACGGATACTGGGAGCGTAAATGGCTCGAGGGTTTACGGATTGGCTCATCCAATAAGAATACCATGAACAGAGATAGAGGCATGCGTATTCATCCCATTTTTGAAGCAATTGTATTAAGTTCGGATGAACGATTTTCTTTGCCACGTTCCCGAGAGATTTCCGCTTCCAGTTCTGACCATGTGCCGATTGAACCACGTGGAGAAATACCACGTGTGGAGGTACCGTGAACCTGCTATTTAAGGAGATGTTGCAGGAAGTCATATTACTGTTGAAGAAGAGAGCTGACGCTCTCGAAAGCTCCAGGTTTTTAGCGCTTTTAATTTTATATTTTAGCTTATTTTATTGTAAATGATCTTTTATTATAGTTTTTAGTATTCCGCAATATACAATCATTGTAAATAATTTGTTTTTGATTTTATATTATTATTTTTATATTATTTGTAAAATTTTAGTTACAGTAAAATTTTATTCATGGTCGGTGTATGAGTTTATTTCCTAGATATGAGTTTTCCCGACCTCAGAGGCCTCTTTCAGGATATTGAAAATTTCTTGCTAATTCATTTTACTGATACCTCTCAGAGCCTTAAAAACCTCAATCAAATCTGCTCTAAGGTGCCTAGTTTCCAAACTCTACAGCCCACATATTCGAACACTCGATAGAACCAGTCATTACACCATTTCAAGAAGCTCGATGTCTTTCTTTAGCCGCTGTCTCCATACTTGAACACAGTATTCCAAGTGTGGTCTAACAAAAGCCTTATATAATGGGATTATCACGTCCCTCTCTCTACTTGCAAAAGTTCGATAGATCATCGATAGGACACCATGGGCCTTCCTTGCAACCTGTTTACAATGCTCAGAGAATTTCATGTCTGACCGTATCATAACACCCAAGTCCCTTTCCTCTTGTACCGGGTTTAGTTGAACTCCACCAAGTGAATAAGTTATTTTGGGATTACTGTTTCCCAGGTGTAATACCTTACACTTTGTTGGATTAAAACATAGCCGCCATTTTTCTGACCATTCCTGAAGTCTATCTAGGTCTCTCTGAAGAAGCTCAGCTTGACAGTGATCATTAACTACGCTACCAATTTTAACATCTGCAAATTTAGACATCACGCCCTCTATCCCTTCATCAATGTCGTTCATGAAAATTAAAAACAACAGTGGTCCTAATAGTGATCCTTGGGGAACCCCACTTCTTACACCAACCCAATCTGAGGAATAGCCATTCATCAACATTTAGCCCTGAACCCATCCTGCTATCCATCTAAAGATTTTCCCAGTGATTCCAACCTGTTCCAGCTTATAAAGCAACTGCTCATGTGCGACTGAGTCAAAAGCTTTGCTGAAATCTAAATAAACAATGTCGAAATTATTCCCTAAATCCAGCTCACGAGTGACCCTTTCAAAATATCGAAACAGATTTGTTAAACATGATTTTTCCTTAACAAAACCATGCTGAGTATCCTTGAGAATTTAAATTCTATCCAAATGATCCTTTATTCCACCCGTGATCATTGGCTCCATGATTTTCCCTACCACTGAAGTCAGACTGACAGGTCGATAATTTCCCACTTCACTCTTAGAGCCACCCTTATGTATGGGAGATACATTTACACTTTTCCAATCCAACGGAATCTCCCCAGAGTCTAGTGATGCTCGCATAATTAGCCTCAATGGTTCAATGCACTCGCTTGCCGCCTCCCTTAAGATTATAGGGTATATTCCATCAACTCCAGGAGCCTTACTGGTCTGTAGGCTCGAAAGTTTTTTTCATTAAATAATCTTGTGAAATTTCAATATCATTAATGACATATTTTTCCACTTCGCTCCCACAATTTCCTATTGCCACAAAAGGCTTTTCATTTGTAAATATCGATGCAAAATAATTGTTGAGTTCATCTGCAACAGCAGCTGGTGTATTTAATACTCTCCTCTTTCCCTTGCGTAAAGGTGCGATCTGATTTTTCCTGCTCTTATTGGCATTTATATATATGAAGAATTCGTTATCCCCCCCCCCCCTCTTTGCTAGTGTTTCTCATAAACTGCCTTTGCCTGTCGAACCTTTTCTGTGGCTCTATTACAGATCACCTTGTAGCTGTTATAGGCTTCAGTACTTTTTATTGCTCTGTAACCTTTCCAAGCCACCTTTTTCTGCTCAAGTAATGTGGCAACTTCACTATTCATCCAACTTGGAACCCTCCTCGTGGAGTATTTTTTAATGGTATATACGCATTCAAGGCATCTGTGATTAATGTTTTAAAAGCGTACCACAGTTGAAATGTATTCATTCTCTGCGCGATATCTACCCAGTTAATAGAGGCCATGTAGTACCTTAAGGCATTGGAATTCCCTTTTCTGAAATTAAAACCCATTCCTTTGCCTTTTACTTCTGCTACCTCTCTCGTCATCATCCACCGTAGAACTCCGTGATCACTTCCTGCTACTGGTTCCTCTACTGTCAGCCCTGTTATGTCATCTGATTCATGTGTGATGATGAGGTCTAGGATATTCTTTTCTCTAGTACTTTCCCTGACATGTCGATACAAATAACAGTCATCTAGTTGATTTAAAAATTTTGTTCCCCATGTCGAGTTTCCTTCCCATCAATTAGAGGCAAATTGAAATCACCCATAATAAGGCATTGACGCTTACTTGCCCATTCCATTTGCATGTAGAGGCTTTTGTCATAATCTTCACAATCATGTGGTCTGTAGATTACTCCTACTCGCATTATACCTTTGTTTCCAACTATCTCACATCTCACATCATACAGACTCTATACTAGCACGTGAAAAGTCTGAATCCGGGAAAGCTATCGTCGCACTCAGGCTGCTTCTGATAAGAAGCATTACCCCACCACCCCTTCTATCTACTGAAACCCATCATTTCCTATTTCTGGGTGGCACCACGTTTCTGTAAGCCCTATTATGAACGCGTTACTTGTTTTAACCAGCAGTTCGAATTCGCTCATTTTATTGACGACACTTCTAACGTTACTGTATAAACAGTTAAGACTTACCCTTCTTGCATATTTAACTACCCTAACACGACCCTTGAAGTTTTTTAGACTCTTATCCCTGGCATTAGCTACCCGCTCACTTGAAACGTTTCTGCCCCCAAGAACATCTAGATAATGTCCAGTTGGGGTAACAGATAAGAACTCTTAAGGTATGTGCAAGAGTTACTTTGACCAATATTATCAGATAAACGCGTGTTAGTATTACCCACATCCCCCCCTAACTAGCAGTTTCCCTGAATCTTTAAGGTATCCTCAATAATACTGGCAAAAACGTTTGCACCACCTTTGTTTAAGAGTATCCCGTTTCCCTGTTAGAACTTGATAAACTCCTGGCACCGCCTTCCCTAAATACTTCCTCGTATGAATGTAGATGAAAAATACTCGTCTAGTTTGTCAGCAACCCGAGCTAGATTATCAACAGTCAACCATCGATATCGAGTGGACCAATATGATTCATCACCAGCCTTCTAATAAATACAGAATCCCTGTCAGATATATACGACCTTGTTTGTCCAAATGAGATGGATCAAATGTCATATTTTTGAATTAAAAATAATGTTCTAGAAGTGTAGCCTAAAAACCAAAAAAAAAATTCACAATATTCAAGTACCACGAGCCAATTATTAACTTTTTACCACCTTTTGAAGCTATAAAATCGACAGCAAAGATCCTGAGTTAATCCACTTTTATTTATCTGTGAAAATATTATTAAAACCTTATCTAATGAGAAATTGTCTTTCTTTCACACATTCCCACCTCCCCAAATGAATACCTCGCTTTCAGAACGAGAGTTCATTTTCTTACAGGATGTATAACTCGCTCGCGATAACCCTGCCTGCAACTTCTTAATACAGATCACCGCGTGCAGTGTTTTAAATAACCATGGTGCGTGATTTAACAAAATATAGTCACGAGAGATCCGCGCTTCAAATATTAAATCTTATTATTCAAAATGGCGCCGTAGCAACATCAGTTGTGACGTTTTTTGTTTCGGAGAAATGAAATTTAAAGCGGATCGCTGAGATTCATTTGAAGTCGCGATGGCATCTTGCAATCTTAAGTAGGAATTACGTTGTAATTACAGAGATGCCCTGCTAGCGCTAAAGCACGCGCTTTTTCAGTAGCTGGAATAAGATGAACCGGCATGGATGAAACATTAATGCTCACTAGTTCATTACGCGTACTTCATGAAAAGATTTGCAAACCAAAAGCGCGCTGTGAGCCATCGAATTTTAATATTTATGCAGTGGATAGGTGGCGCTCGCTAACATAAGGACGCAAAGTTGGAGGATTACAATTATAATTCTACAGTTATTTAAAAACAAAGGATAAGACATTCGAAACACGGTCCCTGTAAAAATGTTAAGATAGTACGAGCATTAACAAGTCTTTGTTAAGAAAAGAAAAACATTTGGAGAACATCAACAGAAATTACGGTTATTTTCACATACAATTCAGCATTTTTTTTCAGTCGACGTTCTGGATTTTTTTTTTCTAACCTTCATCAGCGAGTATTACAAAGAAACGTGTCAAAGAACGCGCACGTACGAAGTAAAGTAACCATGGCAACATTACTTCGAGATCTGGAAGATAAACATCGTAAACAAGAAAATGAATACATCACACTTGATTTTTCTGTGGTAACACAAAGAATTTCGTCGGGAAAACTGATGAATCCAACATCTGTAAACAATCACTAGCTTGGCCATCTTATTTCAGACAAGATTTCTAAAATTCTTCGTATCCCGGATTCTTTTATCTTATTTTTGTCTCAAATATGTCAGTTCTTAAATCCCTTTCCAACCAGACAACCATTCTGAAGGCTCTCAGAACTAAGCCGATTATTGGTGCTCTGCTGTAGTGTGATATCTGCAGCTGCAACATAAATTGTTACACGCAGACATGACTCCTCACATCCAAGGAGAAAGTATTGGGCTGTTTTGAATCTGTTTTCTATCTCTGAGAATTGCAGGGGTGCAAAACAATCTGATTATGAGATCTCCAAGTATTACAAATTATCCGTGTCTTCTTTCCTTCTCGATATAAGGCGCTTAATACATTGACGAACATAACAGAATCATAAAATGCAATTTTATTTTTCTAATAAGGCAGTCTTATGTTTATCGTATGTAACATTTATCTATTATAACTATCTTTAACATATCCAACTTTTTTCCCACATTTTTCGAACAATGCCCTATAACTTTTGCTATAGTGTATACACACAAATTCTATAATGTATTTCGACATTCATAGCAAGTATTTTGTTTTCTAGGATACAGTCTAATGGTTTATGTGACTATGAAAACACTGCAGTTGCCAATATGTTGAGGAGGTTTCGCGAGAAAGGAGAAATCAGGGCCGTGCATATTATAATCCCCGACCAGTCAACAGAAGCTATAATCTATGTATCAGTAAGTATTTTGATCGTTATAATACTTTGATAATAGTTAAATATACTATTATTAAGAAAACTGCTATTTTTTAATTTTTTTAGGCGTGATTAATAATGCACTTATTGTCATGTATCGGTACGTCCGTCCGCATGTAATAACTCTAATCTCACTGGATGGATTTTCATGAAATTTTATAATTAGATCCTTCAGAAAATTCAGACCAATAGAAATTAGATAATTATTTATTGTTTTTCCCCATAAATATCACATTGGTTACCCATATATTTGGCTGAAGCACTGGATATTGCCAAACAGTTGTTGGAGGAACGAAATTACTATTTGCTAACGCCCCTGAAATAACGCATGCGCATTAACTTTGTTTTATCTATCTGTTTATAAGATCTCCAAGTATCATAATCTGTATTTCTTAGCGAATTTCAGATAATACAATAAGACAAATCTTATTTATTTCGATTCTCGTAATTTATGTATGATTATTAATGAGGCTCTGACTGAGCAAAATTCCCATCTGAATCATTTGTTAGGTTCTGTTCTTAATAATTACAACTTTATGAATAATTAATTACCATAATTCAGTTGCTGGAGACAACGAATGCCGAAAATAATCCCTGTTAATATTCTTCTATGCCAAAATGTCAGCGCCATGCACTTTCTCCAGAAGAAATCAATGTGCGTGTTCTCAAGTTTTCGCCACTGCTAACTGTCATATAATCGGCTTCCGGACGGATGATTGATTATTTAATTAAGGGTCCAGTATGCGGGAGGGAAAGTTTTCTTTAATTACCGAATGTAATGAGTCATCTTCCACACAAATAACAATGCATCGCTTGCGACAAATGTTTTTTGGTCGGATTTATTCTGGAATTGATTCGATTAATTTCGAAATGAAGTGTAGGTTCTCAAGAAGGCTGCATCGGTAAAAAAACTCCAATTTTTAAAGTTTGGATATTGGAAAGATCACGAAGAGTGGGTTTAGGACTTCCATTAGCTCTGTTGTCATTGGATATCTTTTTTGGTGTGCAGCTTCTATGAGGTATAATACCCAAAGCTGTCTGATTTCGGTTAACAATGGATATTGCTGTGGTTTGAACCCTTCTGATTATTTTTGTCCAATTATGAATCCTTGTTTTTCCTAATCACAGCGTGAGAAGGAAAAAATTTACCAACTTAGGAAAAAAGCGATTATTCATATGTGTTAACCCAAAAGGAAATAAGGTTGTGAAGCGTAAGATATTCTGTTGGAAAATTGCGTGCATTCAGTGGACGATTTGACTGTTTGCTGGATGAAAAACACCATGCAACCCTTGCATGGTATTTCAAATTTAGCTAATTCTCAGGATGGATGCTCTGCCGAATCTTAGATCGAATTCTGAATCCTTCCAATACAAGTGAGAACCTTACTGGTCAACATGATATCTCTACGATGCATGCTGTAACCAGTATTTATTAATATGATGTTTAAAATGAACCTAAATGAGATTTATTTAATTCAATCATATTGTTTTATATTTAATTATAATAAGAATATTTTTATTTTCTAGTCATGGGCAGAATGAAATGCGTCAAGAAATGTGGTTTATGCAGAACAGCGCACTCTTTTCTTCGTGGTATTTCTGACTATTGAAAGGAATAGCCGTATACAATGTCCATTCTAGTCAATACCGGATCACCAGACTTTCAGATTTAGATTTGCGACCTCTTAGATTGCTTCATTGTGATCGGAAGCCATGATCCCAAAGAATTAGAGGAAAAGCTTAATCAGTTATGCAGAAGGGATAAATGGCTGGAAGTCAAGAGAAGAATGAATCTCGGATGGATAGCATTTAGGAAATATAGTCACATACTGAGGAGCAATATCCCAAATTTGTCGGAAACGTAAAATAATGAACCAATGTATACTCCTAACCATGGAAGTGAAACTTGGGCACTCGTCCAAGTAATTATATTAGGAATAAGGCATGAGCTCTAAGACATGATTGACAGATGGACAAAGAAAATAATAGAATGGTACCCAAGGGCTAAAAGAAACCTGGAAGAGAACAACGGAGATGGAAAGATGAAATTCAAGGGTTCGTGGGCATTAAATGGGTGGCCATTGCACAAAACAGAAGTAACTGGAAAGTTGCTGGAGAGGTCTACATCCTGCAGTGGATTAAAAATGGCTGATAAGATTGCTTCGCATGGATCACATTAAATCCCTGGTTTGTTATACGCATATTACCACATAAGCTGAGAAATCGCAATTTGGAAGTTCCTGAATCGTTTTAGGACCATTAAAAATGATCCTAAAATGTTTTGTAATTCATGATTAATATCTCAAAAATAAAAAGATTTCTGAGATGCTATGATATAGGAATTTACTAACAAAAGGAAAATGTATTCGTTCTAATTCGGGAATTGAGACAGGAAAAATATGTTTGGCAAGTATAGACCTGCACGCTGTCTAAAGAATCATTTCAGCTCTAGTCGAATAAGGAAATACTTCTTGTATGTGTGTCCTGTTACCAGAAGAGAATAATCGATCTATCGCACAGCAGCTGTTCCTTTCAAACAACGATGTTCGGATGTGTGTTGGTGAACACCACACAAAGGTAACTCGAAAAATTCAGATTTATGCGAGACCATCAAATGAGAAGTAAAAGTCTTCCAGGAAACAACGGAAGCTCATTAAGTAAAGAGCTGGGAGGAGGAGGAGGGAGGGGTCGAGGAGCATCATGAGCGGTAACAAATAAAATATAAACAGCGGGGAAAACGAAGAGCAGAAACCATTTTTCTCTTTTGCTAGCATCACACTACAATTGATGAATGGCTGTATTAAAGGGGTATGCCAAGAGATCAAAGGAAGTAAGAAAGAGGAGTTCCTTTCTCACGTGAACACTCTTAGAGATATATTGGCTAAATTAAGGGCAGAATGTAACCAGTACATCATAGGCAGCTAGCGAGAGGGGGGAGGGACTCGAATTTATCTTCCAACAAAACATTCCCGAATTTGTGGTTACCTTTCAGCTTTGAAAGGAGCAGATAATGGATGACAAAATACCTGCAGATTATTCCAGCATGCCAAATGAATGGTGGAGTTTAAATACATTGATTTTCATTTTCTGATTTATTTATTGTTTATTTTTTAATAAAAAATATTGAACCTTTGCTGATCTAATCTTTTTTTTTCTAGGTGGTACTTGCCTTCTACGCTGCCATCATCTTACTCCTTGTAGGAACCAATCTCCATCGATTTCGTCAATGTAAAAATCGGAAGTTCGACAGAAAACGGAAGAATCACCGTAAGCGCCATCTAGTGGTTAGAGTTGATGGACAGAACCAACTCTACCCATGCAATAGCAAATACGAAGACATATCAAAGGACTCTGACGTAGTGGCTGTTTGATTACGAATATATTTTTAACAATTCCAGGACTGTAAAATGTACATCAAAGAGGACATTGGAACATCGAAGGAAGAACAAATGCATTGAAATTCATATCAATGTAAATACAAAATTTCAATGGAGTAACCAGAAGAAAAAAACAGAATATATTTTCCTAATGTTGCTATAAACTACCAATATTATATACGCTAATAACTACCACTTTCCATTCTTTATTCATATAAATAAAAATACAATTCGTTTTATTGAAAGAATTTTTTAAAACCTTTTTTTTTTGCCTAATTTGACTTTGGAAGTAACTCATTGCATATCTTAAATAATCAATGTATATCGAATAAAGCAATTTGTGTTTTTGATACTCGTTTAGATATTTATTGGCATCCTTTGCTGTTCTCCACCCAACTGCAGTGAAGTTCGAATCCACCGGTAGGCGATTTGTTTGCTAATCCAGCAAAGTTCCTAAAAGACACTGGAAATATTCGTTTATTTCCAAGTCTTTTGTGACTGGAAAATGCTGAACTTGCAAATGCTGATATCTTTGCTGATGTGACAGTATTTTGTGAGGTATTAAGGTTTCCAGAACACAAATTCCTTGAGGCTTTACTTTCGCAGAGAATTTATTATACGTTTGGGTAACCATAAAATATAGAGTCGATTGGAGAAGGAGAAGGAGAAATACCGATCGGCAATCGTATACATCCGTTGTTTTTATGCACAAAACTTTTCTCCCATTAATTTCATGGGTTGCAGGAATAAACATCGGATTGCTGACATGGGCAATACCCAGAAAATGTGTTCCTATTCAGAATCCACTAAAATGTTTTCGTATCATCACTAGGAAGCAGAAAATATGTAGTAAATTGCCCAGAGATGCATACTTGGAGAAACTATGTCGAATATAACCAGTGAAGTATGTTGGCTTCTTTTTGACGTTCTTCGGCAGATGGCTTACTGTGTCAGCTACCATAAACTTCCGGGACATGAAGTTGAGCTCATATTAGCCGGTCTATGAGATATTGATGCAAATATCGATCCTTTTATGTAGCAGTTCTCATGAAGAACTTTGGAAAATTACTAACTTTACAAAATGGACGTGAAAAAAATGATTTAAATTTTAAACAATATATTAAAATGAATCGGAGAAGATCTATTTTAGTGCAAGAACACACCACTTAATTGAAATAATCCAATAGGAAATCTTTCAGAGATACTTGTTTCCCTTTTAATCCTTTATGGATACTTCTTGGACAGTCTTGCTACTGGTGATTTAGTACTGGGATTCATCTTCATCCAGACTAATGCATCGGAGTTTACCTTTGTTACGAAAAGTCCCTTTTCTTGTCCAGATGTTCACAATAGAGGAAACCCAGTCTATAAATCTAGTTTATACGAAATTGGTTAGGTGGAAGAAATTCTTAAAACATCTTATTTTGGACACTTATCGAGGAACTTTACTCTTATATTTCAAATCAGGAAATACCAGTAAAGAAAGAATTTGAGACTGTTGAAGAGTTGCCATCGATGCATGGACATTTGTAGTTGGACAATTATGCCGCGTATTACTTTCCCTGTATTCAATTAAGATGCGAATGCAAATAATTCCAAACTATATTTATCAAAGAGCTCTAAACCTATTTCAACTACGCAAAAGTGGTATTTCTTGTAAACAGCAACTCATTACAAGGCTGGTTAAACATGGTTGTTGCATGTTTATATTCCACATCAAGAACAAACGTTAGCACTGCGGGCGATCAAAAATTTGGCAATTTCTTTAAAGTAATTGGCTAGAGGATACTAAAAGGGAACTTGGGGGCTTTTAATGTTTATAAATTCGCCTCGGTTGGAGCATCTGGGACTTATTGATTGGTGTTCTGAGTATAGTTTCGCAACATTGGAAAGGGGAATAGATTGGCTCATTTTCTTCTAAACTGATGTTTGTCTGCTTTACGAGTATAACGAAGAACTTCAGATGTGTTTGACAATGAAGGAAATCACTCAGGAAATAAGCAAATGAAAACATTCAATTTTCTGCCATCTCTAATGGCACTGAAGAGATACAATAGCACTTAAGTACACTAACTGGCCATTATATTGGTAACACCCGAATTTACAGACGCTGATACAGTTCGTGGAATAGAGTGAAAAGTCTCAGAAAGTAAGTATAATTAATAAATAAGTTTTACCATAAGTACTTACATAAATCGAAAGATAGTAAACTTCCCCCTTGTAAAAATTAAAAAATGAAATTTAAAAAAGAAAATATTCTCCAGTTTTTCAAGCATGAAATAATTGAATTTCTCTGGCCAACGCACCAAGTACTTCTTGGTGCGTTGGCCAGAGAAAGTAAAGAAATATGCAAATTAGCTTCAGAATTAAATGCAGTTCCTTGAAGAATAAAGCAAATTCTATGAAGATGGAAACTCCATCTAGATAGGAGCTTACTAAGCAGCATTTTGGTGCCCCTAAGCAAATTTCTATCTGAAGAGATTCCTCTAATAAGCAGGCGCCTTAGAGATTGCTTATTAGAGGCACTCCGGTGTGGTGTTTGTTTTGCAGACTGCCTTAAGCCAGTCCTGCTGTTTAGGCTCTTAACTTGAACCTACCACAGCATATATTGGAAAAAATATGAGGAACCTTTTCCTTGTGCTCCTTGAGCATCATAAGCAAAAAGTGATGGGATACAAAGAAGAATCCAGCTGTCATGTTCGGAGAGGACAGTTGATGTAAAACCTAGGAAAATTGGTCTGTTTATAGATAAACAAGAAGTAGAACATGATCTTTGAGTAACCGTATGGGTTATCTACCCAGTTACCCTCCACCTGGATTGGACCTATCCTGAGATATCTGATTGAGCAATTATGCGTACATAACATCACTCCAATGAGATCCAAAGCTGAAACACCAGGATATATATGCTATAAATTGTAGATATTCTATGGCTAGTTCGATTGTTTTCTGGATGAAAAAACTGGAGTTCTGGTGTAGGGGATATAACCTTCTCCCAAGACTGACTAACTTGGTTACTGGAGAAGTGTTAAACAATCAAATCCACGCCTTTCCACACGGTGCGAGAGAACTATGACACTATCCACCGAGCTAGCTGCGAGTGTCTAAGGCAACATCTCAAAAGTGCAGCAGCTGGAACTACGAACAAAGCAAATTCAGGCAGAAAAATCTGACCACTCTCGACTACTTGAGCAATGACCCTGCAGAGAAATGACTGTAATTGACTGCGCATTTCAATTATGGAGAATACCCCCATAAAAAGCCCAACAGGTGGAAGAAACGACGGTTAAATTCCATACATCTCGTCCATAAACAACAGAAGTATGCAGGATCTTCACTGAAACAACAAAGACGTATTTCTGGCATACGAAATGAAAACAGAAAAGACTATATTAGTTAGAATATTGGTGGAAAAAAGATACATACTAGCATTTCATTTTGTTTCCAGATTTTAAGTGGAGTGTGGACATAGAAAATGCCGCATCTATCGCAGAGTGTTGTGCTTACAATGAATTTCACATGAGGGAATCGCTGCTTCTCGTGGTTCGGAAGCAAACCGTTGGTTGAAGTGCCAAAAGAATCAATCCTAAGCCAAACATTGACATTTTGGTCACATCCCTTGTTTTCACACTTCGGAAGCTGTATAGAAATTGGTTCTTCATGTTCCAGAACGGTAATATTCCATCCCATACTGAGCAGAGAAGTTCAATTACTCGTCTGGCCGGTGAAGAATCCAGACGCGCGAGTTCGAACATCTTTGGGACGAACTAAAACAGCAGATCTGGGAGAAGACAGGTCCTCTTCTTACAGCTGAACTAGCAACTGTACTGAAGGCGAAATGGACAAAACTCCTCGCTGCACGCTACAAAAAACTGGTTGGAGGAGTTCCACAACGAATCGATGGAGTCAAAAGATAGGCCTATACCTCGTTTCATTTGTTCTTTTAAAACTCTTGCTGTTCCAAAAGTGATTGTGGTCAAGTACTTTTGGTGGGATAGTGTACTCCTGCAGAACTGTCTATAAGGAATGATCAGGACATTGCTTGCTTAAAAGTAATTAGAGTGGGGCTTGAAGGAAACAAAAGCATAATCAAGAATGATTGCTTCATATTCACAGGCTTTATTGAAAAGCCTTCCATCAGGAAACCCGTGGCCGCGAAGCTTGTTAATTACTGAGACGCAACATACAAGCTCATTTCCCATATTGACAAAATACTCGAATGCCGCTGGGATATTTGTGTATCCAAACACGAGCGAATGACAAAGTACACAGACTAGAGTCGGGAATGTAATAGCTCGACATTCAGAGAACACCAGGAGGACACCAACGCATGCACCGCTTAGAGTTCACGTTTACAGTGACGAATGTTTATTCTGCACAAACATACGAAGGGACAAACATATTCCTCTAAAATAGCTCCAGTATACGATATATACTAGAGTGAGCCAAACTATGTCTTAGAAACGAAGTTGCTAAATACTTGAAAGTGATAAATATTTCCACAGAGCGTAGCACCCCCCACAAATAACAAAAGAGACTATATCACCCACAAAAGAAGGGACGAGCGCGTTCGATAATTTTGACAAATATTTCTCGCCGAGGTTTGCAATCATTAGTGATGCAAGCAGCATCGGACCCAAAGAGCGATGGAAACTAGCTATTAAGAAACTTAAGTGTTCGGTGTTAGATTCACGCAAATCGTCTTTGAATCTAAGTGCTTTTAACTCTCCGATTCTTTCTGGAAGCGATCTCGTCTGTGGACATTGCGACTCTTGTCTATTTGCATTTTAATGAAGCGAAGACCAAGCTTTTCAGTAATACAACGAGCCAGCCACTCGCCAGTGTTAGAGAGCGAATATTTGCATCTGAAAGATAACATTACAGTCCTTCAGTTATTTTCTGTTGACAAACCACTTACAGTGCTTTACTGTTCAAGTGTCTTATCTCTATAACGACTTCTGGGCAGAAGTTTCCTGGATTTTAACACCACTATCGATAGCAACCCATCAAACATTACTCTTCAAAAGGATTTATGTTTCACTCGAGGCCAGCTCTTAGTTTTCGCTGCGATCATTAGTTTAAAGTGAGTTCTGCAAGGGTTGCGTGAAAATACTTCTCTCAACAGCAGCCCTAAGCAAGTTGAAATTTTTCTGCAATCAGCAAAAGAAAAGCTAAACACGATACTAATACTCCGTGTTCATGTTTATCAACTAGATGAGAATGTGAACTTTACAGAAATTTTATGATAGCATTTAATCTGGATTAACTAATGAGTTTTAGTAATTCTCCTGAGGTTTTTGTAATTAGCTTTCAGACATTGTTTCTGGAGACAAATAAAAAAGGAGACTTAAAAATTGAGTCGATCGATATTATTGACACTGTAAATTTGAAGATAATGATCATGGCATAGTTTGAAAGCTTAATTAGCATGTAATTCTGTTAAGGAACTTTAAAAGTTGTGGACAAGTTGCGCAGAACAGGACTTAATGCACCGAATAACCTTCAGAAATTCGTTGTACACTAGGATGACCATTATCCGAAATGAGGAAAGATCACAACATACACCCGCTTTTCTTGTAACAGTTTGATTTATTATTTTTAAATATAATTATTTTGAGTAATAAAAAATTACTGAAATTATATAAAAGATGAATGGTATTAACTTGATTTTTGGAAACAGACAGCGAAGATAGAATTCATTACCAAATCATATTGACGTTCATTTGCATTGGCGATTTCCTCTATCTTCGCTATCTTCCTACGCCTTATAGATTTAGCATTCGAACCCGGGTAAGCCAAGAGACATTTAAGGGGTTCCCCCCCATATCGTAGCAAAGATGCCTTCTCTCTTTTGTCTCATTATGGTCCCACAAACTATAAATGAAAGTTTCTGTGGACTCAGACTCTTCAAATAACAACGATCAGGAATATCCCATTCGTATTTTAAATTCTTAAATTTAAAATCAAATAAAAATAAAATCAAATTTAAATTTCAAATGTGTATTGCCTCTTTTTTCTACAATTAATAATTATAGTACGCGATTGTATAGTAAAATTAATGTAAACTAAAATAAAAACGATTCGTGTTTTAAAGGTTTACTTATAATAATCTCCAGTCCATGGCTGACGCAAGAAAACCATTGATGGAAATGATGGGCGAAAGTTGTTTGCGAGAAATCACTAGCAAAGAGAAGTAAGAATGGGAGTAGGGAGGAGTTCTCACATGTGAATACAAAAAATAAGAGTAAATCAAAACTAGTCTCTTAATCGGTTGTAATGAAAGGTCCACAGAAGCCCTGCAGAAATGACAGAGGAGTTGAACAGATATTTCTCAATGATAAAAACAGTTGAAATCAAGCCTGAATCTCTAAGGAATGTTAAGGAGTCAGATTGCTATAAAATAAGTGAAATAATGATCTCAGAGAAGCGTTTGTTAGAAAAGCTACTGAGGTCAAAGGAGGATAAGATTCCAGAGGAAGAAGGCAAATATAAATTTGACCAAAGGGCTGATAAGGTCATGCTTGACCAGCCTGGTAAATTATTATGATGTAGGCATATAGCTGGATGCGAGAAACATAACATATCCAGACTTAGTAAAGCTTTTGATATCGTTCCTCATGGAAGACTGATAAACTGAAAAACGCTGGAGTTATTAATAAGAACCTACGCAGGTCGAGGACTGGTTAAAGATGAGACACAGAGGGTTTGGTGAATGGCTAATCATCAGAATCTACTTTGTTACGAGTCCTTCAGGGCTCAGTGTTGGTTCGCATCTCTTTCTAATTTTCATAAATGATACTGACGAGGGCATCCAAAGGAGGATGTTAAAGTTTTCTGATAACTTAAAAGGTTGAACGTTTGGTGTTCAATTAAAGCTAGGCCATTTTGATTTAGCATTACATGAAACGGTTACATACAGTCCGAAAAATGGCACTAAAGTTTAAAGCTTCTGATTGCAGGTATGAATTTTGTGAGCAGCAATCCTAGGATCACTTAGAAGTTAAAAGGGAGAGGAGTTAAACGTGGTTCAAGACGAAAACGATTTAGGTGTTACGATCCCGTGTGACATGAAAATTTCTGTGCAGTATAAACAGGTGGCTAAGAATGGCACATCGTGTCCTGTCCATGACCCATATGACTTTTGTTAGCAGGGAGGTGGACGTCGTTATCTCTCTATACAAGACAATGGTTAGACCGCATTCGGAATATTGTATTGAGGTCTGGAGACAGCACCTAAACAAAGACAAATTCTGGAACGGGTTCAAAGAAATGCGATCAGATTAGTGACGAGGGCAAAACGAAGCACATGAAGAGCGGTTTAGAAGGTGTAGAATGTAATATTAATTCGAAAGCACACAGAGTTGTGAATACGTCTTCCTCGTGCTGATTCAATAGCAAAATAACATCTCTACATTTTTTTACCAGAACATGCTGCACTTGTTTAATTATCATTACATTTATGTGTTTTTTGAAATATGACCTCATTTTGGTAACAGCGTGTCCATAAGTGCTCTTATTTCTTTCTTATAAGTCTTCTAGACGCATACTCGCCCTACGTGTTCCATCAACGTAGAACTGCAACACAGAATTCTTTAAGACAGGTTCTAATTCATTGGAAAACACACGTCTGCTCTGCTGGGTGTTTTCGGCAGCAAAGGTGCTCGTGAAGATTCTTTCCATATCTGACACTGAAGTTTACCTAATGAGAGATTTCAAGCACAGAAATACTGCTGCTGTCCAGAATAAGTTACAACTTTGTTAATTTACGTTTGTTAGTTCACGTTATTGTGAACCATGAACTTGACAATCTTAAACAGGGTGTGGTCATAGGCAGATTTGTGAAGAGCCAGACTTGCCTGGTTGGGACATGTTATGAGAATGAATGACAGCAGAACAACTAAGAGGATAATGGAATGGAAACCTATCAGTTAACTACAGCCCCAATTCAAAGTCCTTCGGGGAATGGAAGATTTCCTTCAATATCTGAAGGGGTTCAAATCCAGACTTTTCCACACGAAGTTATTTTGGTTTGATAAATCTTTTTTAAAGGATAAAGGATTTTTATTTTTCTCAGAACTGCAGCCGTTGTTGCTTTGACAGCTTACCAGCTAAGCTCTGAAAACTTTGTGCCAATTTTAACCAGAAATGGCATGCTCAAGGAGCTGTAACATAGAGAAAACATTAAGCAAGACTGTATACACACAAGAGTACACCATTTTTTTTTCAAGGAAACAAACTTTCAGAATGCTGTATTCTGGAAGTTTTTACCTCAAAATGCTTTGGCAGAGCATAGTACCCAAAGCGCACTAAAAAAGGTTTGATTTGATTTGATTTGGTAGTTGTTGGCGCATCGGCTTCTGTGGCCATATTGCACCTCCCAAGGTTTTTGCAGTACTTTGATCCAAGCCCGAGGCGGGAATCGAACCCGCGACCTTTGGGTTGCCAGGCAGGTACTGTATCCACTCGGCTAGCCCGGTCGGCACTAAAAAAGGAAGGCAGCATCTATAAGTCAACGATCAAGAGTGAAGCACAAGACAAATAGACAGTCCATGCCTTTCTCAACTATGTTTAGTGTCTGAAGGACGCTCAAATTAACTTTTTATATTAATAAACTATAAGATGGCACTTAATGTTTTTATATGTCATCCTGGACGGTTGCCAAAGAAAGCTGCAGTTCTGAGAAAAAGTAAAAAAACTTGCTCTTTTCGGTGCTCCTTTACTTTTTTTTCGTGGAAAAAAAATTGCTTTGTTCCCTGTTTTTCCATGGGAAAAATATCCCTTTTCACTGCTCTGAAAGAGCATTTTGCTGTACTCTGTGTGTATAAATACATACACATATGCTCGGTTGCTACCGAAATACGTCTTCCCAACGAGTGGGGGGGGGAGGATAAACCGATCCAGAGTAATAAAAGAAGAGATGAACACTGTTTACTACATGCTCAGATAACTGCATCGAATATGGGAACACACCAGAGGTTGCTGAGCAGTGTGGGCTCCCCTCCCCCGAAAGACATCAGAAATGATGAGCTGTTCCAAATCTGTTGTTCTGAAACAGCTCCTTTCCCTCACTTTGTCAATTCTAACGAATTGGTAAAGTGAGGGAAAGAAACCCAGCCATTACAAGCAGCGTTAAAAAAACCAGAAAGAGAATATATGGACTGTTCTGGAATGTTCTTTCGGTTTGCAAGCTAATAACTGATTCAGTCGATTTCAGCCTTGGTTAACTTCATCAAAATGATAAAGTTAATAAAGAATGCATGATAAATTCATATTATTGATGATTCGGAAACAAGCCTTTTCCACTTGGTGTGGAAGGGCTAGGATCGTAATCACTATGCCACTCTTGGCGAAGCCCATAACTCCGACAACTGGATTTGCACAGTGTTCAGCAACACTGTGGTTGGGCTGTCGGTAACTAAAAGCGATCCACAGCTGAAATCTCCTTGCAGTTAATTTTCACTTTCTTCAAAGTGAATGTCGACACTGAATTCGACAGCTTCGCAATTCCCGCTCTCCTTATCCTTCTAAAATCCTAAAATGTGGATAGTGACATGTTCTAGTTCATCAACTCTCTGCGGCTCAGCAGAAACAGCCATCTGTAGGACAAATCTCCTTCGCATTTTCCCAGATCCACGCAGGCGTGCCCAAGGTCCGGGATATTTTTCATCGACATCCCCATACATTTCACCAGTTCGCCAGAGAGAGGACATCGAGCAAATAATATTAAACTTCTAATCCACATCACTCTTAGATGAATCCTCATGATGATTCTAATCTAGATCACCCTTATTTTTGCCATAAATGAAAAGCTTCATGCCCTGGGTGAGTACCTGAAGTTCTTTGAGCTAAATTTGAACCCAGCTCTAGCTATAATGCGCCCATGATCTTATCTTTAAAGCAATCACAGTGATTTAACCCACTCTCAGGAACAATGTTACCAAGCATCAAAACTTAAAGACCCTGGAGATTCTCCTCAAGCACTTCATTATTCCATGCTAGCAGAGTAAACAACACCTCCTGCACATTCAAAATCCAAAGATCATATCGAAATGTTTTAAATATACTGTGTACCCGTAAATCCTAATATGCTGCTGAATCATGGGCCTTTGCCATCCTCATGCTTCAAAAATCCAACCTAGACATGCGAATTCTGGCTGCTAAAGTGAGCAACCCACAAACGTCGTTTCTCTCTCTACAACTGCTACTGCTGATAAAGTACCCGTTCCCCGGAAAACCCAAACTTAGTTAAATTTAACAAGGTTGCAGCCACTATCAAGATTTTTTTTCAGGACATCTCACTGCACCCCAAATATTTGGAATGGATGCATATAACGCACTTAGTTCCCTACTCTCAGGATAGAATCAGTAGCTGCAAAAAATCACCTCAAGCTCTTCAACCAGTTCTTCCCTGGACTGATACTTCCGATAATTTTGGATAAATTTCCTTCAAGTTCATCATATCGTGACTTACTACTCCACTGGATTTCTCTTCCGCGCATTCAACGCTAAACTCTACGTTTTTCACCTCGAATGATAACTATTTCCAGGACATTGACTTGTCTGTCATGATGGGCTAATAACTGATCCAGTCGATATCAAACAGCTTTGGTTAAGCCCAGTAACGTACATTTTCCCTCTCTCTTTTTCTTGTTTTTGGAAACTTAAGATAATAAAAAAATTCAGATTGGGGTACCCAATTATTTCTGAAACTGCGGGATCAGAAGTCTGCAGAAAACTCAGAAGACTATGCTCCCTCAAACTTCTCTCAACAAGTATCTTTCAGCAAGTATCTGTGGGATAAGATCGAACTGGATTTTCTTTGAGACTCCATCACCAATGTGGTCATAATCTGGAGATATCAATGCAACAACGAGTTTCCACAGCCAAGGAGGCTCAACAAATTATTAGATTGTTTAGGCATTTCATACCATCTGCTGAGTATGTAGGCCTGTTCAAAAAGTATCAGAATTATGCTCGTGTTTAAAGTTAAATTTCTTGTGTATAGTCCAAGCATAATAAGCAAATAGTTTTCTAATTGGCCCATTTATGCATAGGGGCACACCTAGGACTACAATATTTGAGGACTCCAAAAGTTGAAATTTATTTTTCGAAATTTTAAACACATCAACTATAGCAAAAATAAATTAATGTATTATAACAGACTACTATTCCATAAATCATAACGTCATTAAAAATTTCAAACCAGCCTCACCTACTGGACGCAATCTTAGGAAGGTCTCTAATCAAAGTGCCGAAGTGATACTTGATTGCAATTTTCAGTGTTTTAAATATAAATTTTTGTACTGAACTTTGTTCATAATAATCATTACAGTTACTAGTATTTAATTAACACTCGCTCTAATCATCATCCTTGCTTTATCCGGATGTGGTATCATGAAATAGGGAACGTTTTGTTGGCACGGACTGGATCCGTTGATATTGGTAGAAGATCGATTGTCATCCAGGGATTACCTGAAGTTTGTAAAGAGGTCTACTGCACTCTGCAATGTTAGACTTTTATACTGAAGGCGATGGTCACTTTATGGATGACGATACAACATCGTACCAAAATCATGCAAGAATGATTTGGAGAACATGACACGGATTTCCATCATCATCATCTCCATCCTCCACATTCACCTGATCTCAATGCTATTGAGAATTGATTCGGAAACGAAGTACTCTTCCTTCAAATTTGTCTTTGCTGGAAGAAAGATTATAATTTGACCAAAAAAACGCACTAGAACATCTTATAGAATCCATGGCATGCCACAAAAAGTTGCTGTTTCTCGAAACAAAGGCGACCCGATTTGATGTAGAATAAAGATTGTACATAATTTTTTAGCCTATGTGTGTAGTACCAAGCGTATATCGCTACAAATTCTTCTTTTTATTATGAAGTTTCTTTGTTTATCTTCACTCCTGAAGCATCTAAAATTATTGCCAATTTTCTGAGGTTAACTCTTAACTAGATAATTAAAGATGGTCCATACTGCGCTACAGAAAACGATTTGAACTATTCATCAGAAACCCACGCAAAAAGAGCTATCCGAATATTAGTTTAAGAAGAATAAAAGAACAGATGGTTATTTATACAATAAACTGCTCGATTTTTATTGCTTTAGAATCACTGAAAGAGTAATTTAATCCTTAATCGCTGTAAAAGCAGTTTTCTGCAATCATCTATTTATTTACCATCAAAAACTGCTTAGGAAAAACGTGCTCTCTAAATGGATAAAAACGAGTCTTTTAAACTGTATTGCAAAATGGAAATTTTAAAGTATCAGTACTTTTATGAAATATACGAATATGCATTTATATAGGTTGTTTAGAAGGAGGAAAACATTACGTTTTGAGAATCTTTATTTATTTGTAGGCCCGGTGCTATTGGCTTCTGTGTATAAATATTTATCGAGAGCAGTAGAAAGTTTTAAAATTGACTTTTTCACGCGAACCGAGAGGAGATGTTTTGTTCCATGTCCAGAACCAGCAACGAGAGCATTGGAAGTAATAAAAGAAATGGAACATCTCTGTAGAGCAAACCCTGTGATTTGTGATATTTAAAATATAAGGACACGAAATAACGTACAAACTTGAATGCTTTTCGGTTATAAATCAGATTAGGATTTGATGTATAGGCAATTTCAAACTGCAATACACAAATCTCCTATAAAACTGAAATGGCTGATTTAAATGGTGAAAAAAGAAGGAAAATATGGACTGCTTATGCGTGGTAATACTTTTGAAAGAATCAAGCCTATGTAAAAATATCGATTTGGTCAGCTATGCCTGCAGAATTGTGATTATGGATTTTCTTACGGTTATAGTGACTTATCGCTCAATAAGTATCTTGATGCGGGCTGATATTGTCTGTTCATGCTCCAAAGGAAACACAAAGCTCGAATTTATAAAATAGAACTGCCACTGAAGAAATGTGAACTATTCTAATTATATTGGTAAGCAACGATTCCTTCGCAAAGATCACAAAGTGGAACTAACTACAGTGAATTCGATATCAGGAAGCATTCGATTTCAATGGATTCACTGAACGCGGAATACTTTCTCCCATTACACGCTTAGTGGAAATGAAGACGTAGGTTACCTTGAAATTGCCCAGTGGAACTATATTTCTAGATGGCAGGGAATTCGCTACCATCTACAGGGAGTCATTATTTTTCTCTTTGGCTGTACACACTTGAAAAGATGCTTGGACGTCACGATTTAAAACATCTAAATATTTTTTTAAAGACAAGGCTATTTGCCATTAATGAATGCGAAAAGCAGAAAATGCAAGGATTTATTTGGAAAAGATTTTCTTGAACAGAAATATTCATTGATAAAGCAACATCCATCAATGATATCAATCCACTATCTGAAAAAAAAAGATAGGACATAATAAATCATTTTATTGTCATCCGTGACATAAAAAGGATCGGCTATAGAATTGTAGTTTTATTAGCAGCCATTGGACATTGTGGATCACGCTTAGCGTAACATCTCAGAAAAGAAGCGAAAAATAATTGCGTTGAATGCCAACCTTCCATCACCCTTGATAGCTCGATTGTAGCTATTTCTGGAAGTATGTTAATGGTTCCATAAATAGCCAGAGGGTGCAACTGTTAGAAATATATTTCTTAAGTTATGCCATAAAACATTCTGGAGAAGCAGAGTTACATTATTAGAGATAAACATCTTTCTCTTCTCCCAACACCCTGAAGGGCTATTTACTACATTAGAGCGAAGGGGTGCGCAACCTCTCAAGGAATCTAATGGCTTGTGGATTGTTCTCTAGGGACACACAGGGTCGAAGTTATCACATCGCCGCTGACAGCCGCCTGCCTACATCAATGACCTTTGACTGGCGACAGAAGTTCGATCATTACCAAGCTATCTACTGCGAGACCTGAGGTTACCTGCGAGGGATAAAGAAGCTACTTTTCTCACGACAAAAAAAAAGAAAACTTTCCGAAGTGACAGATCGATGGGAGAGAGGTGATGGCGTTTTACGGATTATCGATTAGGGCAGTTGATCGATTAAGTATCGATTAGCTGAGCGCAACAGCGCACTCTGCATTCCTGAATTAATAACTTCGTACTTAATACTCCAGAAAATGATTTCGTACGAATTAAGAATACTGTGTGTAAACATAATGAATAATTATACAATTTTACTAATTTATAAATTTTCCTAATCAGTCTTTAGCTGGAATTAAATGTTCTGATAAATTTAAGCTTGCTTGACTGTAATAAATGAATGTATAGGGAACAATTTCTTTAGAGAAGCTCAATTAAGCACTATGTATTAGACGAAAAAGGTTTGCTTGTTTCGAATTTGCGCTTCATTTGGTAAATCATGGGTCGAATAGAAAATTTACGAAACAGAAGGCTGTTAATAAAATTATATTTTTCATAGTCAAATGTGTTCATGACATCAGCGGCGCACTCTGGTCTATTCTAAACCTGGTCAGTGCGCTTTGCTTAATGAAACACCCGAATTTTGGGAGCAAAAACTTCCAGGAGTGAATTTAAACAAGGTCATGATACTTCAGTACACGTAGTCCATAGTCGCATTCTTGTTTTATCTCCTGGAAACTGGTTTTTCAATCAGACTCTTTCCAGGAGATAATACCATGTAGTCCTCGTCCAAGACAAATTCAGCCATGAGACAAAAGCCTATAAAAAATTTCCACTTCGACGGAATCTAAACTTTTCTTCACGATGTGAAAGAATAGTGATTATAACCATTGAGTTAATGGTGTGGGCTCTTCGTCCAATACGGACTGACACTTTCGAAGTTCCAACTCAGAAAATAATGGCCCATTTAACTTTCTTGACACATGGCAGAGTTAACACCCTCCGCTAAACCTGCTAAGGTAAAAGCCATCTTTAGAGCACAATGGTTACTCATCAATTATGATTCGTGTTCTCTCAGTGACTGGGCCGAAAGTGAAGATGCTGCATATGCTACATCAAGAATGCACATTTAAGCAACGAGAATGCCGGCTTATTATGTGCACCTTACTCCTTTATAAACTAACTTTCCAAGTGTATCCGGTTCAGGACCACTGTAGCAACTTTAAAAGGAAACTACATTATTCTACTGTACACCCAGTACCTTTTGGTTTCGAAAGAAACCCTGCCTCAAACCAAACATAACAATGTAGTTAACTAGATATCTTAGGTACACTGAATCAGTCTTCCAGCTCCTCCTCCTCTCAGGCTCTTTGATCCATGAACTATAAATATCGCTAGTTACTGAAGATATTGGACATTCCATACTTTCCACTATTAATAACTACTTATATTTCATAATAATTGAAACTGTCATGGATGAAACCCCTAGAGATATAATGCTGACAGATCTAGCCAATGCTCTACCAACTAATATTTCAGACCAGTGTAATCTAACCAAGAGTACAAGCATACGCAAGATATGTCAGACCCAAAGCAGGCTTCATGAGATTACGATTGCTAATGAAATACCCGTATACCACCTGACCAACGAATGTTTCACTTTCCCAGCCCAAGAAGTTCTCTCTCAATGTGGATTCGGAATCTAACCTTGAATGGCCTCAGAACCGTCTAAACATCAAAGCCAGGATTATCAGGAAATGTGTGCCTCCAGTGATAATCAAGCTGTTGGTTTTCACTTCATCTCGCCTATTACAATTCGGAATCGCCAAAACAAGTCTTACCATCCTGCAATAGAAAATTTAGGACTCGCAGCTGAGCCAAAAATAATGCCATCTTTTAAATTGGGCACGCCAGCCACACCTAATCTGTAGTCAGTGCTAAATTCATCACCCACTCTTCACTTCAAAGAACCCTTCATCGAGATTCGGGGTCATTTGGCACTGCATATGAGCTTAATGAAATATCAAACCGAAGCTTCATTGCAACGTATGTGTCATTACTCAAAATAGCACCGCCAACGTATCTTTCAAAGTTCAGTACGATTCTCAGAATTTCGACTCTGCAGCAAAGTCTTACCTGTGGCCATTTATCTAGCCATATTATCAACCCAAAAAGAAGCTCAAATCATGTCCAGTAACTGCTGCTCCAGAACCCTTTAAAAGCAACCCTGAAACATGACTCAGGAACCTATATCCCCACACTCTCGGGTACCTCAGTCCTGACATTGAGACTACATTACCAACAGAGCTAGAAAGCCCATAGGTAGAAATAATCCAATATAGAAATCAGAATTTCTGAAAATCCACGTTATGCACCTGATCCATATGCAACATGCGAAGCAAGCTTGAGACAATGGAGAAGATTCTTCTGTCCCCACTGTTTGATATCAAAATTCCAGCTAGTTATGATTCGTCACTTCTAGATCTTATTCTAGTAGTTGTTGTGTTCATTAACAACAATAAGCGATTTCCAACGCAGGCCCCTAGCAACTTCGTTCTTTTCGATGTACAGTACTTATCACAAATTGCCAATACAAATTGCGACCTATCAACCCTCGTATAAATTTATATAACGCCAATACCAGATGCTCTGAAGTGGACAATAATATATCCTAGATAATTATAAGTACCAAAGAGTCTTTTACCTTGTGTACAGAGATTAACTTCCAAGTTAATTACTCTTCGCCAATATTGCATTCCTTTGTCCTTGGAATCATAAATCAAGGCCTGTCACAAGGGGATTAACTTCAACTTCACGTCATCTCTTTCCAGTAGCTTCTACTCCATACCCGGAACTTATTTTGATCCGGACAATTATCCCATTTTTGCAGTGTTCCAACATCCAACCCTTCCACGTCTCCAATGCTGTGAAAATTCAAGCTTCTCTCTCACTCCTACTTTCTATAACCTAAAGCAAAGTCTAGAACAGCAAGAAGCTTACCATGGGTCATCCTTGAAACATATGACTGAGAACTGTCCTCCGAAATCTTAACTAGGTGTTTGCATAATGATGTTTTCAGTTGCAAAGGGGGTATATTTAATATGGTTCTGAGTATATAGGAGTAAAAGGGAGACCAAATTAAATAAAAGCAATGTTAAGTTAAAGAAAAACTTAATTTTATTAGCATAAAGTAATTTAACATCATTAATCACATTTATGAAGTCAAATCGAAGAGATTTTACGTAAATAAATAAAAAACTGTTCAAATTATGATTTGGAATAAAAATAATGTATTTCACGAATAATGAACATCTTGAGATCGAACAAAAAACGTAAACTGTCCATAAATGTACAGAACCCCGAAATGTTGTATCGTACTATTATTTGAGAAAATCAATCAAATGGTCGCCAAGGTTCATTACGTTCTTTTCGGTGGATGCACAACAGTTTCCATCCCACGAGCCGATTTCTTTCCCATGTTATTAAGCTTTCTATTGATTTTTTGTCTTTTTAAGCGTAGTGGACGTTTCAGTTAGCTATCTTCGCTCAATCCTTTTCTTGCTTCTGGTCATCCTTAGGAGTAATTGCCTTTAAGTGTACAATCAGAGTCCAAAAATCGCCTCTTTTCGACTGCGGGCATTGAAGCAAATACCAATTATTTGAGCAACTCAGATTCTATCAATAATATAGATTCTACTAATTCTTTGGTCAATCCAACATTTCTTGTTTTAAGGTCAAGAGGTGCCAGTGTATGTTCTGTAAACTGCGTGCATTAATGGTCGGTTTGCCTGATTTATACTTACTCGGCTGGTAAAGTCCACACAAATACTTCTCTTGCCTCATCCGTTCCGAACTCATACCCATCGTGCTATCCGCGAGAGAATTTGAACAACAGTTAGAACTGTGCGTGAACTAATAATCATCTTTTCATTAACTACGCTGTACAATGTCTTCAGAATCTTGTAAGATGTAAAGATGGATAAATTGGAAACAAAATATTTCTCGAATATACGATAGAAGGTAAAATTTTAATGTTTCTTTAAAGTCACATATTACAATTAAGTTATATTAACTTCCACTTAATCACGGTACTTGTAAGTGCATTAATTTAAATCACTATAAAGTGGAAGTCATTTTTAAATATTTTTATTTAAATCTCTTTATTAACTCACGCGGATTTTTCTGCGAAAAATGTTTCTACCCGGAATTCTAACATTTTCAACAGCAGATGTCGCTCTCTTCCATTATCACGTGATACTCGCTTCTCACTGGCCACTTTGTAACCTGTGTACTTGGCAAGCAGCAAGGCACCACGAGGAATCAGCCAGCTGATGTAGCATCCCCGAATTTCAATGGAGAAGCATCCAGTTAATGCGATATTAAATCCCTTCATTGCTGTCTCTCAGCCTCGCGCCAAAATTCCATTACTGTCTTTGTGAAAGAGCGTTCATCGTTTTCCTGCGTGCAACTCCAGAATGCCGTATCTCTATATGGAAACTGCTCGGGAACGCTTGTGTAGAGGAAACAGGTGAGATGGCCCTAATATACCTGGGAAATTTGTCTCGTGTAGCTAATAAGTGAATTACGCTGCAAATCTTGTACTCCGTTCCTCTAAGATATTCACATCTCTTAGAGGATCTGTAACGAACCTAAAATCTTAAGCAACGTCCGATGACTTGCGTAAAGAATTTAGCACATTGAATTTCTTAATGAATTTTAACGAATTTAAAAAATAAATAAATATTTAAGCAATGTCAGGGACTATTTCTGGGAGTATTAACTCAAATTAATTTTTATCGTCTCCTGAGATAAGCAACAAAACTGGGCTAACTTGAATTCCAATAAAAATGGCTTTTTTGCTGAAGAAATTCTAAAATTATAACTTATGTCTTTCTTTTAATTATTTATAATCTTATTGTAGATTTTGCGCTATTTTCCTTGCTTTAAATATTTTCTATATTTATTTATATATCACTTATAGATGAAACAGAATTTTGCATTCAAAATCCTCGTTCAATCAGTACATTGAACGAGGGATTTCGAATAAGGTAAATTAGAAAGAAAGCATCATCTTTTTCAATTCAATGAAAGTATTTCTGAATGCTGAGATTGAAGAAAAAATCTTTCCATCACTTTTCTATTTCATTTCTTATGTAAGCAAAAGCAGGGACTTGATGATGCATATGTTGGTTTATTTCAGAAAAAGTGGCAATTTTTCAATTTTTGTAATTTGTTTTTCCCCACGTCTATGGGCATTGCGCAAATTACGTAGACCTCAGGGTTATTCTTGAATCTAAATCTAAGATTCCATTCTGTTGCAATAGAAAATTGTCTTGCTAGTTTTATTCTCAAGTGGTTGTTGAAATAAAGAAAAGAGCGAGGAATTTAACATAAGTTTTCCAAGAAAACCTGAAACTAATAAATTTATTCATCTGATATCTAGAGGACCATGAAAATCAAAACTGCTCTTGAAGGTACCCATGGAATTTGAATTACTGGAACTTGCAGTTCGGCTAATGAATTTAGAAAGGCTCTGGATGAGGAAGATTCAAGTAATTCCAGGTTTTATACGCTTAATTCCCTGTGGTTATTCGATAAGCAGTTACAAGGCCCAGCCGTTGCATAAAGATGCTGGTTTAGATGCACGTAAAAGCTGGATTTATTGCCAGGACTAAACAGGTAGCGTGATAAATGAGAAAGAAATCTTTCTTGAATACTTCTGCCTGTTTATTGCAGCAATAACTCATCCAGTATCCACGCACACTAACAGCTTAGTACATTGACGTATTGTAATTCTCAAACTAAGAAAACGGATTCAATTACTAAACCTGTCTAAGAAGATAAAACGTGCAAACAGAGCCTGGAATTAGCGAATATACAGAAAGTGTAAAAGAAATTGAATTATAAATTCAGTTTCCTTCCTATTTAGATAATAATTAAATTACGTTGGAATGCTGTTTATATGGAAAATGCATTTAATTTTAAAAGACACCAAAATGCAGATGAAATATAAATATAAATGGGAGAATTTTGTTGGGATAAAATGAGTTTGTGGCTAAAGAGCACAGATAGGGATGCACTTGGCTATGCGCACTGTCTGTTTATTTTAAATAATCCTTGTTGCAGGGCTTCTCTGTAATTGGCATTGTCAATCGCACGTTGCAACAGAGCGTTTGGAAAAATGCACAGGATTTGCTGAGTAGGCGCGGTATTGATTTCTAGTGCTGCACCTCCTAATGGTTTGTTTTGGTTGTTTTCGTGATTTTGTTTTTGAAGTTTTTATCGGAGCATTAGAATGCTAATCACTACATCATTGAGTTTTTTCTTCTATCAAATTATTCCTAAATATTGATGTATTCTTGCCTAGAATTTTTAAAACGAAATGCTGTAATGAGAAAGGTTTCTTATTGAAAATATGAAATCGAAATATCACGTTGATATCAATAGCGTTAATAAAATAGATATTGATAGTTATAATGAGCAATTTCTTCTGTGAAAGTTTCTTTATTTCTGAAAAAATATAACTTCTTGAAAAAATATACTTATTTAGAAAAAAATATGTTTTTCAACTAAGTATTCTTGTGAAGAATGCTTATTTAGAAAATATTAAATATTTAAATTGGTACTTCTCTTAAAATCTTTAATAAACAGACTTCACTAGAACGCAATGTTCCTCCTTTAAGCAGTTCACCGCATTGCACAACATCTATGCGTGAATGCAACATTTACAGGGGCACATAGAAACATCCAATGCAAAATAAGGAAGCAGAATAGAGTGACCTCTAAGTATTACAACGACATGAAAATTCATCACTAGTAGCGCTGAGTTTATGCTATATACCAGAGCAGTCCAACCTAAAACGAATTTGTTAACCCATCCTTGAACTTTAAATGGATATCGATCAAATCATACAGAACATTTGGAATATTCGATGAATACTATCATTTAATATTATGAATCTTTAATAATATCATTAATATAGAGCACCTAAGTGGTTATCTAATTTAGGGCCCCGATGACACCACCTCTGCGGTAAATTTCCATCATCTGTTATAAGGAATGTGTGTTTTGTCACGCAATATTCATCTTGCTGTCGGATGGCTAACCATCCAGAAAATATCCTTCAAATATCTTGTCTCATGCCATTACATAAAAAATTAACTGATCGAATCTATTTCCAACAATATTACTCTTCTTTATTAATATAAGTGACCTCTACAATACTGGAAAGTAAGAAATACCCTTCATATAAATAAAGGTCAAAGGCCATGAAATGAGCCCCTACGAACTCCTGTGACTAAGGACCAAATGTAATTGAGTGTACACGTAACATCGTCCTTCGCTGTTGGACTCAATTACCCAATTATTCCGATTCTACTTCGTATTACGAGTATTGTAACCCACCCACACGTTAAGTTCCACCCTCTACATAAAAGTATAATCTTTCTAGCCATCACGTTCAACTGCACATTTTCAGATAACCGTGCTTTGTGATTTAAGCGAGAGTTTTGTCCCTGTTTGGTTGCGATCCAACTTCAATTGATCTGATTTTCTTTATTGCTGAAGGGTCGTGCTGATGTCACTCCTTGACACAGCAGGCGAATTAGTAACACAGTGGCGTAGCTTGAGTTGTCAAGAGAACAAGTTCTCCTTTGGACAGCCAGTCGAGAGCTTTTGTATCGGGCTGGTAATCAGCGCTATACATTCAGAGCCGTTGAAGACAGCTCTGAATAACAGACAATAAGCCCTTCACGCTTAATTAGAGATGATATTCTCCGGTGAACTGCATTCACAAGTGTTGTGTACATACAACTCTCAAAAGAATTTGAAAGTTTCAGAAATAAATATGCTTCAGAATCTTAAGAAAGATCCACACCACATCGTATAAATCCTCTTTCCTTATCTGAATAAATTATCAATTTCGAATCTGAATCGATTCCCTTGTCAATTAATACAATTTAATTTATATATAAGTGATCGAAACAAAAACATTTCTCTTTCCAATTTATAGTTGAATGCAGGAAACCAAATGTAGACTTGACTGTTTCTCTGCAAAACCTCTTTCCAGATGCATTTCTCCAGCTATGCAGTGTAACGTCCCATTACTGTTTCTGGTTACTATTTATCAAAACATTTATTGGCTGTCTGAAGGAACCATGCAAACTACGATACTCTCATTGCAGTCAGGAGTTGAAACGAAACAAAATGGCACTGTTACAAAAACTGAGGATTCGCTGAGGAAATCAAGATGAATGTTTAACCAATAATTAGAAGATAATCGTTACATTTACAAAGACGGATACAAACTATTAGCACTAAACTACTGTCCAAGGGTATCTCTCGAATCCTTGATCTATATTAGACGTAACTCGTACAGAATATTTTAATTAAAAAAGTGTTGGGCTCTGTCTCGCTTACTTTATAGGATTGGTAATGCTTAGACCTATTTTGTTACGTTTGGGCTGAAATTTTGAATTTCATTTTGAAAACTGGACTAAGCAGCATTACCATTTTGTTCGCTGTTATGATTAACACGTTTAAAATTTGCTTCAACCTTTTCTGAATGGGAAAGTTGTTTCCTCTCCTCCGTTTAGCCTTTCGCCCGGATAAGGGCAGTCACAGGGCAAGGCATTGAGTCCATTTTTGATGAAAGCGTTCCACAGGTATTTCCATTCATGCTTGCTGCACCGCTGTCCATAATTCCGTCGTATTCCTGGGTGGAGGATCCAAAGCTCGAACGAACCTTTCCACAGCATCCCAAAGATGCTCCACAGGGTTCATATCTGGTGAATGGGGAGGCCATTTTATGGTGGCAAAATCTGAGAAATGCTCTTAGAACCATGTTCTAGTTACCATGGCTCGGTGGGAAGGTACATTGACCTGATGAAAGAGTCCATTGCACTGTGGGTGCACGGTGCATGAAGGGATGCAGATTTTCTGCAAGGAACGGTCCAGAGATGAATCTATACGTACTAGAGGTCCCAACGCGTGCTGAACACGCCGCAGACCATTACCGGCCGTCCACCTGCCTGAACAGTTCCTTGTTGACATGATGGATGCATAGCTTCGTGCGGTTTCCACCAGATAAACACCCTCCTGTCCGCTCTAAATAACTGGAAACGGGACTCATCGGACAGGCGACCTCGGTCTCCAATCATCCAAGGTCCGGTGCCAAAGTTCTTTCGCCCAGTTGAGGCGTAGAGTGCTTTGTTCTGGTAGGGAATTGTCGGCGGCTCACATAACCTATTGCCGCTAATGATCACCTGATGGTCTTGTTGGAGAAGTTTCTGGCACATCCCTCGTTGAAGTCGGCGGCAATTTGTGCCACTGCTTCTCTCTCTGGTTGGCTGAAACAATGCAAGACAGACGTTGACAGCCACGTTCATCCACCACCATTCTCTGCCCACAAATGGCGTATTCCCAATGCACCCTTAATACTGTCGAACGGGGACAGTGCAATTTCTCTACCACCTCCGCGATAGTGACTCATGGCGTCGGGCACCCACTATCACCTTTTTCAAAGCCAGTTGATACGACGTTTATCCATACTGACAACGAATTACCGTCTACGTGAATGCAGTGTACCTATATACCTGCCAAGCGGTGGGTTCATCCACTAGCGAGAGGGGTGACTGCGTCGCGTTGCCCAGGAACCCCATGAATCCTGTCCATTCAGTATACTTCTGAAAGTGAACAGACTTTATTTGAAGGAAAAAAAATAGCTGTATTATGTAATGTCCTTTTTTTTTCTTTTCTTCAAATAGTATCGGTTTGCGCTTCGGTATAGCTCCACGTGGGCACCTTTGGTAGTACGTAGAATGTCAAGGCGATAGCCGATTTCATATTCCAAGTATTTTGCAATATCTCTTGAGAAATTGAAGTTAGTTCCTGTCCAATCCGGTCTTTTAACTCTGTAACTTAAACTTTTTTGAATACGACTTGGCCTTTACGCATCCCCATAAAAAGAAGGCCACAGGTGTGATATCCGAGGAACGAGAAGGCCGTGGAATGGGCGTCCTCGTTCCCCGAAATTCTTTATTGAGGGAAATCGCGCACATGTAAGCCCCAGTGTGGTGGTACCTCATCATGCTGAGAGAACGCGTGTGGCAGCATATTTTCCAGCTGAGGTCCGGAATACAATTCGAGCATATCTAGGCAATTTGCGGAGTTCACACTTCTTTTCATGAAGAAAAATGGCCCAATCGTGTAGTTGAAGGACGTTTACCTTGGGACTATCACGCTCGTGTTCATGAACTAAGCGAGGATTTTAGGATCCCCAATATGCGACAATTGGATCTGTTAACTTTACCAGACAGGTGGAATCTCGCGCTTCATCACTGAAAACGATATTTTACAGAAAGTGCACATCATCGTCTTCGGTTGAGAATACGAACAACAGAGTTCCTTTCATTGTGGTTTGTCGAGAGGCTTAAATTTTCTGGACGATTTGTTCTTTGTAAGCATAAAGTTTAATCTCTTACTAATCACCATTTACAATGTTGATCACGGTATTTGCAGTTACAGACAGATTTTGAGGAATTCAGGTAAACATCTCCTGAATTTCCGAAACTTTATCTGGAGATACACTAGGCCTACTTGCTCCTTTCTGGTGCAGCATACACAGCTGGTTTCTTGTTACTGTTTCAATCATCGCCTCATTGATTGTTCTTTAAGTGGATCTTTATGGAATTTGGGTTGAAACGTGTTTTTACAGTCACTGGAGATTTGGTATCCCACAGCCACATCACGAACATTCCTTTCTCATGCACTGTCGTCATTTTCATGCTGCACTATCGCAATACCTGCTGGTATCAAGGCTCCTAACCTCATGAGAAACTAATTGAGTTGCTTTTATAACTGCAGCAAATCATTTTAATTAAATTTCATATTTAGGTGAACAATTTATGTACTTAGCGAAATTTTAACATCAATCTCAAAAAATGACAAAAACATCCAGATGACAAATATCCTATATATATATATATATATATATATATATATACACGCGCGCACACACACCCCTCGATGCCTATTAATTGTAGCACTCTGTATATTAAAAAAAGATGTACCGACAATCTCATTTAGATGAAACCAATTTCAAATATATGAACATGTTTATTTCCAATTAGATGAGAAGCAAGGTCTGTGGTTGGCAGTCACAAACTGCCCGATTTCCTTCCAAATTTTGAAAACTAAAGACGAGAATCAATGTAGCTAAATGGCCTTATCATGCATGCAATCTGAAAATATCTTTGATGACTTGGTTGTCCAACCCATTATTGGACAACGAAGCCGTGTGCGGAATTTTATTTTGTGGAGCATGATAACACCATATCAAATCTTTCCTGGTGTCTCTTTCGACGAACTTTTTCCGAAAGTTTATTTAATGTTCTTCATTACGGTCTCGTCCTTTGGGAGAAGGTTCACGAATAAGAGGCCTTAAGCAACCCAAAAGATTATTTTGCGTATTTTTTTCTCCGCAGATGGGACTGTGTATAATATTTTTGGTTGATGGTATGCTTCCATATCATGTACCCCACTTTTGACCCTGGATTGACACAATGGACCATGTTTTCATCGATGGGAATGATTATGTTCGTGGACGCCCCTTTGGTTATATCGTACCAGATAAGATATTCTAAAGAGTTTTGCATAGTTTTTATGCGCATAATTTATGTTGCTCAGTCAATTGTTTTGGCACCCATCGTGATGACATCTTCCTGTATCTAAACGTGGCATGGATTATTTCATGAAATACCTTTGAACTTGCATGTTCTCTTTCGAGGAATATTTTACCATGTGCTTCAAGTACGAAAAGCTGCGTGTAAAATTGAAATTCAACATACCTGTCCTCTCAGATAAGTTTGTCACAGCGACAAATGTCTTCATAAATGGAAAAACGTGGCCTTTCCAGCCCTAGGACACCACACAAATGAGCGCGTTGGGATTAGAACAGTAAACTGCATAGAAACATGTTTCCTGCTCTTCACGCGTTTCCCATATACGACAATACGTTTTAGGTGAAACTCAGTATTGCTGCTTGCATACATCATAAGTCTCAACTCAGTATTTGCTCAACTTTTCAGTCAGTCACTTTTTTGGATGTCATATGCGAATGAGAGGACCTATGGCGCTTTTCGAGTACCTTACTATACGAGCAAATACTCGTATCCCTTCAAACATTGCCCATAAGACGTTTCCATTTGCACTCACAGCGTACCATGCCTATTTGTAATTTACTCAGGTCTCCTACAATCTCCTCTACGTCACAATCTCCCCTTTATATTCCGAAAAAATATTCCGCATCAATAATACAATTTTTATACTGATAGGTCAGAAATAGTTACTCAAAGTGGTAATAAACAGGCAAAGAAATCAAATTGTTCAATAATCTTATTCTTTCTTCATTAAATCGACTCATGCGGATTAAGCGGTAAAGTTTCCCACGATTAGCCCAATGTAATTGGTGCAAACTTTGAATTTACAAGTAACTTTGTAAGGATTTTCATCCCATCATTTTCTGGATTTGTGAAATCGAAGAGAACCGTTTTCCTGGAGGCACAAGTAAACACGATTCTGCTTACAAGATTGCAGTATACCTGTGGCAAAAGACTTAAACAATACGTCACTTTAACAGAATATACGAGTATTTCCGTTTGATACGTTTAATTTAATTGCAGTATCACAAGGAAGTGGAGTTGTACCAGTTTCTTTTAGCCAGCATTTACAGTTAGGATACACCATCAGAAAAAGTGAATTTTTGCTCTGAAGTATTTGTTTGAAAAATGTTATATCTTTGAAATATTTAACAATAAGATTATTTATGGAGGAGGTCATTATACAAGGGGGTTTGTTCTTAAGAAAGTTTGTAATGATGCTATGAATCGGATGTTTTGTCATGTAATCTCATCAACTTAATGAGGGCCTGCCAGTGAAGTGGTTTCTAAAAAAATGTGATGCAAAGTTGAGAGATTAATCAGGAACATGACACCTGCTCCGGAATCAAATAAAAAACAAAGTTGACTCGGTATGGAAGGTTAAGTAGTAGCAGTAGTGGCATGTGATGCAAGAAAGCAAGTGTATGAGCTTATGCAGCATCAGCCAAAAAAAAAAAAAAAAAAGAAAAAAAAAAAAAATCACACCATTCCCTCCAAATGCCTGTCCAGTTCCTCCTTAAATTTATTCAACCTATCAACTTCCACAACGACAGATGGAAGTTTGTTCCAGCAATTAACCACCCGCTGGCTAAAGGCAAATTTCATTCTACATCTGTCTTTTCTTAATTTGAATTTATGCCCCCTTAGGTTCGCAATCTGAACAAGTGGAAGAATCCCATCAGAATTCAGCGTGCTCAACCCATTCAAGGCCTTATACACCTCAATCAGATCACCGCGCAGGTGCCTAGTCTCCAGCCACTGCAATTTGCAGAACTTAAGCCTCTCTTGGTAAGAGGATCCCTTCATTCCCCTCACCAATCTCGTTGCCCTTCTCTGTACACGCTCAAGTAAATCTACATCCTTCCTAAAATGAGGCCTCCAGACCTGTACGCAGTACTCAAGGCGTGGCCTGACCATTGCCTTATACAGAGGGACAATCACCTCCTTCTCCCTGCTAGCAAAATTCCTATATATCATTGACAAAACCCCATGACCTGCCCTGGCAGCCTGTCTGCATTGCTCAGAAAACTTCATATCTGACTGCACAATTACTGCCAGGTCTTTTTTATTTTCTACCACCTTAAGTGTAGTACCACACAGTTGGTACGTTTCTCTGGGGTTACTTCTACCCATATGCAGTACTTTGCATTTGTCAAGGTTAAACTTCAGTTGCCACTTCTTAGCCCATCTGCCCAAATTATCTAGATCCTGTTGCAGTAGCACACTGCCATTACTGTCATTAACAACCCTGCCAACCTTTGTATCATCTGCAAACTTCGACATTAAGCCTGATATACCTTCATCAATATCATTGATAAATATACAAAACAACAGTGGACCTAACACCGAACCCTGTGGGACTCCACTAATAACATTAGTCCAAGAAGAGCAGCACCCATTGATTACCAACCTCTTGTCTTCTCCCACTCACCTATCCTTTTATCCATTGTAGCAACTTACCCTTAATACCATTCTGCTCCAATTTGTACAATAGTCTTCCATGCGCAACAGTGTCAAAAGCTTTCCTGAAATCCAAATATATGATATAAAAATTATTTTTTGCATCCAGTTTCTTTGAAACCACATCATAATATCCTATCAAATATGTCAGACAAGACTTTCCCTTAACAAACCCATGCTGTGTCTGAATTATTGCTGCAGTCTTGTCTAGATGATCCTGCAATGCATCTTTAACCAGTGACTCCATTATTTTACCGGGAACAGAAGTTAAACTAACTGGTCTGTAATTACTCGTGTCACCCTTCGATCCCCCTTTGTGAATTGGGGATACATTTGCACATCTCCAGTCCGTGGGAACCTCCCCTGAGTCCAAGGATGCTCTCATAATTATGGCTAAGGGTTTGCTTAGTTGCTTTGCCGCCTCCTTTAATATAACTGGATAGATCCCATCCACCCCAGGTGCTTTTCTTATGTTTAACTTCAACAATTTCTCCTCCACTTTGCTTTTCTTATGTTTAACTTCAACAATTTCTCCTCCACTTTGCTTTTCTTATGTTTAACTTCAACAATTTCTCCTCCACTTTGCTCTTCAGTTATTACAAAATCATTAAGCACCCTGCTACCATTTGATAACCTTCTGCCATTTTCAAACCTTAATAATTCCTCATGTGTGAATGTAGATGCAAAATACTCATTCAGTTTGTTTGCTATCTGAGCAGGATCATCAACAGTCGAACCATCGATGTCAAGTGGACCAATCATATTCATCCCCTTCCTTTTAGAGTTTATATAAGTAAAGAAATCCTTGCTGTTTTTCTTAGCATCTTTTGCCAAGGATTTCTCGTAATCCGCCTTCGCCTGCCTAACCTTCTTTATGACCTGATTACAGACTAGCTTATATCTGCCATAGGCTTCTGAGTCACTTGATAATTTATATGCATCCCATGCATTTTTCTTCTCTATTACGAGTCTCATTAGTTCATTAGATAACCATTTAGGCCTAAACCTTGAACAATATTTCTTAATAGGTATGAATCTTTTAGTAGCATCCACGATTAATTCCTTGAATGCTTCCCACTTAGAATTTACTGTTGGTAACATCGTCAGTTGATCCCACTGTATAGAACTTAAAAACTGTCGGAGACCACTGTACTCGCCTTTACGGAAGCAAAAACCCTTTCCTTTACCCCTGATGGTAATTAAATCTTTAAGTAAATCGCACATCAGTACAATGTGATCACTGCCACCTAATGGTCCCTTTATCTGCAAATTCTTAATACAGTTATTAATTTTTATTAATTCTTAATTTATACTTATTCTTAATTATTAATTCTTAATTATTAATTTAATTTAATTTAATACAACTAATTAATTCTTAATAAGTTGAGTTGGTACGGTATGGTTAAGTCGGTATTTGTTTCTCTAGGACTACAAGATGATAAAAAGCAAGCGTACTGACAGGTACTCTTTAATAAATCCAAAGATTGAACATCTTTGGATTTATTAAATAACTTGCTTAGAATTATCAAGAGTTTGACCGCAATAGAATAGGAATCTGAAGAATTTTTACAGTAGTTAATGGTAAGATTTGTGTCCCAAAGAGATGAAGTCTAATTCTGGAAATCCAAATATCAAAAAAGTTAGGGTGGAAAAGAAATACAGAATTTCACTCACTCCTACCAGAAAATGGTAGGAGTGAAAGTTTAGTGATGCACTGTAAGGAAATATTAAGATTAGGAGATTTAAAACAGTGTTACAACCAAAAACTGGAATATAAATTGTCATATTCATTTATAAGGTACTAGTTGTGATTTCTTATCGTGTATGAAGTCTACACAATGTGCGAACTTAAATCCACCATAACTGTGGAAAAAAAAAACATTTCCTCCGTCTGAAATTGAACTGTAGCCCCTGACTGAAGAGGTCTTCAAGAACTTTAATTATCCAAAGCGATTCAAGCCACTGTACTATCAAGAATGAAGACTTAAGATGGACGGTCTGGTGTATGCAGATAGGTTTGTACAGTATTCAAGTAGACATAATTTGGGAATGGTCATTAAATAATAGCCAGTTTTATCAATATAATTGGAAAGGGAACCAGCTGGAATTAAAAGCGTTAGAGTCAACCAAGGAAAATTATTTCACTTTTAAGAAAGTTAGACCAAAAGAAGTTGAGATAAAGGGAAGGAGACGAAAGATTTTCAAAAATCTGAGACAATTGCAGGAAGGGAGGAAGACTGCACCAATGCAGGAGACTAAGTATTTCCTCCTTTTGGCCTCTGAATTTATTTGTGCAGTAGAGTGGTGGTAATTGTGCAGTAGTTTTAAAATTGAACAGAAATCAAGGGATGAGTAATTATGGTGAATCAGATAATTAGTAGTTCGAAAAACAGATAGATGAGATTCCTTTAAAAAAAGTACAGTTTGGTGAAGTTGTAACTGAATAGTTCTGTTCTATGTCCATTTCTTCTCCTTCCACTCCATTAATTTCACTTTCGTTTCTGCTCGCTCTGCGTGTGTTCTCATCCTGCTTCATCTTGACTTTTCCGTTGGTCCACAGTCCGTGTTGACCGTTTCCTCTTTTCCATTTTAGTTTCTCTTTTCTTCTAGATATTTCTGCATTTTGGCTCTGAGATACTAGCTTTCATGGGAAATACATTCCATGCACGACTTGAAGTTTTCCCTTCGAAGCAATTTTTAAAAAAGTAACCTTGAGTGTCAATAGAGATTTCAAAGCGGAGAAAAAAAAATCAAAAAGAAACCACGACCGGAAAATACGTGCGCGGATTTAACTAAAGAAATACAAGAGCCAGACAACTTCAGCGAAAAATATTCCAGTAGCGAATCACTCTCGTGACAGACAGAAAATAAGAAAATCAAGTTGGAAAACTGGTTCGTTTATCATTCCTTGTTTCGCGAGCTAACTTTTGTTTTAAATTACGCTGGCTGTTGCAAACTGCATCTGAGCACACATGAACGAGTTGTCGCTGATACTTTTCGTAACCCCCAAACGGTAACCATGGATACAACAGCCTCCCGACATTAAGGAAATAGCCAAGGGCAGTTTGACACAATTGCTACGTATCAATTGTCACCATACTGGCATTCCAAAGAATAAGTTCCAAAATCTGTGCACGCGAACTACATTCTAATCCTTATCTTTGTAATTTAAAAAAAAAGGGTAAATTTTTCACTGAAGTTGGTAACATGTCTTCTATCGTTTTCAGCTGTGGGCCCTAAAAAAACCTTTGATAATTACCTTAGTTTTTATCGAGAAGATTAATGGACTAATTAAGTCCATAATTTTCACAGCTACTTTCTTCCACAAAGGCACGCTCGTGTTTTTATTGCGGTGGGTTAACTACTACTAAGACAGGACACGTTCGAAGGAGATTTTAGTGGCAAATAAATTTCAGGAAACACCGAAAATAGGAGCGCTTCAGAATACTTCCATGGTTAAAAAATTAATTGGTCAATCGAGAATGTAATGAAGAAAGTCGTAGTGACAAATTAGCCCCACGCTTAATGTCTGTACGATCTCCCAAGCTCTCTTCAGTCATACCTGACCTAACTGACACTCAATCGTCAATTACGTCGGATACAAAAGGGAAAAAAAAAGATTTTTTTTCACTTTTAAAGAGACCAAACAAATTATCTCAACGCCACTCCAAAATTACTCGCTAATTTGTTTTCTCCTTTATGTCCTCTTTCACTTCTAAGATGTCTTTATTTTTAATTCTTCGGCCTGTTTTTTTTTTTTTCCATTTTTTAATTTGACTTTCCCTTTTATTATTACGGATTGCTTCTATCTTTATCTGAATCTATTGGCATCTTCATCTATCCTTCCATTAAACTCCGTGCAGCAGCAACGAAACATGAACATTTTAATTTCCCTGATGGCTGATACCAATCAGCTTGATAGCCGCATTTAAAACCCAAAAGGAAAGATAACTTATTCGCCCACAGAGACAGTTGTTTCCATGATCCCAAACAAAACATCAAATAAACGTTTAATTAAGTCAATAGGAAATAAATCGCAATCAAGCTTTCGTGTAGAAATGGAATCATTCATTTTTTCACCTTTCTGTCGTTTATTTTGAATACCTATGGGGGAGTGGACATTTTTCGGTAGCTAGAAAATGGGAGAAATTCTTTTTAATGAAGCAATCCACGTGATAGTTCTCAATGTCTGTGACCACACATTGGGAGATTTACAACTGGTCGACAATCTCTGCAAATGTTCCATCTACTGGTTCTTCATTTGGCTCATAACTGAATATTCTGTTCAATACTGGCCATTCCTCTGTGCTCCATTAATCCAGTGTTCTTCGCCTATCGCCACTAGAGATTCTCTCTAATTCGTTCTTCTGGTCCTTTCATGTAATCTTTTAATAGCAGCCTTTGTCGGCGCGTGATAAGCTCTGCTTCCCCGATGGACTGATAACTTAGCATTCACTACTGCCTTGAGACGCTTAAATGCAGCGGAAAAGCCTTTCCAGAGCTGAAGGAAGAGTCGGCATACTGATTGGCTATTAAAATGAGGAAAGTATTCTTATTTGCACGTCTTCAGTAGATGGATGGTAAATAGCTCCAAATTACGCTTTGTATCCCTTAACATACATTTCCCTGTCTCGAAATAAAATTTATTTCGAAATACAGAAAGATCTTTGCATATTTTCTCTTTCACTCTTTCTATCTCATCAACGAATATAAAAATTGTTTTATTGAAAATGGCCACGTTTTGATGAAGATCTTCAAACCTCTCGGACCTTCCTTAAACAATCTCAAACCGAATAAAATTATTGCAAAACAGGCACACATTCCTTCCTTGACGCTTTTCTTCTCAGCATTTTCTTAATTCTAAATACAGAATGTCCCAAATTAAATTCACCTACCCTTGAGCAAGTTGCGAAGTATTCAAATACGCAACTGGCAGTATTTGATGGATGTACATTGTGGACCATGCGAAAGACATTCTTAAAATTTAAAAATAAAACGTTTTTCCATTAGGTAGAATTCATTTGATGCTAGACAGAACGACTTATATAACGAAAAATGGAATGATTGTTTGCTAAAAAAACAACCATCGTTATCAAGGACAACTAGAAAGTCACAATGGATAAATAGAATACAGATCAGTGATTTAATTCCTCTTTCTGCAAGGGAAAACACCCGAAACGGTCACTATTTATGGAGAAGAATGATCAGGTTACAGTGATGTTGCACATTGGTATAAACAATTCAAATGTGGAGGAACCTTGGCGCATGAGGAAGAAATTCCAGAACGCACAGAAACTGCTGTAAAAGAGATTGCAGTATTAGCGTCAAAGAACTAACTGCAGAGATCCAAATTAGTGTTGAATCTCTAGAGAACATCATATATCAACAGTTGCATATGAGTAATGTGTCTGCTAGATGGGTTCCAAGACTTCAGATCCTTTACCAGAAGGATCTGAAGTCTGCTCAGATCTAGAAGCTAGCCTCCGAAAGTGTATTGAAAGTGTCATTTTGTCTGGTGACTATGTTGAAAAATGTGATACATGGTGGTTGTTTCAATCTTCTAACAACTACTGCTGAGCGAGTACCCATCTTTTTTGAAGCCCTTCTTATATGTGCATTGATATTATCTTTCATTATGTGCACTAATTCTTTTAAATAAAGAATTAATAATACAAAGATAGTAAATTACAGTTTTTGTCTCTAAGAACGTTACTTTCTTCCTTTCTCTAAAGAAAGATGTTTGTTATTCAAGTTCAAGAAACTGCGCTATTCAAAAATAAGAATAGATTTCTGCCTCAACTGTTTTCTATAGAGCAACTAGACAAGCTCTGTTTCTCCACCATGCACATACTGAGATCATGTCCGCATCAGAAATGCGTCTGCAGTTTCTGGGTTTTGTCCGCTCCATCCTTTATCTCTAATTCATGCCATCCGAGTCTTTTTTTCCCCTGCTCACCTTTCTTTTTTAGAGGAGAAAATTAGTTGAATAGAGTGTCTCTGAGTTCTGTTAATAATGAACACGTTACTGTGTTGCTCATAATTCAGAGAGCAAACACGGCAGTGCGATGTAAGTGTAGCGAAATGTGAAGGGCTCTGACGTATTCGTTCAACTAGTTAGCTTCTGCAGCTGCAAAATTGCCTTATGCTGTGAGCGTGACATGTAACCCTTGTCAAAACAAAGAGGAGCGAAGCCCTCGCTTAAGAAATTACGTTAATTCGCCGGGGGAGCAGCATGTTTTGCAGATGTAGAGAGAAATTATCCTCTTGTCAGTCTGGAGGAACACCATCTGCGATGCACATTCCCATTCCCGAGTTTCTTTCTTCTGAAATGTGAATAAATATGCTGGATCTTTAGACCAGTCTTGTGGAAACGGAAAATGCTTTTCGCTCACTTTAATTTTAAAAGACTGTTTTTTTTTAATGTTTGTAACTCTAATAAACTTCAATTTTAAATCTAGGAGTCTGAATTTTCTAATTGCTGTCTATCCGCGACTATGGGGCTGTTGAAAAAGTAGTGGCAACGTGGCTGCTGCAAAGTATTTTACCGATACATTCCCTTAATGTATCTGATTGACAGATTACATTTGAGTTTTTTTACTGCAGCCGGGTTGTCACTCCTTTTTGAATAACTCTATTGAAATAGTGTTTAGGATTTGTTTTCTTCTATTTTTTCTGCTTAAAACTGCAATTTTTCTCTTACATACTATCAATAACTATTCACCAATCTCTAGAAGATTTTTTTGTTTTTTCCCATCTGTTTCCACCCAGCGTTCCCTTTCTTTATCCGAGCTACTAGAATTTCTGCCGTTGCCCATATCTCCCTGCGTTTCTGACTCCTCCCAAAGTATTCCAATTACATGTTTCTCGATATTGACACAGAACTACAGCAGAAAAGTTCAGGAAGTTTGCGGAACGTTATCTACGGAATCGTAGGAATGTCGCTTCTATAACAGGGCGGTGTCATCTGCGGTGGACTGAGTAGTGTCGTTTGACGATTAAGGAAACGCGAGATGTCGAAACACACGCGATGTCACCTGCTTTCTTGGTGCAGTGAACAAAGTCGCTGATAGAAGAGTGAAACCTCTTCCTTAGGGAATCTAAGTGACGTCAAGCTGTTTAATTTTGGAAAATAGGCTCAGTCTGCACTCAGTCGTATCATGAATGTTCTCGTCAGAATAACAGTCTCGGCAGACGACCACCATCTACCAACCATCGTCTGCATTGAAAAAAAAAAAAGTTTGGAATTTCCTTCTATCGACAGTGAATTCTTTAAGATGACCTTTATGAGGTCCGAAGCAGTTTAAATGATCTAATAGCCTTGTAGGCGGGTTGTAATGTAGTTTTTTTTGCTCTCAGGAGTTTTATTACTGAATGTATTAAGTTAGGATGCTGGGAGTTTGTAAACTAAATCTTCACATGTTGGCAACACTTCGTTTATTCATGTTTCTTGACCTTGAGAGTTCCATCCAGCAGTGCTTATCAGTGTGAACTTAGTTAAGTTTTGAGATTATCGTGCCAAACTTGTGCTGAAAACCGAGTAAGGCGTCTTCAAGCGTTTGAACAATCCGAACTTTTTTTATATTTGTGGTAAAAAATATTGGAGTGAAACTCAGTGATCAGGATAAACAATGCACTCCACAAAGTTGCTGAATCCCTGTTGAAGCATTGAGAATGTGGAAGGCTATGCCATTTGCAATTCCCATGATTTGGTGGGAGCCTACAAATCACTGTGATGACTATTAATTTTACTCAGTTAATGCAGAGATACAATGCAAAGAGTAAGAAGGCATTGTGTATTCTAATATTCAATTTGCCATTAGACTAGTCAAACATGAAGAACCTTGGATTCTATTCCCTCCACTTATATTGGAGAATGTAGCAGCAAGAGTGATGAAAGTGATGCTTGCATCTGAAAGTGAAACTGAAGTCTATGCATCGAGACATTAAATACAGCCCTCAACCGTTTGTGCAGTATAAACTCAATATCTGGTAAGGGATTTAAATTTACCAAAGGAATCTGCAGAACTCCTTGACTTAAGTCTAAAAATCTCCTAGCACATGGTATGTTTTTCTAATGGTACAAACACAGAGTACGAGAACTATCCCTCACTTTTGATGTGTTTTGCAATAATATGAATGCCTTAATGAACCGTTTAGGAATTAGTTTACAGTCCTACACAGTGGAGACTTTTTGACTCATCAAAGAGAAGTCTCAAAGTGTGTTGCTCCACAATAGAAATAAATGTGGACAAATTCCAAAAGTTCACTCTGTGCATTTGAAAGAAATATGAGAACTTGAGGTTATTGATAAATATTAAGTATGAAGAACATGGTTGGTTGGTTGGTCTGTGCTGCTTTAAAGTGATATGTTACTTGGACAGCAATCTGGCCACACAAAAATGCCTTGCACTGGAATACCAAGGTCTAGCTAAAGAGGGGGAAGTTTGTTGCCTAGATCAAAGAATATAGTTCATTAACCACTGATAGACTCCAAACTGTCCTCCTTTAACTTTTGCACATAAAACTGGGTTTTGATAAAAACACTTTGTGAAAAGAGAAACAGACATGGATTAGCTTCAGATCTGTTGTTGAGAACTTCTTAGGGAACAACAAGGATCCATACTACAAGAATATAGTTGAAAATAAGTTGGCAAACTTCAAGAACCTGGGCTGCAACATGAGTTGTAAAGGTTCATTTTTTATACTCCCACATCGACTACTACTCAGAAAATCTAAGAAGTGAACAACAATGTGAGAGGTTTCACCAGGAAATTAAAGACAGAGTAAGGTACTAGGGAAGGTAGAATGTCAACATGATGGCTAACTATTGCTGGATGCTGAAGAGGGACTATAAAGTAGGATTTGCAAGAAAGGAAATTTGACCCACGTAGATCAGTGTTTAAAATTAGAGGACTTTAATTAGTGGACTTTACCACACTGCCCTTTTTAAGTGTTTCAACATGTATTTAAATATAAAAGTAGGATTTTGTTATAATTTCAGTGCACATATTATGCCAAAAATTAATAAAAATTTGTGAAAAATCAGTTTCTTAATAATCAGATTGATTTTTAAGAACCCCAACGTGATGGAAACAAACGGAAGTCATTTTTGAAACCAGCATTAGAAAATGATTCAGAAACATATTTGAGAAACACATTTCTGTGAAAACATCAGTGACTTTTGAAGGTTGCGAAATTAGAAGAATCTCATTTATGCAAACTCCTTGGAAGCTTATCCGCCTACCCTTATAACCCAACCACGGTACAAGCCTAATTACCAACTCCTTTCAATAAGAACTATAGTGCGGGTTGTAAATCCAACGTCAGAAGATGCGCATTACACAGCCGGCATCCATAAATGATCTCTACTTTTCGTCTCTGGACAACCCACCCCATGTGTATTTCTTTAAAAAAAAAACGCAACTTACAAAAGAGAAATTAAACTGCGAACAAGGTTCTCTTGAATCCCAATCTTTAACTTATCCGTAGAACCTTTTAGTATTAGTGGAAAATTATGCAAGAAAGTAACAGATTATCAGCCAAAAAAAAACTTTCCACATATGTCCATCTCCTCCAATAATTTTTCTAGGTCTTTCTTGAATTTATTAAGCTATCCACTTCCACAACAACAGAAGGAAGCCTCTTTCAACGATCAACCACCCGCTGGCTGAAGGAAAACCTCCACACTTCTATCCTCCAATCATCCTTCTCAATTTGAATTTATGCCCTCGTGTGTGTAGTCCGAGAAAGAGGAAGAATTCCATCGACATTGAACTTAATCCATTCCAGGCTTAAACGCCTCAAATCAGATGCCCCCGCAAGTGCCTAGTCTCCGGACGCTGCACTTTGAACTAAAGCATTTCTTGGTAAGAGCACCCTTTTATTCCCCTCACCAATCTAGCTGCCCAACTCTGCACTCCCTCCAGGAGATCCACGTCCTTGCTAAAATGTAATTATAATATGTAATTTATCTTTGTAGATTTAAAACTCGTGGCCGATATCGTGGCTGAAATGAAAGAAAATGCAATTACTTTTAGACAAGGGTGCTGTGACTGAGAAAGGTATTCAGAATTTGGTGAAGAACGTGGAACTATAAAAATGTTGAAATATTTCAGGAGAAAGAAGGTCAACTTGAAATTGCAGCTGTTATTTGTATGACGTTTCGAAACTTTAAACAAGACAATGTCTTGGGATTAAAATCTCGTCGGAAAGTCGAGGACTTTTTCAGTCGACACTGTGATTAGTCTCTCACATTGAGTGAGTAGGTGCTTCCCCTCCCCTTATTAAAGTTGTTATCGAATACATGAATTTTTTTCTCTTATAATGGAAAGAACTATTGTTGGCACTACTTTGTTCACAGCCCTCGCACAGATAATATTCATGGATCAACTCCAAAAGGGATTTTACAAAACATCTTATAATAATATTACTATCAACTTCGATCCATTTATTCATATGGATCGAAAAAAAGAAGCACTAAGCCGAAATGAAGTTAGACACTAAGAAATATAACGTTACAACTTTAGGAATAAAGTGTATGGTGAAAGTGAAGAGGGCACTACGAACTATAAAACTCCACGATGCACTTTCTTTATTGCTCTTGCGTGTTACACAGTTTAAAGTATTATTTTATTACCTGGGCGTTTTAAAGGGAATTATACGACTTGAAGGAGCGAACGCTGCTTCTCTCCATCTCTGTATTATTTAATACTTCCATGGAGAGGCGAGGCTTAAATACTCGTATGAACGCCATTGCCTCTTGGGTTTATGGGATCGTTAAACTGGTTGGACATTGATCCCACCGCAAGGCGTTGGGCAGTATTTTGGTTACCAAGTCCTCAGCAGTAAAACTGCAGCCTAAATGATCCACAGTAGATTTATGTGTTCAAAAAACAAGTTTGTCTTCGCAACTTTAAATTAGGATTTAACTTGTCGGAAGGACCTAAATTGCTGCCTTTTTATTTCTTGTAAGTTTGCTCTTTCGGTAGATATCCATGTTCATGTCAAAGTAATATTTCAAAGATATTGACGTTCTGTCAGAAAATCAGTCCAGTAAGAGGAAAAGGATACAAATCAGAGATAACTAGGATACATGTATCATATTATAACAGCTTTACTTAGGTTCCACCATCCATTAAGATAATCTACATTATCTTAATGGATGGTGGAAGTTTTATAAAAAGGCTTATTGTCCACAGCTAAAGTCACATTTCTTTATAAATTCCATAGTTATTTGAAAGAAGCTTGTGGATATGTCTAACCTTAATCTATAGATGGGAAAGGCAATCTCCTGGTAGATAAAAGAAAGTACCACACGAAAGGTTAAGGCAGTTGAAATCCAGGCAGTTGAAATTATTGCAATTAGAATAATTGGGATAAAAGATTTCATGGTAAAACAGGAAATTGCATTTAGAAAAGACAGTTGAATTTTCTTATAACATTCATGGATCAGTGTCTTTGAGGAAACCATTTTTTCTTGGTTCAATTGTATTCTGGACATATTTATCAAAGTCATATCCCACAATAAATACGACATCCAGATCTTCTGCTTCAAAAACTCAAGAGATCACGAGTTGAAACAATATTTCTAAAAAATTAGCTTTCTGAAATTAACCAATCAGCACTTTCTGGGATTGATATTAACACCATTTAAAACAACCCAATTCGAGAAAGAATTTATGGCAACCCGAAGATTATCTGCATCGATTTGACTGCTGAATAAAGTTGAGTTGCACGTCATAAACAAACATTGATACTATTTATCTCTACGAAGTCCATTCAATGTTGACGAAAATGTGTGCAAATGAACATAAAGGAGGTCCACATAAGGTCCAGCTCATGTTTTTGTTAACGACCGTCCAAAAGTGATTGGAGTTGCGAAATTGACTCTCTCTCCTTAACAATTGAATTTGCTGTGAATATCTAACCACACCGATGAGTGGAAGAACAGTTGAACACTCCAATGTTGAACATTCCAGACACGAGGCCTTATGATTGATTTGTTAGACCAGGACCTACTAAATGATCTGTTTCTAAACAACAATATATTACAAGAAGTAGTCATCCCTCTTTTTTATATATATAAGAGATATGTTGCTGCCACTGCTTTTTGAACAGCCCTCTTAATTTCCTTCTATGGCCCATTTTTATTCTTCTTGGTTTCTGTCTTTAGAATTATCTAATATTGTATTTTTTTTTCACAGATAAATAATGTAATTAAGTCTGATGGAGATTTTCTTCTCTTACCATTAAAGGTTCGCTTTAAGAATCTTTAATGGTAAGAGCAGAAAATGGTAATCTGAGTCTTATGAGACGTTTTATAAACCGAACAACACATTGTTCCTTCTCTCGTGAAGATATTATCTACATTAAACGCATTTTTATTGCAAGACATCACAAATTCGCCACATTCATTTTGTTTCCTTACAGTTAAAAAAAAAGTAATTAGACAACAAGAATTTTCAGCATTAAAGAAAAAAGTTTTAAACATTACAGAAGAATTCAGAGCGAAAACAGACAGCATTTCTAGTTGGCAATAAGATACCTTGACGAATATTTTTAATTCTGAGACAGTTTCTTCGTTTAAATTATAAAAAAAATTACAAGTAGGTGGCTAGCTACACCGATGAGCCAAAACATTATGACCAGTGAGTCGTTATGCAAATCGAAGCAACTGCAGGTGAACTACTGCGCGTGCGCGAATTAGGACAGTATAAAAAATCTGATACGGAACTCCGTTAACAAGTGTTACTCTTATTCTTCAGATGGGAAAGGCAGAGGACAAGCGAGTTTGACAAAGCCCAAATTGTAATGGCCAGACGACTGGGTCTGAGCATATCCGAAACGGCACGGCTGGTGGGATGCTCACGGTCAGCCGTGGTTAGTACTTACCGAAAGTGGTCCGAGGAGGGGGAACCCACGAACCGCCGGCGAGGTGTTGGACGACCACAGCTCATCGATGCTCGAGGTGAGCGAAGGCTCTCCCGGATGGTACGTGGCAACAGAAGGGCGACTGTGGCGCAACTCGCCGGTAATTTGAATGCTGGTGACGGGAGCAACGTGTCACAACACACAGTACATCGAACCCTGCTGAAAATGGGACTGCGTAGCAGCAGGCCTTCTGAGTGCCCATGCTAACCACGGTTCACCAGCAACAGCGCTTACAATGGGCACGCGAGCGTCGAAACTGAACCTTGAGTGATTGGAAGAAGATCGTCTGGTCCGATGAATCACGTTTCCTGTTTCTCTATGTGGACGGCCGGGTACGTGTGCGTCGTTTACCTGCGCCTGGATGCACCGTGGTACGAAAACAAGCCGGTGTCGTGCTTTGGGCGATGTTCTGCTGGGATACCCTGGGTCCAGTCATTCATGTGCCGGTCACTCTGACGTCTACTACCTACCTAAGCATCACTGCTGACCAGATACACACTTTCATGGCAACGGTTTTCCCCCTCTGGCGGTGCAGTCTTTCAGCAGGATAATACGCCATTTCCCACCGCCCGGGTTGTTCAAGACTGGTTCTTAGAACGTGAGGAAGACTTCCAGGTATTGCCCTGGCCTCCACATTCCACAGATATCAATCCCATCGAGCATGGCGTCCATACCTCGCAGGAACTGCGTAATTTTTAAACTTAACATCACTTCTAATAGAAGACATATTGTAAAAATTATTTGAACACTTGGAGAAAAACAGAACAGTTTAGAGATATTTAAGCCTGCAGGGCTTCCTTTCAGCTGTAATATAGCGATTAGTCTTCGTGGAATACGATTTACACCTGGTTTGACCCGAGTAGTGTTTAAGCGAACAAATGACGTCTATAAAAGCCCTTCCTGCCGTCCTTTAATCCATTAGAGCTCTTCTATTGGGCTAAGATCAGCGCTCTGAGAAAACCTCTCCGTCTATCATTCTCTCAACAAAAAAGCAGTTAAAAATCGAACTGTGGAAATTCAGAGGGTGTGTTTCGATTAACAATGTTTGAGACAGATCCCTCTAGAATACTGAGCTCGAAATGTCTTAAGTCAAGTTCTACAGCGTCTCATCACTTATTCAAGTTCGCCTCGTTTCCCAATGTTTCCTTTATATCTGCCTAAAATGAATTATATTTTCAGTTTCTTAAATTCTTGGTAACAGTGTATATTGACGAAATTTGTTGTAAAATACTGAAAAAAAAAAATTGAATTTAGATTGTCTCCTCTTGCATGTATTTTTCTGATAGACAAAACTATGTGCGTTGGAAACAATTGGTCCCAAATTGATTGATCCTAATTGACAATCCCTTTGGAAGTGAAAGCATCCTACAAGCCTTTAGAATAAAGAGGCGGTCCAGTAATGAGTTCTGCAAAAAATCCTGACTCCTCAACCAATTTTAGATTCTTTCTAGTGGGGGTAGGTGAACACAACCTCTTAAGAAAGTTAGTTATTGGTGTCATCTAATCAAGAGAGGAGGAATAGAGAAAGGTAACAACTTAAAATAACGGTTCAGCCGAGATCTGGTAACTGAGGAGGCCCCCACAGTAGGATGAATTCACTCATTACTGGAATCAGTTTCATACAATTATGACCTTGTGAAATTCAGACATGAAGGGATGCACCGGTGGCATCCAAATGCTAATTTGGATGCCACATTATTCCCCTTCCCCACAACCATTAATACCACCACTACCAGTCAGAACTGTTGACACCTGCAGGATGGATCCGCTCACTGTTTTTGCCATCGGGATTCGTCAAGCAGACGTCAAGCAGTATTGTACTGGGATACAGAAAGCCAAATGACAATCCAATACCCTTTCTGTTACTCTGAACAAGCCTTATCCGCTTCCATTGATCTTTTGCATCCATGAGTTGTTCGGGACCTCGGGATCGCCATTAGCTGGGTGTTATTTAGTTATTGGTACAATCTCGATGCGCCCGAGAAGCAGTTGTACAAGAACTACGCCAGAGATATTCCGTGTTGCCTATTCTTGCATTGATTTTCACACCTACAGCATCTCTCCACCTTTATTATATCGTATGCAGAAACACTCGATGCTGTTAATGAAAGAGCGTTCCATTTCATAAAAGGGTAGGTGATATCTAATGAAACTTCGATTTGTTTGGATTTTATGGTTGAATTGAATACCACACCAAGCTACAAATGATCACCTGAGAGGGAGTATCGTTCTCAGAAGGGCATATTTTCTCTGCGAGATGCTATTTAAAGCTCTGATGCAAATATTCCTGGCGCCTTCGTGGGATTCTGCAGATGTTTGAGAATATGTCTTCCACCACAGCGAGATTTATTTTGCAGACCGTTGAATGAAATAAAAGGATGGGTTAAACCCTCATGCTTACGAAGTCCATCAAACCTGCTACTGGTGACGTCGGAGGCAATAAAAACACTAAGAGCCAGAAGAGAATGCTGTCACTAACTTAGTACTTTCTAGATTCTCCTCTGAAAAATTTTCCATGGATTGCTCTTTACAACTCTTCCTTTTTTCTTCTTTGTCGGTATTTTGCTCCTAATTATACCTTGATTCTTTTGGTAGAAAAATTTAACTAGAAATTATATAAATGAATGAGAGAGAGGACCACTGAACGTTAAACTAAACCTTATTTTTGACCTTTCTATTACTCTCATCTTTTATTCAGTAATAAAAGATTTTTAAAAATTTGACTGTAATCAGCACTCCAGAATATGTGCTGGTAATTTTTAAGAATTATAAATTTTCCCTTTTTAAAAAAATCCATATGAAAGAGCCTAACACTTCGGGTTATGTCAGATTGTATAATACAACATCACTAATTGCATAAACATTCATTTAACTTTGACACATTTCAAAAGTAATCGAGGGGTTATACTTCGTCAAACAAACCTCAAAATAAGACAGTTTCTCGAATTGCACAACTCAGTAGAATGGAACATTTCGGGAAACAGCCCCCCTGAAAACGTTCAATGCAAACTGACAATTCTCACGCTAAATTAATCCAACTGGGTATTCACGTCTCGTCTCACGTGCCCAAACAAGAGCGCCCTGCGTACATCAATTAGAAATTAACACGATAGTAAATGTTATTAATCTCCATGGTCTAGTTATCCTGTCAACTATCCTCCAGCATACGTCCTGCTTGTAATTCCTACATGTAATTATACTAATCTAGATATTATTCAAGACAAGCGAATTCATTTGCATCTTACGCTGTGGTGTAAACCTCCAGCAATTTAATAAACCGAATAAGACAGGATCAGACAAGAAACCTAGATGGGTCTACTTCCACCCAGTAAACGGAAAATCTATAGTGACGTCACACTTACTAAACTATAAATTAATCTTGGGCAAAGAAAAGGATAATATTTAAAACTAATCTCAGAGTGTACATTGTATTATTTCCACTCACTTGGCTTGACGCAATACACCCAACACGATCTCTCCACTCCTCGGTATTCTTGTAGATACGTTCTCGAGCGAATTATTTTCTACCCTGGTTAGTTTGGCTTTTCCCTTCGCTCCTAGCAAAGTAGGAGGCAGAGGTATCTGTATCAACAAGTGCATTGCAATTACATAAAACAGAAACAAGATTGAACAAGAACAAAAATAATACATTGAGGATGCATTGTCCAAAATTCATCAGCCCAACACCACACCCAAAAGCAAGCTCAAAAAAGCAATCCTTTTCAAACAAATCCTCCCATTCTGTATCGCCCTTGGTCAAACCCTTGGGGAAAACAAGTACCAAAGGCCATTGGTGAGTGGAACGTAGGCACCACCCACCCTCTGTGGGTAAATAATCGTCTTCGCTCTTCGGTTATAAATCGTCCAAGATTTCTATAACATTTTTGAAACGTTCAGCCTTTGAACAGATACATACTGCACATGCGTCACAGATATAAACCGATTACACGAGGTATTATAAGGTGAGAAGCAAAAGGTCAAGCACATCGCTTAATAAAGAGATGTGGGTGGAAAAAGATGTAGTTCGTCGTATTCAACGAAGCCAGACCTCTGACAGCAACTAGAAGTGACTACGTAAATGCGCTTATCACCAGGTAACACCGGAATCTGGTGCTAATCCAAGTAAACCGCTTATACAGGCTCTTAGAGGGACGAGACCAACCTTTAATCTTTTGAGATAAAAGGATTTTCATTATCACTTGGGTTTTCTGTAATGCCTAAAACTGCACGCGCTATTTATTTATTTCAGAATAAACGCGCGAATTGATTACCAGGTATTTTAAAATGATCGAATCTCTTTAGGACAGGGGTTAACTTTGTATGAAGCCTTGTGAATCCAGCGTGGTTCGCTACCTTTGCTGTTTCACTTTATGGAACAACCTCCATGACCTTTCTGGAGGTTTCAAATGTTGACAGCGACATTTGAAATACATCTCGAGCCAGATGGCATTTCTGAAAGCTTTAAATCCCTAATGCATCTAAATTCCTCTCAGTTCGCGTAAAATGAAAGAAATCAGACTGCTTTAAAAGCGATCCCAGTCAAAGGAACAACGCGGTTTCGCGTCCCGCTTTGGAGGCAGAGGTAGTGAAGAAATAGCGTGTGGATATATCATTAGATTACGTGCTCATTGGATGGATACAAGGGAGAATAGATGACAGTACTAATCATCCTACGTTTCTTAAAAACAACGTTATTTCGGACGCAGATACGATGTCGTGACTTGTAGCTGCTCCAATCAAGCCATGGACAGAAAAAATAATCCCTGAAATGCCAGTCACCAAAGTCAATATCTCATTAAAGAAAAGCTTCGGAAAAATATTTACCATGCTCGGCTTATAAAGTGTTTTGTATTGGTAAGTTTGCTAAGTGACTGATAAAACTGGATAACATTGATAACAGGTTATTTGTCAGGATTGGTTAGCGCCATCATCAACGAATGTGCCCTTAGATGTTGAAATAACGCATTAAGTAATATACAGGATGTTTCAAAGGTACGTGCGAAATATTCTATGGTCTAAAATTAAGACAAATCGTATGAAAATGTACCCGAAAACACTATTTCGGAATTCATCAATCTGTTGTCCGTGTTATAGGACAACAAAGCCTTCGTTATCCTTGGACGAAGGGATGGAAGCATGAATCTGCGAAAAGAATAGTAAATGAAATACTGATATCGTTTCTTTGTTCAGGAGATCCTGTTGCTTAGTCAACATACCCAACCAACGTTTGAGTATTTCTGTGGAGTCATTTCGAAAGCCTGGTGTATGGGAAAACGATGGCTGTGAAACAATCCATACCACTGAAGGAATGTTTATGAATGCACACCTGCACACCTTGGAGAGCTGAGGTGTATATTCAAGTGCAAAGACCTCTTCCAACAATAGCTGTAAAATCAGAAAGAGAACTTTAAAAAACGAGGGTTTTTTGGACACATGTTTAAACTTTTTTTCATATTTTGGATCGTAGAATATGATTAAGAATTTTTGTAGATGATTTAAAAGAATCATGTAAAATCTAAAAAGAAGATGCTTGAAATCAAAAGACAAAGTGGACTTGGACACCAGGAAGAAAAAAGAACATCACGCGTGAGCTCTCCATCCTCCCAGATCTTTCATCGGCTCAAAAGAATTTAAAATTACTTGGGGGGGGGGGGGTAAAGCGAGGGCTGCAAGGAATTAAACGTTTGATTTTCCATTGAAATATACTGCATATGGTGAGTTTCATGTCCTTGTTTCTATTTATGGGGAGGGATAATTAAAAATCTTGAGAATCGCCGATCTAGACGACTCTCTCTTGGTTTTTAATTCAAATTGCATACTTTACAACTCCAAGTCTTCCAAGTCAAAATACGGCTCACTGTTAAAAATAACTGTTTAAAAGAGTAAAATATTTTTACCAAAAATAAAATATTTTGTTTTTAATAAGTTGCGTTAAATATAAGTGGAGATTTATTTGCTCATTAAACCAAACTGAAAGTTTTACGAATGAACTTTCTTGAATAATCGCGTATAAACCAAAAGGAATTAAAATGTCAAAAATTTAATTTCTTTCCATTTCTCTTGTTCGTGGAAAAAATCCAAGAATGTTTTTAGCAGCTGCAGAAATGATAAAATGTGCACAGTCCATTTATTCCACTGCTGGAAAACTTCGTCGAAAACAGCGCTAAACTTTTAAAACAAAACGTGCAATGATTTAACGAAGTGGCCTTTTCCAGGCCAAAAAAAAAAAAACTCTAATTAAGAACACCGCAAACACACCAAGTTGCACTGAGGACATCCAGATTTATGAGCCACCTTGTTCAGCTACATAAAATTTGTTTATATTCTGCATGTTAATGGGCAAGTGTTTAATGTATAATGCAGCGATTTAAGGGGAAATATTTGCTCCCGAAAAATACACAGGGCGAGTTCTACCTCGAGTACCCGTGTGGACTTTAATGCATCAAAAGAACCACGTTCTAATTGCACTTGGTAAATTCTTTGTCTACAGTCCCCCACGTAATAATAGCACCAGTGCTGATTCAGATTTCCTCGATATCCTAAAAGGTCGAAACAGTTGCAATTCTTTAAAGAATTTGCAAGATCGAGAAGATGTCCCATACCTTCTTTAAGATATTAAATTATTCATAATGTCTGGAGCAATAAAAGTGCTGGAAAGACCCTTTGAAGACTATCTTCTTTATTAACAAAAAAAGATATCAGCACTACCATGTATTTTACATAAGGTCTTTCCAGCACTGCAACTGCTTGAATATTTTCACACAACTGTTTATGCACGACGACACCATCCACATATTAAAAACAGTGCAAGGGATAAAACGAACGTCAAATTTTGTCCTTTGCTTCCAGCATATTGTGAAATTGAAAAACTTTTCTTAGTCCCTCCGTGTGCGGAGGTTTAGAATTCATTTTCTCCCTAAGCTTTTTCCATATCCTTTGATACATTTCGATTCCAAACTTGAATACCAGTCGCCCGTTTCTTAGCAAGCAAAGGCTTATGGGAAGTTTAATTATGGCTGCCCCGTATTAGTCAAAGTGCAGACCCTTAAATTCTTCATTGAATTCTTTTGGGGAAGTGAACTCATTTTAACGACAGAGATAACATTTAAATACATGAATTGATGAGTCTATGGAGAGGTGGAAGAGTCATGAGCAAATTTTATTACCGAGGGGAATAGTTAAGTTTGTAATTTTGTGTTCTTTACGACCATTGGATTATGCAGCCAGATCATTCGTGAATACATAAAAAGCAGAGGACTTAAAGAAGAGCTGTGTGGAAACCAACAGCTAGGCTATGGGAATTTGAGTGTTTGTGAGATTCGAGATATTTTAGCCCAATTTATTCTAACTTCATTAGTGTTTGTGTTTCTACTCAGATTATTCTATAATTCACACTGCCAAGTCATGCAGTCCGTAGTAATGTGTTGTTCCGACAAGAGAAGTCACGAAGAACGAATTCAAAAACTTTGAAATGATCAGATCAAATTAATTCGATCGATATGTCAACCTTCAGCAAATGATTTTAGTTGAGTTTGAAATGACAGAATGCGACTAAAAACTGATGTAAGATATCAATCATGGAAACTGAATATTTATATTGATGTAACTATAATTCCTAACAGATCAACGGTTCGCTTATGTCATGATCTCCTTTTTTGACGATTGGAAAAGGGAATTTCATGCTTGCATTTGTTTGGGCAGAGACCTAACTGAAAGACTCAACGTGAAAGAAATGGGAATTTGACAATTTTATTTTTTGCCATCGCAGGAAGAGGGGTCATGCAAGTCCTTAGAACAGCTATTTTTTATTCTTGCTGTAAGATTTGCTCTCGATTTATAATGGAGGGTATCTGTCTTGAAGCTGGTAAGTGGAAGTTATTTAATATTCTGAATAGAAGAGAAATATGTAAAAAAGAAATCTCCAACCATGAGTGGCGAGCATAAAATGAGTCGAAGTGAAGTCCCCAAATATAGAATCCAGTTAATTTCCAAAATGTACACGAATTCAGAAATCGGCAACCCATCTTTTACCACTGCATCTACAAAGAACCAGAGATCTTGGAAGGTAAAGACAAGGGGCGAGGTTCAACTGAGAGTTCTTTGATTGTTTTTTCTCTCTCAAAAAGACCCACCGATGTCGTTCAACTCATTTCCTAACTCCAGGAGGAAAGCAGACATTATTAAATCTAAAGATAATATTCGATCGTCGAGTCCGAACCACAGCTCCACTAACGGGGCGAGGACAGCTTAAAACAAACCCAATGCTCTTTTATTCTCTCATTCTCCTTTTCGCTTTTTTCAATCTATTTTATTTCCTAAAAGAAAAGTGAAAATGTTTATTCAAAGTACTCAAATTTTTTATAATAAATTATCCATTTAATTAAAACTTTATATTCTGCGAAAAAGCGTAGGAATTAAAATAGCTATGCTTTTTTTTTTACCAAGAAATATTAATCGTGTTATTTTTCCTACTGGCATCGCAGCCAAATATTTTGGGCTTAATGGATGACCTTAATGAGCGCAATATACATATCTCTGTAATATGGCAGTTAAAAATAATAAGGCGGGCCATTGGAATGTAATATTGATCTCATACGAAGCCATGTAAGCACCAAAACTATGCACTTTAATTAATGAAAGGTGAATAGGGAACATCTGAAATATATTCATGCGTTCAAAGCCACTTTTGGGAAATAAATTACTTAATATTCGCATAATGTGCATCGATAGGCTGGTTGCTTTTAGAGTGTGGACTGATCGAAATAGCCCACAGAGTTCTAGTTCCAATATTGTTTGAGCGTGTGTACAGCAAATATAACGTTTATTTCTGTTTCTCCTCGTTTCAAATAACACTTTAAGAAGAGTTGAGAGATATCGTGGGCGGGTGGAGAGAAAAAGAAGACTCTTTGGTCGAGTGATGACAAGAATAGCAGAAATGCTCTACTTGAAAGAAGTAGTCCATAACATGAAGCACAGTGGTACTAACAAAACAAAACTGCCTGCATGGAGGAGTGGAATTGGAGCAGTATTGGACAAATGTTTCTAATCTCAAAAGTACGCTATTTTAAGTGATTCGCTAAGGAGGGGAAAGGGTTTAAATATTTTGTTCCTTATCGATTTCTCTTGCGCTGAATACGTACATGCATTTTTAGTACAGTGTATAGGGTCTCATCAATTGGAGTTAAGAATTAAGTTAGTATTAAGCCTCAGTACTGCAAAAAGCAAAAAATGGAAGATCCATGCAGGCGAATCTATATGAAAACTTCACCAGCTTGTACAAAAACGAGACCCCGTGAAGTGACTCCAATCTTCATAAAGAGGGTCTTGCTAAAGATAAAAAAAATGATGATTTCTGTAGAAAATATAACTAATATACTTGATTAGCCTCAAATGATAATCGACAGATAGTTGAGTTAGTAATCCAAAACTCAGTTCAGTGAGGTCCATATCAATATTAAACGACGAATATAAACGCCTATTTGCATGTGTTGTGACAACCGCAACATGGAAGTGGGATGCCAATCAAAACTGATATGCATACTGAAGTTCCTACCACGATCCAGAGAGGCCTTATCAAAATCGTGCTTATTGCATAAGAAATATTCAAAAATCACTCAAAGATTGCTGGGATGTCTTGAGTAAAATCTACAGAGCTTGCTTGCTGTTATCAGTATTGAGTTGAGTGACGTATTATTCGGCTTCGTCCAACAAATAATCCTTGCCCATACATATTTGCAATTCAGATCAATTGATTTCTCTCTAGATCTTTAAATCTTTTGCAGACATCAGCTAGCAAATGTTGGAAAAACGAAACAAAATGCTGTTATGTCGACTTGGATGGTGAGAAGCGATGGTTCCAAAGGGGAATCACCTACCGAGATGGAATAAAAAGACTGTAAAGCGAGTCTACCAATAAAGTAAGGCAGCCAGTAATATTGTATAAAAACCGTCCCAATAAACGGACTCCACCTCCATAACAGCTAATTTTTCTCAACAAATATGCTGGAGTGCATCCTATTTGGTTCTCTTCCGTGTATTTCTCGTTAGTTGTAATTTTCCTATAATTTTAGCACCTATCATTTATCTTCGCACCATTGGAAGATTGGTTACGTTAGAATCCATATTTCATTAAACATTTTGTTAGATCCCAAAGCTTCTTTTGACTCTATATAATCACAACCGTCATTATCATTTTGAAAAATTACTTCCAAGTTCAAAGAAACCTATTGAAAGTCAGTGAATTAAATTGTAGACGTTTAACTTAACTGTGAAACATGAAACCTCCAGTCTAAATGTACTGTTACTTGCAATACACCACAAGGTGCAGCACTTTTTCAATCAATACCCGGATTTCATCAGAGGCGGAGAGTTCCCCCGGATGGCAGCACACAAACGCTGCAATGTATCTCCATATGATTCGACACTGAAGTTGCAGCCCTTACCAAATATCAGCTTCAATGAGTCCTCTGATGTTCCAAGAACACATCATCACTTTTCTCGCTAATGAACTTCAGTATAACGTTTTGGCGGAAGAGAGGAAGGCCTTTCCACACAATACTCTGTACCTATTGTTCTAGGGTGTAATGGTGAACCTGGCTTTCATCTCTGAAGATGCAAAAACCATTTCTCTCAGGATGATAGCACTACAGGTGTTCCAGGCTTAATACAGCAATATCTTTGATGATCACTCGCCTGCTGTTTTGAACAGCAGCAATACTGTTCGAAGTTCACGTTCTTGGTTGGCCGGACCTTTCCGTATCTTTGATATCGACCTGTTCATCTTTCACTTTCTCTCAGTACCGGTTTGTCATCCGCAGATAAGTATAACTGGATGTAACATTCTGGGACTAAAAAAAAACCTCGTACAACACTTCTTTGCTTCTTTTAGCGTGGACACAAGACAGGACAGATTCCATCTTTGGAATGACGCAACAGCCAGTTATGTCGCCACCTACCGGAAAAAACATGATAAAAAGGATATCAAGAGATTATCTTTAATTTGTATATTCTAAAACTACAAAATCTCTCAAATAAAAAAAATTCTAGCAAAGGCTTTTCGATTAGTTCTCGTGTAAAAAATAAGAACAATATTTAACGTAAGAAGATGGATGCCAATCGAAACTGACTTGATTAGCACAAGTTAACAAGGGTGTTCGGTGAAAACAGTCACCCACCGACCCTACTGATGCAGACCACACGTTTAATGCTGTACTAAATTGAAAATAACACGCAGACTAATCAAATAAGCATCTTTTATGCAAAGATGCATGGATGAAAATAAAAGCTAAGTTAATTTGGCAATCATCCAGCGTGAAGAAGCCAAGAAGTTTTTCTGGTGAAAAACTTTAAATGGATGGAACATATACAAGATACCACATCAATGGAATCAAATTTCTGCGCTCAGCCACATAAATCGTTAAAAGTTTTTCAATCAGTGAGGTTTAAACAATAAAGTTTTATAAATTACAAGAAGCGAATTACAACAACTCGTACAGAGAGAATTTGAAACTGTAGGCGAGCGAATTGGATGAAATTGAGATCAAGGAAGATATTAAAAAGTTTTGGTTCGCTCGTAAATAATAAAACCGAAGTAAGGCAAATGACAAATTTGGATGACTTATTAATCCAGGGGTTCACAAAGTGGACGATTCCGGAAGCTATTAGGGAGAAAAGTGTTGGGTATTAAAACTCCCAAAGCAACCTAGTAAAGAAGAAAAAAAAAATAACCGATCTGAATGCCAACTACTCGTTTCCACTCTGCTGAACTAATATTCATGGTTGACTTATCATGCGGGTCTATCGCCGAAAAAGAATCGAAATGGGAGCACTGATTTCCCTACGGACAACATAATCGATTAATCTGGGTCTACACTAGCTGAAATTAAAAGTGGACAATTAAGACGGATTATGCGTGCTAAAAAGAAGCGCTACTAAAGATAGGAGTCTCCAGTACATCGTTTTTTTTTTTAAACTGGATGTGTTCAACCGTCGATGTGCCTGTTTTTCTGGATGAAAAACCAGATTTTGTGGGAGGAAAATCACTCAATCTTTGCTGGAGATCAACTCTGCAACAGTATTTTTAAAAAAAAATGTCCATACGGGTTCCTTCTGTTCAAAAGGACCGATTTAAATTTAAAACAGTGAATCACAATAACAGAATACAATTTAAGTTCACAAATGTATTGTGAATTACGACAAGATTGATTAAAGCATTTTAATGCTGAAGAAAATAATGTATTGGAAGTTGATACAGAGGGATATTACAAAATGTGTAGAAATAACAAAGATGTATAAAAGAATTGAAGTTAAAGATCAGTTAGAAGGAGGTTATCGATGAATGCGAATGAAATCGCACCGTGACGAAACACCAGAAGATGGTAGACGAACACCATTGGGGTTTTCCGCCTTTGTGCTCACAGTCAAGAACCCCTAGGGCATAAAACAAAACTGGGCAAAAATTGTTGCTTAGAACAAAGTATCAAAATTGGCAAAGCAGAGATGCAACTGGCCAGTGACGGCTGATCGTCTAGAAGGAAGTGTCTGAGAACTCAGATACTGGAAGGGGAGGGGGGGTTGCAAACTCCCAAGGGATGCAATTAAGAAGAGATGAAATATGGCATCGTAGTTGAAAACAGCACCGATGACAGCAGAGTGGAAATTGAAAATCGCAAAACTGCACAGAGATGAGTGAAAGTAATAATGAGGTAACTTGATGTACAATCATGGAGAAGTAAAACTGCTAGAGGGAACGGGGGTGGGAGGATGCAGTAACAATGTTAGATAGTTGTGTGATCGATTCTGAAATACAGAGAAAATTGGCGAGTTGGCAGGGGACCACCTCTATAAAATGGAACGTTTAGACAAAGGTGGAAGTCCAAAATGAATGCGAACCCGAAAAATGATGACAGTGACTTAAAGTCCCGACTTCAAGGAAATACTGTTACTACACCCTCCCATTCCGCCCCCGTTCTCTAGTCTTCCCTGTTCCAGGCTGCTTTTCCCTTCACGCCACTTTACTTTCCAGGAAAGTTATTTTGGTTAGCAAATCTTTTGTTCCTTATAATTTTCCTGTATACTGTTCGGTATCCTAGTTATACCCGAGTGTGTAGACATGGTGTTGTCTACTTCATCCCTGCCCGGCGTTATTTGTTCTTGTCTATAAATTTTAGATTCCTAAGTTCATGTTGTTTTGGAAGCAATTTCTCTACACATGAAGATGGACGCACGCCACTGCTGTGTCCACCACTTGGGTGTTTCGTCGATAATCCTTTCCTGGCTGATCTTTAAAGTCAGTTCCTTTGTACATATCTTTAAAATTTCTGCACATTTGTAATGTACTTTTGCATTAACTTATAATGCTATTTTCTTCAGTATTAAAATGCCTTTATTCAATCCTAATCATAATTTGCAATCCATTTCTAAATTTATTTTATTATTGTAATTTTAATTCTAACTTTGTTATCACACATTCGACCTGATGGCATTAGCCAGCTGAGAAGGCCAGTTTACTTTCGAAACATCAGCTTGTTAAATACTTATGTTGTGGTGGTTTTCTCGTACTCTTGCAACTGTTCCAGAAAGGTACTTAGAATTGCATGTGGTGTGTGCGTCTTTTCTTTATATTACTTTCGATTTTTCCTATCGTGCTCTTTTCAAATAACTAAGAAATTTATTTTAAAATTGCCTAAAGTAGCTACAAACATTGGTTATTGGCATTAGCTTATCCACAAACGCGTTCACTTACTGAGTCAGTTGAATTGAATTTAAGTGTCGATACTCCTGCTAGTAGTTGAGCTGGTGGAATAGCAGAATAATTTAACCGGCCTATTTAATTAGTGCTGTACTATGCAAAATTTATTTCAATTAAGTAAATGAAGGAGTGGATTGTACAGACCAATTAGTTTACGTAGTTACGATCATCCTGAATGACCAGATATTCACAAGACACACTGAGTGGATCATCCAATATATTATAGTCTCAGCATTAATGGTTAGAGAATAGTATCGCAGCACAAACCATGCGTTTCTCCTGAACAACTCCAATTTTGGAGTTCAAGAGAAACGCTTCATATCAGTAACAGGAAAAACTTCTGAAAATCTCTGTATTTACATTCAACAGTTTAACCGCCTAATGTGCATCATAGTTGGTTACTATTTTGTTAGACATGCAAACAACTTTGTCTTTCGAATATCCTCAGCAGCTGTAGATGATGCGTAATAGTTTATATTGGATACCCTAACAAAAATTACCTCATTGTCCAGGGGATGACATTATCATTTTCAAGATATCATCTCCTGGATCACCAAGAAGGGGAGAAGGCAGCAATTGGAACACTAGCCTTTCTATTGTTTTGTGTACACCAACTGAACTAAATGTGCTGGTAATCACTGAAAGAAACAGAAAAATCAAAGGAAATAAAACTTCTTATTGCGAGACATAAAAGTCTGAGGCAACAGTATCATTTTACTTTTCACCAATGACTTTCTGTTCTCTTTTCACCTTCTCTCTATAAGATGTACTTTCACTCTTTATAGCCAGTAAAAAGAACGGGTTGCCTTTCAGATTACTCTTCGGAAGTCTCTGTAATGATACGCTCGTTGCCAGTGCTCTCCAAGGGGACAAAGAAGATACTAGCAAGAAAGTGAGGGTTATCTTTCCAGAAGAATCCACCGATGCAGTCATTTACGTAACTGTAAGTACTTGAAAGAGGTATATTCTCAGAATATTTTGATTCTTCAGAATTGAATGGAATTGATACAAAGAATTTTTAATATTTTTAAACATTGAATATAATTAATAAACTTGTTTTATTTTTTAATTTATAATAAGTTCTGTTTTTCACCTAACAAACTAAAAATACAGCAAAAATTCCAGTGCTTCCATCAGGATATTAAATTAAATTAATAATTGGAGAAGACCGATAACCGAAATGTAAATTACCCATTTTTTTTTTTTTTTTCCGGATAAATGAGCATTCCTTAGTTAAATTCTAGGAAATTAAAAATGTTTAATAAAATAATTATCGTTGAAGAAATGAAATTACAAAAAGTTCATAAATTAAAATTAATATTAAGTAAATTATTATTTACAGATATTAAAGTCATCTTCTATAATTAATTATAGAAAACGGCATGATTTTAATGAAACAAGCATAAATAATTTTTATCCGAATGGTCATGCCCCTGTAAACGTAGCTTCTCGACCCTGCATCTGAATTATGCGTGTATGACCATAGCTAATTCTGCATATCGATGTAGTTGTTGAAAGAAACCTCTGAGGTCTGGCACACGATTCATGTTAATCTTATCTCACTCGGACCAACTGTACTTAAAAACCTTTTAATGCGCCAAATTATATCCGTGTAAATGTGTATAAATAAAATAGAAGGAATGATATTTATTGGGTATCACATTTGTGTTTAGACGTTTCCAGCCAACCTTTGTCATCCTCCCCCTCGTACAGCGAACCGCTATCTAGAATCAAAAGCCAAAGCAGCACAATAATCACCATCTAAGATCAGTTGCTAAGGCAGCAAAACGAACCACCATCCGGAATCTGGCAAAACTTCCACAAGAAGCAGACAATCTTTCCATCATTAGTGAACTAACTTTTTTAGACCAATTGTTTACTTTCCCAAGTTGTATGGCAGCCCGGTTACACTACCAAAGCCACGATGCAAATAGGACAGGATCAAATTTCACCAGGGTACTCTAACGACTGTGAGAGACCCGCCTCCAAAAATTTCTCCAAAGCAAACCAGTATCGGAATTCACAACATGAAATCGCCAATACAAAAACTGTCCAACTTTTCGCTTCACCTCTCATCAATGCTTACTCCTAAGATATTTTAATTGAAATAGCGTTTGATTTATTTGTAAACATACAGGAATTCGTCCAGCCTGATCGTTACTTAGTTTACGTAGATTTTTAGAACAGCAAACTCCTGAAAGACAGCAAAATCCTCTTTAGACTCAATAGTTGCTGATCGCCCTCGTCGAACTATTCAAGCTTGGCGCCCTGGAAATCGAACCCAATCTGAGATCTTGCATATTCTTAACAGTGATATGTAATCCCTGGTCCAGTCAGAACCATAAGCTTTATAATTTTATAAACTAGCTGTGATTATTATATTATAAAATTTAATTAAAATAATCTTAATTGCAAGGGGTGTCTTTGGACATACAAATGTCTTTTTTGATCCTTAATTTACTAATAGCAAGTCACTTGAGCTAGTATTGTCTTATGTGAAGATGACAATACTAGCTCACATATTGTCTTATGTGAAGATTGCATATTTTTTAAGGTTGCAAGAAGAAATAATATCCTGGATATAAAACTCTTCTTCCTCTTGATTTTTGGCTTCCTGAAAGTTACGAATCGCAGCTTATGACAACAGTCCTCGTTATATGCATTTTTTTAAAATTAGCTGTGACAATGTTTGAGATTTTTTTATTAAGCATTGAAAGATTTACAGCAAAAAATATTAAAATGATTAATATTAACAACTATCCTGATTTTTAATTAGATATCATCCGTGAGATTTTATCACTGGCTCACACCAGACGTGGCATTCTAGTGATTAGTTTTATAATAGTGCCTTAGCTAATATTATTCCAAGCGATTTGCAAGGTCCCCATAAATTTTGCGAAGATGGGCGATTTCACTGACTTAATGGTCTAGTACTCTAGGCGATCCCATAAAAGCCGTATGTGGTTTAAGTCAGGCGATTGGGATGGCCACACTATAATCTGCAATACCTTCCTGTTGTTTAGTTGCTTGAAAGTCCCTGCACAGCTTAGAGCTGTGTTTCGGGTCATTGTCTTATTGTAACATAACATTTCTTCCAAAAAAGTCTTAATTCCAGAAGTTATCGCACTATGTTCAAGAACGTTTTTTATAGCCTTTTCTTAAAATTCCTTCAATTCTGTCGATATCACCCACTCCAGAAAAATAGAAGCACCCCATGGAACCACCACCACCACCGTGCTTGACTGTAGGCACTAAACGTGGCAACATTTTTCTTCAGTTGATCATCTTACAAACTGTACGCTTGGATCTAAATTTCAAATTTGAATTCATTCGTTCATTGTTTTTCCACTCTTCAGTTGTGCAATATTGATGGCCTTTTGCCCAAGCCAACCGTATATTTCTCTTTTCTGGTTTTAACTACGAAATCCTGCTTGTTTAAGACGAAGTTTTCCAGTGGATGTAGACACGGAAGTTTCTCTCTTCCTATTGAACTCAACTCGGATTTCAAGTGCAGTAAATCGTCGATTTCGTTTAAAAATCATTATGGTTTTAGCTTGTGGTATTTCTGTTGTTAAGAGCTATCGTCCTGCTCGTGGATTGTCCTTTAAAATGCAAATCTCCTTGAATCATCGAATGGTAGTTTGTGCTCGAAAAACCAGGTTTTTAGCCAATACTTCTCATGGAATAACTTTCTTTATACAATATTATAATGACACTTCTTTTTTCTACACTTACTCCCTTATTAAAACTTACATCAAACACTCTTTCTGAATGACTCGTGTTCGATTTTTATAAGTTACAGCACTTACTCCTCAATTTATATTTCAAAACTCTAGAATCTTCTATAATATAGAAACAATACTCCACTTTCTAGAATACTTTAGAATCATCTACAACGTTCTACACACATTCAGGATTCTTCTACACCTTTTTCGAATACTAGAAATTCCTTTAATATTTTTAAATATTATTGCAGCTTTTTGATTTTTATACACGATAGAAAATACTTTAATAAAAATTGGTAAACAGGGTGGTTCTATTTTAACTGAACTCTAATCACTAAAAAAGGTAGACAAGGTGCTCTTCCCAACTCAATGTTTGGTTTGTCATCGCTGTATTCGCATGAGCTCTTCAGATTTATTTATTTCAATATTATTCATCCGATTCCTTATAGGTACAGTCATTAGGATCTTTTACGTGTTCAAATGACATCATAAAATTTCAATAATGATAGAATTATGTTGATGTTACATCATTACGTTTATTCAGTACTGCTTAAGATATGTTTAACAGTTAAACATATCTTGAGCAGTACTGAATCCATTCCATCATTAGAACTATTCCATTCAGTTAAACTTTAACTGAATGGAATAGTTCTAAAAATTCAGTCTTTTTTAAGCAAAAAGAGGTTGAGAATACCAAAAAAATTAAGTGCAGTACATTTGCTTTTTTAGTACTCTTGGTATTAATTCTTGAGGGCATAGAACCTAAAGATATGTGAGGTTAGGGTAAGTCGTGGATAAGAAGCTTCAGATATGCCACAGTTGCATTAGCTAAGAATTTGAACGTTAAATTATTTTTTAATTTAGGGATATCTATCAAGAAAGAAGAAAAGATGAAGTCCTGATAGAATTATTCCTTCTCTTTTGCCAACACTCCGAGAGAGAGGATTCAGGTTTTTCCTACCTTGTTGTCAAACATGTTCAGCTGCAGCGAACTAAAATCTGCATTTACGTGGGTTCCCGATCGATCTTTGAGACGCCTTTTCGCTTCTCAGATGCAGCTCGCATTACATTCTAAACAATTAATTTTGTGAATTGCTCCATTGCTGAACATTTATGGGTTGGGAGGTTTAATTGGAAGAAATATGGCCTGTAATTTTCTAGCTGGTAAATGTCTGCATTGAATATTGTATTGCATAAGTATTCTGGCTATTTGTGAAGGTGACCAACAATGTCGACTTGGTTGGAAGCCATGCATATGCAAATTAAGAGATGTTTAATAAACACAGCACGTAATCCGTCTTGAATCTTTCAATACTGGTTGCGATAAAACCAGATGGAAACCTGGATGAGTGAATAGAAAATAAATAGCCACATTGGAGTATGATAATTAGGGGAATGGAGTATGATAATTAGGGGAATATCAATCGTTGCATGAGATCATGTGGCTAACCCGATGTGCAATTTTGATACGAATATTACCATCTTTTGATTCTAATAATCATGTATTTTATTCATATTATTGGATTTTATCTATATCTGATTTTGCACATGAGTTCTTAAATGCAGTTGGCCGGCATGAGATAGAAATAACATGTCGATGTAACTGGGTTTGGATTGATACTAATTTACGTTCCATCTGATATTTCAACTGTGTTTGGATTGATACTAATTTACGTTCCATCTGATATTTCAACACCAGTTTTTGTTAGATACTGTGTATTTAACAAAACCTGGATGGAGAATTCGTTGTTAAAAGGGATATAATAAAATGAAACCTAAGTTTAGCATAATTCAGCAAAATATTTCAGTTCTTTAGCGTCTTATTTCTCGTAAAATACGGTATTTAAAGTAATTATTTGCTATTTTTATATCCAATAATACATTTTTATTTTCTGTAGGTGGTCATTGTATTCTATGCAGCCATTATTCTAATTCTACTGGGATCAAATATACAGCGATTTCGGAGGACCAGAACATCAATCCCTGGTTCGGAGAGGACAAGTGGCTTACAGCTGATGGTTCAAATTGACGACAAGGAAAGGGTGGTGCAGACATCGTCTTTAGACAAGACACGCCATCCTTCACTTTTAAAAGATGTCACTTCTGTTTAGAAAATGTATTCGAGATTATCTGAACTATAAGCTATCTTTCATCGGTGTCTAAAGAAAGGGGAATTTTACTACGTGGTTTTGTACCTTTCAGATTTCCAAATTCAAGAAGAAATCTGTGTAAATATATTGCAATAGCTGTTATATTCTTCCCTACTAGCAAATGATAACAGGAGTACGAGTAATGACATATTAAAAACTTGTTTTAGAATAATTCGTGATTTCTAAGTACAGAAAATTTTACACCATCAGTCTAACAAAATTCCGATTAAGTAAATCTTTAATTCCATCTTCATATCGCTAAACTCATTCATGCCATCGTAATATCCAATTTCAGAAGATCCACATAATAATTTAAACAATCCTATATCTCTAGTTAGACTAATACTCTTCTTTCACAGGCACTCTTACTGTTAATCCAAAGATGCCTTCAATTTTAAATCCATAGGGAGACGAAAATGAATTATAATACTGTCACATGTGCTTCCAAGATGTTGTTAATCTGCTCATGTACGTTTATTTTACTATTCTTCACCCTCCAGTTTATTCTCATACTTGTATAGGTGCTTTGTTTAAATTCTCTTTATCGCACCATCTTCAATTATCGGAATATCAATCCCCATTGCAATAATAAAAACTCAATTTTCTACGATATGTAGTGTTTAACTATGTACATACCATAAATTGTTGTTCTTATCTGTATCAGACTGATTTAATAACGATCCCACCTCTATTTATCTAAGTGATAATTCTATGAATGTTACAGACCCTTCCAGTTAGTAGAACACTACTTTTAAACCGATTACTAATCTGTGTTTTCAAATACTAGTGTTATTTCTTTGTGTACATCCAGAATTGCAATCATATTTTGATTAGTTATATAGCCTTAATCTTCCTGGGATTGCCTTTAACACTGAAAAAAATGTTTGAATTCAAAACAATTGAATACATGAACTCTGACTATTGTGATGTTCATTCGTGTCGTTTCTGATAAGGTCGAGTAATAAAATGTGCATCTGATGTTGTGCAGAGATCATCAGAAATTTCATAAAAAAATATTTACCACTATGCTGCCTTTTTCAGCTATAAATTTATGCTATGATTGAAGGTATTTTTATAATTACTCAAGGAGCTTGGACTTTATGAAGCCTTGGAAAAATTCTTTTCTATTAACAAAATAAAAATCTGTTCATTCGCTGCTCGCGCAATTCGATTTTATTACGACATGAAAACGCAACCTGAAAATAGTTTATAAAACACCTTGTATCCATTTCACTGAAGTATTTCTAAGAAAACTCACAGCTGTTAAAGTTAGTAATTCAGAAACATCCACATAAGTTGAAGAAAGGAAAAAGTCAACCTATGATTATTAAGTTACAGAATTATTTGTATTATATATAAGTAGGCCTAGCTAGGACTAATTCAGCCTGGAGACGATGTGTTTAAAAGATATATAATTATATACTTTTGTTAGCTAAACTAAATAATCTAAATTAGATTCCAGCAGATCCTTGTAACAAAGAGCCATCAATATTTTAACTGCAGGTTGGCACTTTAAAAAATATTCATAGAGAATACTGGATTGTGTGCACCATGGTTTAATAATAATACCGTTTTCTATGTTAATTAAAAGTTGTGTTGCTGTAATTGACCAGATGTTCATGATACTGAACATAGACTCGTCAAAGAATTGAATCAAACATATCACGCCTTCCCTTTGAACGTGAACTTTAAATGAAGTTTCACAAATATGTAGAGGTTGTTACTGTAATAAAATTATCTTCGGTTTTTGTGTATTTTCTATTTTATTGGACATCCACCACCACAAAAAGACTAATCAACGGGCAATCCATGAAAAAACATCACGCCATTTAACACATCACTTATTGTTTCAACGTCAAAACTTTTGCTGACGTTAAGTCCATAAATACTTCGTGTAATCCCTTGAAAAAAATAATTGTAAGAGTCTTGGAGAATGAGAGAGACGGATAACCAGTCGTGTTCAATTTCATCGTACAATGGTGGATTGTCTGGGTATGAAATTAGGTTTAATAAACCTAATTAAACGCAAAACTATTCGGATTATTAACCCGAACATATGAAAGAAGTTCATTATCATGAACTGAACATGATAACCGACCTGGATTATCGGGTGAACATCTTAGCTGGTTAATTCGCTTTCTTGAATATCCCGACTTATTGGGCAATTGTATTACTTGCATCGCTGATTCTCAAGAAAAAATTCTTGATAAAAGGGGAAACAATATCTTAACTTCTCCTAAGCTTATCTTCCAAAACTTCCATCTGTTTACAGTTGTGCAACCGACCATGATTAATAGCTCCTTTCTAAGAAAGCGTTATTACTTGTACTTCCACATGCTCCAACTCCTGAAAGTGACAACAGTGATTAAGTATACTTCGGAGTAGGCGTCTTCCATCGCTATCTTAGAGGGTAATTCTGACAATAAGGAAGTCTGAAACTAGCTTGCCCCTTGTGACGCATCCTACGCTTAAAAAGTTGCAGAGCTGTTTATTCCTAGTGAAATTTTAGAATAATTTCCTCAGAACTAAGACAATATCCTGAAAAATGCAAGAAATATATTCGCCTGCTACAACCTGTTGAAAAAAGGGTGAATGTAATAATAATCTGAAGCTATTCTAACTATTTTAAATAGTTTAGAGTCAACTTTGGAGTCCATTTCAAGTTTGACGTAACCTTTGAGAAGATGTTCGACAATTCTTTCTGGATTGTCCAGAAAGAAAGACGCAGAACTTAATTTGCACCTATAAGTGCCTTAGTGTGATTATGTTTTACTTCCTACAGACCAATAACCCTATTATCAGTCTGCAGAAAACTCCTGTAATGCCTCCTATTAACAAGAATACATGCTCACTACCTACAGGCTAACCTTATGTCTCCAAATCAATACGGCTTCAGACAATGAACGTCGACTGTGAATGCCTTGAGGAATCTCCTTGCGCGTGCAGCTGCCACGGACAACAAATACTTCATGACTATCTTTATCGACTTTGCTGGCGCGTTTGACACCCTGCGGTGGCCGAGCGTCCTGGCCCGGCTCCAGAGGACAGGGATTCCGGATAATCTGTACAGGGTACTCCAAAGCCACTTCTCCTGCAGACTCATGATGGTGAACGCTCCTTATAAAATACTCACCAAAAGACTGAACACAGGCTGTCCGCAAGGTTCCATATTAGGACCGACACTATGGAACATCGTTATGGACGAGTTCTAAACACAGACATTGGAGAGGTATCTTTGCAAGCCTTTGCAGACGACCTTATTCTGATGATAGAGGCAAACAACAGAATTCAGCTGGAAAGAAAGGCAAATCACGCCCTACAAATTCTATAGGACTGGACCAATACCCACTTCCTAAGGATCTCTGCAACAAAAACGGACTGTATTCTCCTCAAGGCTGCCCCAGATTAGAAGAGGTCCCACAGATCAAGATTGACGGTGCTACACTGCGACTATCCAAAGAACTAAGATACCTGGGAATAATCCAGGACCCCGCTCGCTCTCTCTCTCTCTCTCTCTCTCTCTCTCTCTCTCTCTCTCTCTCTCTCTCCCCTAAAATACATCAGGAAAAAGATACTGGGCTATACAGCCCTTGTCACCAGAGTTGCAACAAGGAACTGGGGCTAAATAACAAGACCCTCAAGCTCTTTTACAAAGCTGCCTTCGTGCCGATAGCCACGTATGCTTCAGGAGCATGGTACACCAAGGTAACTATGGCTGTAAACGACAAAATCCTCGATTCCATTCACAGAGCTATGCTGCTCGCCTGGGCCTGCAGCACAGTGAGCATCCACGCCTTGCAGGTGTTGGCCGGATCTCTACCATTGGACCTCGAGGTGGCTAGACGTGGAGTCCTTCATGAACTCTCCACAGGGATTGCCTGCTCCTTCATTAGCTTTGACGCGGACCCTACTGCCAACCGCTCGACTGAGAAAAAAGACTCACCATTCATCTCATGCAGACCAGATGGGCGAACTCTCCAAAGGATGAAATCACCAAACGATTCTTCCCAAATGTGTGTGTGTGTGTGTTATGGAGGTTTAATGGCGCATAAGCTGCTGGGGCTATAGTGCGCCTTATTCTTTCCAAATGTCGACAAACTATACCCAATGGTACTGACATGATTTGCACCAGGTTTCTACTCCACTTTCCAGTTAACGGGACATGGTGCCTTCAAGGCCAAATCACAACCCGGAGCATTACAGATGACCCAACCTGCTGCTGTAGAGAGTTGGAACCATCTTATGCATGGATGCCAGCTCTATGATGACCTCCACTGTCAGCTCATCACCTGGATCATCTTCTTGCCCAGAGATAGAGAACAACACCTCCTCGATGGAAGGCAGGAATATATAGCCTTCTCAAAGTTCGCCGAAGACCTGTACAGAAGACGACGTGACCTGAACACGCACAAACCACATCACGACCAATAGTGACAGTGATAAGCAACACCAACGACGATCCACCGGGTAACTATGAAGACTGAAAAAAGAACTGAACAAAGGACGGACAGCTGCCTTTTGGGGGCATGAGCTGAGCACCCTAGCCCGGCTCTCTTTAACTCCCCTCCCTGGCAGGGGGACGAGACATGTCGCCTCGCACCCTGCTAACCCATCCTCTCTCTGGTGGATTCTACCCACTCTCTCAACCTGGGAACGTCTTCCCTATTGTCCCCATACTTCTGCCTATCACCCCCCCCAGTCTTCAACCTCCCTCCACTAACTTTTGCAACTCTGCCCTCAGTCCAAATTTAACTCGATATCAAAATTCAAATCAATCTTTTAATCCTTTCGGCGTAGGTCTAGTAAAGCGATGTCCGACGCATTTTTTTTTAGGTCCTAGCCAATAAAATCTCCGGAAACTAGGTGGCAGAGCCTGCCAGAGTGCTGAATATAAATCTACTGGGTACAATGACCTGCCCCCACGGGGCAAGTGTGGGCAACGGGCGGTCCCACTAGTGGCCCAACGGCTAAATGGTCAGAGATACAACATACTATGACATTACACAAAAGGACACTGCCCATATACTTTTTTGTAAATCTCTGGCTTTCACAGACCTCTGTGCTACACCTACAATGCATACAACACGGAGATGGGGCAAACCCCTGGTGCTGTTAGACATCAAAAACTTTACACTTTAATATTTTACTTTATGGAAAGAGCAAGTAATATCACGAAGTTCAGTGGAGGCATGATTGTGGATTGAGGATCAGCATGTTCCATGTTAATGATCTTTAAATCAATAGATGTCGACAAGAGAAACGCCCACAGTAACAGGAGCGCAAGCCAAGTGGGAAGAAGAAACTTCAAAACAGGAACTGACGATTATAATCCTGACTGCGCAAAATCATTGGCATCTTTTTAGCGAACGGCAACCAAGGGGTTTATGCATCTACATTACACGAAACGATCTAGAAGCAGAGAGATGATTCCGAGAGAGTGTGTAATTGAAGCATAAATGGATTTTAAAGGATTAACTAAACTGAATGCTGATGGCACCTTTATCCTTGCTCAGTTGTAACGCACAATGGAGCATAAATATAAAAAGAATGGTAGCAGATTTGAAGTGTGAAAATTTGCATTCAGCCAAAGAGTGGTCAATCATTGGAATAATCTAACACTTGGAGTAAAATTTAAATCGGAAAATTCAAAGGGCTTAGGCATTTTTATAAAGGAATCAAAAGTTATTTTAACACTTAAATTTATATATAAAAAAAGCGTGAGAAAGGTAACCATTTAAAATAATTATGCTGTGCCTTAACCATAACCTATTTTTATGATTTCAAGGACATCAAAAAAAGATATAACCTTTCAATATAGAAGTAGAATCTAGTTATAACAGTTACAAAGTTAACCATTTCTTTTTCCAGCCGAAATTCTTAATATAGAATTCACATACTCTTCTCCAACAGGTTTTCCTCCGGCCTCACATCGAAACTTGTTTCCAAACTTGGAGCATAAAACTAGAAAATCGATATTGCAGAAACGACTCGCATCTCATGAAATAAATCAATTCCCAATAGGAACGTTCTTACAGGAGCATGCCTGCATCTAAATGATAACCTCTTGGGGTCAAAAGATGTAAGAAAATATCTCTGATGCTGGTAGAAAGACATTATGGGGATTCTCGAGACGCAAGAGTGTATATCGACAGACAGAATAAAGGTCAAAATATGATGGACACATCAAACCCATGGCGCATAAGACTTGAACATTGTTAGAAATAAAGCAAGTTGAGGGACTATTTAAAAAATTCAATAATGCGGATTTTGAAGGATATATTAAATATTGTATATCAATCACTATTTCGATCGGATTGAAGAAAACCCATTTTCTTCTCTTATGGGTCATTTTTGTAGCATTGGGAGCTAAAGTGACGCCATAGATTTGTGGCGTAATGCATTCTTTCAGCCAATCTAATAGTGTGTCCAATGCAAATATAAGCACGTCATTCCTTGTACGTTATTAGTTAGACATTAACTTCAGATGTTTCTGTGCAACCCTTAGAAACAGTGAGAATTTATTAAGCTCGCACATTGTCCTATCAAAGTGTAAACCTAAGATCACGGTGACTTCATGGTATGCAACATTCGAAGCAATTGATTATGGCATGTACCATTGGTCCATGGTTCCAATATACATTTGATTATGAGAATAACTACATGGTACTTGCATATAATTGTTTAAAATATATATTTTTGTATATATACAAAATTTTAATTTGTCTATATAGTAATTCCAGAAGTATTTAGTCTCTGGAAATTAGGAATCTGCGTGATGACCTAATCGTAGCATAAAGAGCTCTAAAAAGGTTAAGTGAGGAGGCATAAATTTAAAAAGAATAGCAGTAGATTAGATGTGCGGAAATATTCCAAAGGATGGTTAATCATTGGAATAATCTTACACCTGGTGTTATGGAGAACACTGAGCAAATTTGAGGTTTGGAAAACTTACTGGAAAGGATAGGAAAATTAATTTTTTGGATGGTTCTACAGAACCATAAACTTAAGCTTTCTTACGTCATGTAGCAAATACTAATACCATTGTAAATAAATTAAAACCTTTAGTTCTTCATTAAGTCAACCAATGCTGATATAATAGGACCAAGGGAAATATGGTACCATCGGAGATAGCAGACGAAGAACTTTTTGCAGCAAGTACAGTTATAGTCAGGAGAGTTAGGGAGAGTCGAAATGGCTGGGTATCCATGCAGCTTATCAAAGCTCAAAGTAATTAGACTTTTTTGAAACACATTCAGGTGGATCAAACATATTGATCCTACTGGATGATTGCTATTTATTTCAACAATCACTGAAGTAAAAGATGCTCTGATGTCCTCGACTTGGTTCTCACCAAGGATCCAAACTGCATCCAAAATCCGACAATGCAGAACCAACGGTGGACAGCGACCACAATGTCGTAAATTAGTAGTACCCAAAGAGATTTGTCTGATCAAGTAAAGGATTCAATTTCAAGGGAGAGGACTATAATGGATTGTGGCATATCTTGGGTTCTTTTAACTGGAAAGGGAACTACACTGGTGGATACGAGTTCCTTATTACAAATACTCAAGGGATTTATCCTGGAAGCCACGAATGATTTTTTTTCGGTGGAGAAATTCGCAAAACATGTCTAAGAATGAAATTTTTAAATTTCATTAAGATTAATTTTTTTTAGTTTGTCAATGGAATTATTATTAGACTCCAGGACGATCACCTGTATTGACAAATTTGAGATGATCGTTCCACTGATGTCTCCCCATTCCGTAAAAGAAGTGCAGAGGAATTGAAGAGCAAGTATATACCAGTGAGCTTTACTTCATTAATCGGAAGATGAAGTCCGCAGTTAAGGATACAGTTAATGGAAAATCTTACCTGATGAATTTAGTTAATTATTATGAATAAATCATAAAGTAATTAGATGCAAGAAAATTTCTGCATCATTTACCTTGACTTAACTTTTGATAAAAACAGTCATGGAAGACTATTATATAAACTGGAAAAAATTGAAATTGCTCGTAAGATCCTTCATTGGATCAGGGGCTGGCTAAAAGAAAAGAAATAGAATAGTAATAAATAGACACGTTAGAGTGGAGTTCCTCAGAGATCAATGTTGGGGCAGCTTTTTCACCTTCCTTAATGACACTGACAAGGAAATGCAGAGGGCGTTAAAGTTTGGTGATGATTTTAAAGTAGAAAGGGTGATTAACGATTTAGAACCAACCATTCTGCTTCAAATTCGCTGTGCTCATATCGATTACAAAAATGGATACACTGTCTTGTAAAGGGGAAGGTATATATGAGAATTGTTTCCCTTTTCTTTGTGTTTTGGTTAGTTTGGTTAATTTAGAGATTTCTTGGGCGCAGCGGCAACTATGGCTATAATACGCCATTTATGTTTTGGCAGATGTATAAAAATGTCTTCTTCGTTGCATAATTTAGCCATTATAAATAGATAATTTTAGGGTCTGTTTATGCATTTTTCTGTTATAATATAATTCATTGCAAAGCCAAGAATAAGCAGAGGAATAATCGAAAGTTGTGCAGTTGACAATGCAGTTCAAATACCATTGAAAAAGAGTGTCTATGGGGGAGGGAGGGGTCTTTTGGGAATAATGAAGAATTTTGCACCTCAAACTAATAAATATTCTGTTTATGCCACAGGACAACCACAAAGTCATACGAATTTGAAAGATACATAAACAAAGATTGAATAAGAAAGGTCAGTAGTAGGGCGGATTTGCACATCAATCTTTCCTTCATTATATATTCTAGGGTTACATTCTAGTGTAAACCTCTTCGATAAATAATAAGAAATACTTGAATGTTCATTTTATTTGCCTGTTTGAACGTTCAGTTCTTTTAATTAATTAAAAAGATTTCTGAACGTCAAGTGTTTTTAATTAAAAGCCCTTTCCATCCTTAATTAAAGCAGGGTGAATCACACAGGTGCTGATGCAAAAAGGAAAAAAATAGGCTTCAAAGAACGTCTTTAAGAGATTTTATTGATTTATAATACAAGTGGCATGGAGTGGTATTTTTTGCATCTTGGAGGATACGCATACCAGTTTGGAGAACTACAGCGAAATGAGAATTCTTTCCTTTGATATTATCAGACTGTCAGATAACCACGTCGGAAGGGGTAAATAAACACGTTTTAATAGGAGGGTGACACGCGTGTGCACGTGTGATATCCACGTTCTCATTGCAAATCGCCGTTGCTCGAATGCCCTTAGATCGATACCGTGTCCTGTGTATGTGGAGGTAAGAGAGAGCGTATCCGCTCGACGGCATGCCATGACAGGTAGCAGGCAGTTAGCGGTCACAGCTGCAGACTATTACGGCCATCTTCTGTAGTCCTCATCCTTCACACGTCATCTGGAGTAATGTAGCAAGGCAACCTTCCTGTCTTGGGAGCGATTACCGAGTTCCAGGCAAACGTAATGCCACAGCCGACAGAGCGACCTGCACGCTTACACAGGATATCTGCTTTCCCATTCTCTCACGCCCCCCCCCTTTCCCTTATATTCACTTCTTCCTTCCTACTTATCGACCTGTTCCCACTTTTTACGTATGTCATTTTAGCCTTTTTTCTTTTCGAATGTTTCCCATCTTTTTTATCGATTATTTTTCCATGTCTTTTCCACCTTACCAACCTCCCACTTCTATCAATCTGTGGTTACCCTATTTTCAGATTCGTGTTGTATTATTTTCGATTTATTGATGTTACTTCGTTGATGAAGTGATCGACTGGTTGAAAACATGCAGGTTTTTCCCGATTATCAATTCTCATAGCAGTAAAAGAGCCGAGCAGTAAATATTCCTTTCATTAATCCTTCAAATAGAACCAGATTTCGTAGTATACATTAGTGGTTGTCTTGAATCCTCCCTCCACATGATGGAGGGAGGATTTCAGGCTGAACGAGTTCGGCTGCATCATCTAAATATTGTAATGATGTCTTCGGCAAAGATTAACTTATAGATTCATCATTAAATTAATGTTAACAATTATATCTCCCCATCAAGGTTTATTAAACTGAACTTCAATTACAGGTTCCAAAATTCTAATATGAGCATCATAAGCAAGGTGGGAAAATGCCATGGATGGTATTAAGAGATACAACGAATGTCGTTTTTTTTTTTTTTCTCAATCAAGTGCTTCTTATACGTATTTATACCATAAATGGCTTTCCATGTAATAATAAACATAAAATGAACTTTCTTGTATGGGATCTTTAAAAAAAATGAGGGTTGCGAAAGTCTTTGAGAAACATTTCAAGGTAAATAAACATAAGGTTGACCGCTACTGACCTATAGACAAGGATTCCACCAGGAATTATCTTATAGGTCAAGGTTGCCGATTGAGAACTTGCCCACGGTATAGCAATTCTCATAAAAGCTTCTCCCATACAGAATCGTACTTTTTCTCACGTCCACTGTGCAGAACATGGATACCACTTGACATGCGTGGCTTCCTTTGCTTGAATCCATTCCGAATTATTGGCATAAACTAACTTTTTTTCACTAGTTACCAACGAAATCGAGTTACCAACGAAATAGCTCAACTCCATCCGCTGGAAACTGATCAAAATGCAAATGCAAAATTGTTTAAATGCAATTGGACAATGGCAACTAAGTAACGTGCAGGAATGGTCAGAGCGCCGCAACTATATGCAAAGTAGTTGAATCTGTGAGATCATCTAGAAGACTCCTACGAAAGAGTAAGAAACAAATCATTTTAGAACTTGAATTCAACTGGACAGTTGAACTCATATCACACAATCACTGCTATGCGTTTCTAATAGTTTGCTACGTTAATGTAGAATTGAATTGCTTGGTGAAAACAGATGCATCCATTAAGTAGACGGACAATGCCGATTTACTTTGGGAATTAGACAAGTTGTAATTAAGTTGGGCTGATTCAAAAATGGTCGATTTTTCCGTGAAGAGTCCAGACCACATATTCTCTTGATTAAAAACATTGAATGTCAGATTGTTTACAGTCGTATTCGCTGCAATTTTCAACCACTGTCAGCCGGTGGGTAGAATAGACAATTTCCTGAATATTCCTGACTGACTAAAATTACGATGTCTTAAATATTTCCTCTAATTTAGAAGAATAACTGCTTATCTTAAGTCATTGAAGTAATTGTTTCCTGCGTGAAGTAATTAATTTCAAGTCGAGTACCTTATACCCGCAAAGTATGAGGCCATATTCGTGTTACGCTAACATTAAGTGCAATGAAAACGTCCAATTCTTAAAACATTAATTCACTGAAACTTCTCTCACCTTGCTTTAATTAAATCTAAACAAATTCCTGTTAAAACCATTTAGAATTTCGTAGGAAATATTCCAGCACATAAACTTAGAAAATGAATTTGCTTAATGGCAAACTTAAAACTTACCTCACACAAACGACCTCCCCTTTGAAGTTCGCGCAACTACAAGATCCAAATCATCATAATTAAACTGTTGTTTCTTCAAGTATCTTCAAGCAACTAAAAGAAACATCCTTCTCGGTTCACAAATTTCTTCCTGTAGTCTTACAGCTCGAATCTTTATGAATGAATTCGAATCACTTTTCACGTTAATATTCTGCAGTATTTTCACTTACGAGACAACGTTGGTTTACAGAATCACACAAACAACCCTTTCCCAGTCAACAGGTGCGCAATGATACGTATCACAAGATAGAGAACAGTCCACTGAAAAGTTGTCGGAAATTAGCATAGCAATATGGTTGTAAAGGTGGCGTATTTGTAAAACGTATTTGCATAAGAGTTGTCAAATCAATCTCTCAATATGCATGCAACAGATAAGTAGAAACGTTCATAAAGACAAGTCTTCATCTTAAAAATTATTTCTCAGAGCTGATTTATAAACAGAGAATCCAGGTCCTGTAATCCACATACCCTAAAGTAGTCATTCCCGAATACAGACGATATTTGTCCAATATTAATGAACCAGTCCTTTGTCTCAGACCTTAATGAATCCAGTCACATTATCACTATGTCCAATTTCAGAAAATGGGTCACATCCTTAAGAAGGGCCATATTTGGCATTGGCGATGCATTCAGCTGTTCCGTCTTAGAGAAGGTCCTAGACGTGGCTTCCCTACTAGTTCCTGGAACTTAAGTTCTATGGTGTGCAAATCATTGCCTAATTTCTATGTTCAATTTATAGGCAAACACACCTGATAAATTTACAGAATCCTTAGCAGAGTGGTGAAGAGTGGGCGCAATACACACTCTGTGAGTGGACCGGGGTGGTTCAAGCCGCTGTCTAAATACGATCGATCTGCCAACCCATACTAGACCAGCGTGGCAGATTATGGCTCATTCCCTCAACATAGCTTGATGAGGTGGCCAGTGGATTGACAATGGTTGCAGATTTAATGATAAATACGCACTTAGGTGTATATATGCGAGCCTCTGATCGAAGTACTGTATGAGTATTTCAGAAACGTCCACAGGAACAGCACGGTAGTTATAATCACAGCCGTTCTAAACAGTGAGGAAAAGGCCTAGGTTTTAATTATATTCAAATGAGAGGACGCTTGAAGGGGTTTTTCCCACCATTGACTGATTGACATTTAGGATATAATGATCTAGGTACGAGTCTGAGCGCAACCGATCAGACTCGTACCACGTAGGAACGGTTCTGTTTTCAAGGGTCATTTTGCCATCGTAGGAACTGTTCTGCTTTCAAGAGTGATGCTGTAATTTAGGTGTTGTATACCCTCGTGGGTAGCACAGTTGGTATAATCACCGTCCTCCCCACACTGGGTGGAAAAGATGAGTGGAATCCCGTCAACGGCGTGAGGAATTTTTATGGGCCTTTTTCACAACGAGGCGGAGTTTATCGGTCTCAGGCGAGGGCAGCACATGATTTTTTTTCCGGAAACTCGGGTTTTTCGTCCAACAACAGAAAATCGACTGCAGAATACATGCAATTTACAGACAATATACACGGAGCAACATGGCCTTAGTCGCCGATGCTTCTAAAAGCCCAACAACAACAGCTGTCCGGAACAGAAGAGGGCAGGTCGTCCTCAAACACAGAAGGAGAATTGAAGCGTCTAAGATCGCAAGATGATGTAAGTATCAATAAAATTTTAGATCTGCAGACGTTGTCCACGCAAATCTCCTCAGAGTTAATATTTAGGTCGCACAGGAGTCCAATCGTGTTTGCTGGGAACATATGACTGAGCGAGTTGATTTGGTTGAGGGAAGGTTGGATCAGAGATGTTTGGTGGTTAGTTATTCTTCTGTTATTCTTGGGAAAGATGATCAGGCTATCGATATTGGGAGCATAGCATCTAGTCTACTCGAAATAACCTTGTAGAGAGTAATTAGAATGCCAGCGGTGATGATTTGTTTCTAAGGGGATCATTCCATGCAGCGAATGCAATATAGAGATAATATGAGGATGTCCTGAAATCCTATTGTGGGATCGTAGAAGCCTAGCAGTTTACAAAGATGAATTCTCCTCTTTGTGAACGTCATCCTGGCATATTTTTCTGCATTTAGCTCGAGTCAAATGTATTGAGAAAAGGTGTTTATTTCAGAGATTCGTTTTGTTGCAGCTCTTTGGACTGAGAATGCTTGTTCTGGCTGATCCAAAAAAACAAACTATTATTTTTAGGCCACCCGAATAATTAAATTCATTTGCCGCGCTGTGTGTCTTATGTCTGTAAATTGAGTGGGTTCTCTGGTCGATTTGTCTGTTTTGCTGGACGAAAAACCCCAGTTTCTGAGGGGAAACCTTGCCATCTATGCCTGAGACCGATTACCTCAGCCACGGAGTGAAAAAAAGCCCATTAAAGTTCCTCGCGTCATCGACGAGATTCGAACCTGGGCTTTTCCACCCGGTGTGGGGGAGGACGGTGACGATACCACTGTACTACCGCGCAGACAAAAGCTTCAGATCGTGGATCGTCGGCGTACGATATTATGTTTTGGAAATTTGCCAGCAGAGGTTCCTAAGCAGCTGAAAACAGTGCTGCTGACAAAACCTGTGGAACTCCTCTGAAGGCAGTCGCTATTTGAGAGAAGAAAAACTCGAATTCCTGGGAAAAAAATCCACGCGATACCCGCCTGAGGTATATTTTGATATAAGTGCAGGCTGCTATGGCAACTTTATCCTCAATAAAGCCTTAAAATCTGCAAGCGCATTTCAAGAGTAATGGAAAAATCATAAATTATCTCAACTACAGTAAATAAAACATTGTACCAACATCTACCATAGATCCCAAAGAAGTAGCTTCCAATGGTGTATCTCAAGAAAGTATACTGTATGCATTTTTTCAGCAACAATAGAGTTGCTCCTTCAAAACAAATCGAACATTATCTCCTGTGCAGATGACATAAAAAGTTTTATTGCTATCAAGTCCAACGAGGATATCTTTACTATTAAACCATAAAGAATCTCACTGTAACCCCGTGACTTGTCCATTAAGCGTATATCTGCTTACTAGAGTCAACAAGCGAACTCGCTGGATATTTTAATCCACCATAAGCCAGTACCAAATGTCACTTCACAAAGACTTGAGACTCATTCTTAGTGTAAACTTAAGTTTCGATCAAAATTGTACCATTTTAATATAAAAAAGGATACGGCCTCTACAGAAAAAAACTCAATCAAAATTATGGATTCCAGCGGACGGTAAGAAGTCAGATCCTTCAGAAGCATCATCATCACCAAACCGTAAACAACTGCTGTGTCTCTTCAATCAATAGAAAAACAGAGAACAGATACTCCCCATGCAGAAAAACAATATTATAGTCTGCTTCCTTTCACGAAAATTATCACCCGAGATTATGGAACATAAAACTAAAAACAGCAACTTCACTCTCTTGTTATGGTTCCTATATAAAAAAATGCACACGCAGGCAATTTTAAATTCTCTATTTGCATGTTTAAAGATGCAAAAAGAGAATTATGGAAAAAATTGTAAATTACCTCCACTACAGTAAATAAAATATTGCGCCAACGTCTACCATAGATACCAAAGAAGTAGCCTCCAGAGGCGTACTTAAGAAAGTATAGCGTCTGGTGCCATTTTATCAGCCAATGATATTTTTAATGTTGATTAATTTTCTACTAAAAAACCTGTGCCACGATTCCTTAGATTAATGTTTTTTTAATTTTCTCATAAGCTTCCAATAAATATACTAATAATACTGAATTTTTTTTCACATTAACAAGAAAAGCTGTCTCTGCTGTTTATTGTGAGAACAAGAAGAAAGATGGAAAGTAATTATTCATCTTCCCTCTTGATCTATCTCGAACTTTGGAAATGCGCTTTGTCTGAGTATGGTCCCTAACAATTTTTCCGATATTTATTATTAAAATGAAATGGAATGAAAAAAAATATTGCTTTTTATGGGTCTTCGTACAGCATATATTGTTTCCAGCATGTCTGCTCTTGAAACGAACTCAACTCCCAGAGGAAAACTTTCCCTGAATTTTTAGATCTCGGTTTTTTCGAAAGGGTTGTCCAACCAGCATAAATTTCATTAAAGTCGAATCAATAGAAATTCTCTTTTTTTTGGATATTACTCGATAAAGAAAAGTCTGATCAACATCGAGTTTTCAGCTCATATTTTGTTGGTCACTCACAAGGGAGATTTCAGGTCCAATTACTGTTCCACAGACCCTAGTTTCTCTTCCACCATTAAATTTATAGCAGAAGCTCCGATCATTTTCAGACTTCAAAACCCACTTAAAGTATTCTTATGGCATTTCATGCCGATTGATGAAGCCCATATCCTTTATGGACCGCCCCTTAAAATGAACTTTGAATGGAAAAGAGAATGTTCTTGTTGCTCAAAACAAAAACAGACTGTAATAGCATTTACTTCCAAAAACAGCAACTATCACTCACACGCACAAGAAAATTTAAATTCAAAGCGGCGTTCGATGCTCAGCATAGCATCTATGATAGCAAACCTTCGACCATCCGGTATATAAAGTAACCACCAGCATCTAGTTCTTTATTTAGAATTCTCCAACCGATATTAAATCAAAAATGTAAATATTTTAGAGATCCAATGTAAGATTTATACGTCACCTTAAGTAGCGCAATTGATTCAATGATTTTGCAGAGAAATCGCATTGTGGACAACGCAGTACTGGAATAAAACGAAAAGAACGAGTTCGGACGTTTTTAAATGAAACATTTTATCCTTGAACCTGGCATCACAGAAAGCTGGGTAATCTTCATCCAGAAGCTGTAGTTCAAAACCACAGCTTGTCTGCAAACTACATTGTGTATATATTCTTTATAAACGTTTCATTCTCTGAAATACATAAACTTCAGATCTCGACGTTAAAGGGCAAACTAGACAAGGGGCGTCCTCCATCGATTAAGTATCGAGGGCAGTCCATTAAGTATTTAGGCATCTATCTTGACGACACCTTAAGCTTTCTACCTCATCTTAGGTACATAAAAGAAAAGTGTAAATCAGTTATAGCAAGATTGCGACTAGTAACCAGAAAGGAGTGGGTTCTGAGAGGTCACTCCCTCAGACTGTATTACAATTGTGTCTTTTTGTCTGTTATTACCTCTGGTTCTTGGGCAATAGAGCTACTAAGTCTTCTGTGATTAAAAAGTTGTTACAAGCCCAATGTGCTGCCCTCCTGATGATATCTAGCGCATGCAGGACTACATCTACTGTGGCCTTGCAGGTTCTGTTGGGAAAACTTCCAGTACATTATGAGATCCAGTATAAATACATGAATTATCATCTGAATAGATCACTCACTGTTTCATTGGAAGAAGCGCACTCGATTTCAGTGTTTCTTTGGCTTCTGAAAGGAAAAGACCGTTCCATCTACATTGTGGGAAAGAGATTGTAATACCTCAGATCTTGGTAGAGTAACGAGAGAATTTTTACCTTTAGTTAGAGAGTTCAAGAAGAAAGAATTTTTGTGGTTTTCTCCAGGATTGCATGGCACATTTCTGCTGTCGGATCATGGCACCATTAACAGCAAACTGTTTAATTTGGGACTGTGTCCTGCTGCACTTTGTGTGGGGCTGAAGAGAACGTGGATCATATCTTACTTGATTGTTACTACTATTTAGGCCATAGACAAGAACTTCAACTTATTGCAGGACTCTTCACTAGTGAAAATAAATCCTTGTTCAATCTCAGGTTGCATTTAATGCTCTTAATACATTTCAACACGTCTTCAAAAGGAGAGATAAACTTCGATCAGTTAACTCAACATAAACTGTTGTTCTTGTGACTGTTTTGTACCTCAGGTGTAATTAAAAGTTATTTATGGCTACTTCTATTGGATGCTAACAATGTCTTGTTATATATTAGAACTACTTTTGGATATCTATTGCCTCTGAAGATTCTTGTATTTGATCCTTTGGAAAGCTACTCCAGTGGTTTTTCCTTTTGGACTTGTATTGTCTGGTGAACTGTTGAAACCAGCTTGGACTTGCTATTGATTGTATATAGTGTATATATTTGTTAATACTGAATCTTTCCTTATCAATGGGGTGTGATGGAGTGAAATTTGGTCCACGATGTTTGAACTCTTTCCTTAAGGAAGACAGGAATGACCCTGACGAGCTTTCTTTGTCTACTGATTCTGATACCATGATGGGATTTTTGGTAAGATGTCAGGCGCCGGTCACACATGACAACGGAACAGAGCACAAAACACTATACGCACATGACCGGATTTGGCGCAAGCCTCACCACAAGAAGTATAAAAGCGGCTAATGGGGAAAACCCCTGGAGTCCGCAACAAGTACACTTAAATACTTAATTATAACTGTTTCGATCCGCTCAGCTTTTAATTATCGATATACTCACGAGATAAAACATTATCACCTCTTACTTAATAGCGTTTTGAGCAACCTATCGCCATCAAAACCGCTTGCACCCCTCGTGGCATCGACTCCACGAGACCGCGGAGGGTGTCCGCAGATATCCTGAATCAGCTAGACAGAAGGACGTTCCGAAGTTCGCACGAAACCAGGAACTGGCATGGACTGGCGAATGCTACGTTCCATGACATCCCACAAATGTTTGATTGGATTGATGTGGGGGGAATTTAGCATCCAGGGGAATACACGAAAAAAATATTGTTTGTTATTGTTTGGTTTTTAGGAGCATTAGCAACTTAGGCCATATTACTTCGGGTATGCGGTGGTCATTCCCTGACCTTTCCGCATCATCCGTATTTGGTGGTGACGGGCTCGAACCCTAGTCTAATCAAGAAGCGTGTGCTACGCACTGCTGCTCCTTCCCACCTGGCTACGGAGGCGGGAACACACGAACTGCTTGGACATTCTCCTAGAACAATGCCGGCACAATGCGGACCTTGTGACAAGAGGCGTCTAGTTGAAAGAGTCCAGTGCCATCTGGATACACACTCACCATATAGGGCAAAACTTGGTCCGAAGCAATGGCGAGATAGGATCTGGTGGTGAGGGTGTGTTCAATGAGGATTAAAGGGCCTAGTGATAACTACGAAAACATCCTCCAAACCATGATACCACAGACGCCGGCGTGTTTCATTCCAACAGTACAGTCTGGTTGCAGCTTCCTTCCTGCTCGCACAGTGATACGTACCCGTTAAGCAATACGATGGAATTCCAACCTTGATTCATCAGACCCTTCGACTATTTTCCGGTTGTCCAATGCCCAGGAACGGTACCTAGTGTGCCCACTGTAGGCGGAGGCGTGCATGACGGTCGGCCATCATGGGCTCATGAACAGGTCGTACAAAGTATACTCCGTTTCTCTGTGTGCCTTGGTTGTAGCCCGTAGTTAATTAAGGGATCGTGACTCGTCTGTTGTCGCGGACAGCACGTGCCAACCGCCATTCATCTTGACTATCAACTAGCGATGGTGGGCTTCCCGTCCCGACACGTTGGGTTGGTTAGGTGTCCCTCTTCGGCTATTCCCGCCATACCTTCACTACGACAGCCCTCGAACAGCTGACAATGCCTGCGTTTGCTGACTCCCTTCTTCCTAGAGCTGCAAATCATTCCACGTTCAAAGTGATAGGCACCACCCATGCCGTTACTATATATGCTGCGCGGGTCAGTGATATCACTCCTAGGTGCTGTGGGATGGGTCCACTCGTAGAGATATTAATCATAGTCTTTTGGTTCATGAGTGTATGTCTTTACTGCGTGTTTCTGCTGAAGAAAGACTGCTCTATCCTATCCGTAAACGTCTGCAGTTATTCTGCAATATTTTATCCATTTTATCCCAGAATATTATTATGTATCTTGAGAATAAAAATGTTTGTTTCTGGAATGCTTCTCGGAACATTGTTGTGAACTTTTTAGACAAAACTACAATGGAATAGCAACTAGAAATCTGAATTGAATCTCAAACGCATTCATCAGGAAGGAGTGGGACACGAATTATGATATTTTCGTCACGTACTGTACATATAGGTTCTATCAAGGAACTTCTAATAGAATCACAAAGAGTGGGCAAGCATTACTTGTTATCACATCCGATGATGAATAATTACCACCCAAATATAGAAGTGTGTTCCCGCAAACACGAAATTCTTCCCTATTTATGAGGTAATAAATATCCCGTCACACGTCAGAGTTAATGGGTCGACCGCACGTAATCTAAAATTTGCAGTCCACAGACCTACACACAGCTGAGGTGTTGGTTGTGGTTATCAGTAGTGCGAAGGCAATAGAGATCTTTGTAAAGAGAAGAATATCTCTGTAACAGAGCGATATTTCCTGGTGGATTTTAATGCTCACGCTCGTCTGTCTGTACGCAAGCTAAACTGTGTCTTAAATTGGCCATATTGATAATAAATGCGTGGAAGGTTAGTTTCGTGCAACCGCGATATAAACTAACTTCATCTCACTGCGCCAAATCTCTCGCCTCATTTGAAATGATAAATTATTTGTTTAACTTCATTAAATGTTAGCAGAACGTTGTCTGGAGAATGCAGAACGAACAAAACTTATAACTTCAGCCTTTGCACATATCTTCTTTATATTAATGTGGTGCCAAAAGACGTTTTATCTAGTGATAATAATCCAATTATCCAGTGTTTTTGGATAATTGGATTATTTCAGATCTTCCATGAACACGTGTACTTCAATTTAAAGTTTATTCAATTCTATTGACGATAGTAGTCCACATTCAAAGATTTCTGTGTGTATTCTAGGTGGTTTGCTTGTTCTGGAGGCAAAAAATCCGGTTGTTCGGTTATAGGGTTTTGGGCACATCAGCAACTTAGGCTGTATATAATATGTCTGTAAATTGTGGATTCTGTGGACCATTTGCTGTTTGATGGATGAAAAACCGTAATACCCTCGCCTGAGATCGACTAACTCAACCCCGTTGTGAAAACACCACTCATAAAAATTCCTCGCGTCATTGAGGGTATTTGAACTCAACTCTTTTCCACCCCAAATGGGGAAGACGGTGATTATACCAACTGTGCTACCGCACGAAAAATCCGAAAAGAGTTTACCTTTGCCAAATTAACTCAGCTAAAGCTTAAAAAAATAAACAGCCCTTAAAACACAAGGGGATAGTAGCGACTCCACTTCCCGTGTTTTCCATCTTTAAAATAAAAACGAGGGTTAGAAATTCAAGTCTATCCCACAGCCTCTGGCACTGTTCTTTAGCTGATCATAATTTTAAGTCGTCGGCACAAGAAGAACGGTTCTTTCCTGGGAGTCAGCAAAGCGTAAAAAATGCTATTAACGAAGATGGAAAAGATCAGTGGCTCAAGCGGGAACCTTGGGCTGCTTATCTTTTCTAAGCGGCACTCTTGATGACAACGCACGACGCACTTTGACGTCATCAGATCTGGAGCTGTTCTTCAAAATACCTAGAGAATTTTATAAATTAAATGAGAATTATTTCGAGTCCAAACTGAAAGATATTTCTATTGAGAACTTCTCCAGACATTAAACATTTTCTCCTAATATTCATAATTTCGTTTTGTTGTCTCAGAATTCGGCCATTATCAGTAAAACTGTTGTCAGGAAAACTCATAAAGGGAATTATCATTTTCGTTAGGAATTACAATCGCAGGGCTTTCGCCTTCTTTGAGCGCAAAGTGCACATAAAATTTCTAAGGACGCATAGAAAAAAAGATTAATCTGGAAACTCATGAGATTATAAAACACAAAAAATGGGTAGATAATGGTATCACGAAAATTCTCGCGCGGCCATCCGTTCGTATTATTGTGTTCTCTTTGTAAGACCATTAAAACGAGGAAATTTTCATTACATAAGCAGATAAAAAATAATAAGAGAATACTCGGGAAATGATTATCTCAGCTGTGGTTTCTGCTGTACTCTTTTTCTCGTTGTTAAGCTTCGAACAAAAATATTAAAATATCAATAACATATTAAAGTTAGCCATAAATTAACTTTGGAAATCAATTTCATTATAAATCTATCGAGAAACCGCTTTTCTCTTGAACAGGATTTGTTATTACATACAGGTCATTTTCTTTCTCTTTCTCTAGAGATAGATATGATGTCCCTTGCGATTTCTTCCTCTTTCCAAAATTGAGCACTCAACTTGGAAGAAGAATATATTGTTATTGATGTAAGGGCATCGGAAACTTAGGCCATATTGCGCTGTATATATTGTCTGTAAATTTCGTGTGTTCTGTGTCTGTTTTCTAGACGAAAACCCTGAGTAAAAAACCATAAACACTTGCCTAAGACCGACTAACTCGGCCACGTTATGAAAAAAAATCCATAAAATTTGAATAATTCTCAGAACTTCTGATTGGACCTAGGATTCTGAATTATTATCCTGAAGACCGATGGTTGAATGGCTCTATCATTTGTCCCAACTTATTAATGCCATTTCAAGCTAGTTATCTAATCTCAAAAATCCCAAGAAATCCACGGTTTATTTTTCTGTTTGTGGACAAAAAAACTCAAGTTTCCGGGAGAAAAAACCGTGCAACCATTATCTGAGAACCGACTAACTCAACCACGTTGTGAAAAAAGGCCCATGAAATTTGAATAATTCTCATAAGTTCTGATTGGACATAGTATTATTACTTCTCAAATAAAATTTCCGTTATATTCTACAATTATCCTGAAGACCGATGGTTGAATGGCTCTACCATTTGTCAACTTACTAATGCCATTTCAAGCCAGTTATCTAATCTCAAAAGTCCCAAGAAATCCACGGTTTATTTTTCTCAGGCAAGTATACAAACAGCCGTAGAACACAGCCAATATACCAGCGACTGGTGTCCTAACCTGCCTTAGCAGTAATCCAAAATAATCCCTGACTAAATAGATACTCTCCTGCTGAAAATAAATATTCTAGAACGTCTTAATTTGCTTCTTTATGCTTTAATAAATGCAAGTCTTTTGAACATTTGATCGAAGATAAACAGTTAACTTGCAAATTATATTTGCCTTTATGTAACAGACTGAAAAATCTAGTATTGCACAAACGAGCCCAAGGGAAAATTAGTCTTTGAAAATCCAGTTAGACTCAAGACACTGATTTCAATTACATGGGCCAAAAAAGAAGGCCAATATTAACAGAATACTTAATTTTAGGATTTCTGTAGGTGGAAAGACAACTCTTAACATCCTGGAATTTAAAAAAATAATAATAAAATATTTAAGGAATGGCCAATATTACCATGGACGAGATTCTTTAACTTAACAGGATAAACAGACGCATTCCTTTGCATTTATTGGACACGTACTGAATTATATGACTCGAAATTATGCAGAACGGAACATTGGTGTTAGATTTAATCTTGCACATTATCGTGCCTGATGAAACAACAGTCGGAAATTCTTAACTTGCGAGTGGTCTCATTAAACCCTAAAGAGCAATAGCTGCAAGAGAGATATAAATTTGTATTCACAGCACGGAAAGTCTTATAATTTATTATATAATAAATATCTACTAACGCGATGGCATTAATGGGTCCTCGGCACGCTTCACCCTTGTGGCCTTAACTTCCACGCAACAAAGATGCACTTCCCAGTTTTGAAATGTCCTACATTATAACGCAGAGTGGTAGAAAGACACCTTCAGAAACAACTAAAACTTTGAAGATAAGAAGTTAAGACAGAGTGATTAAGAAATTTGTCTAAAAGGCTCCTAAACTTCGAAATGACTTTTATTGAAGAGTTGCGAAGAATTCAATAGAGATTCCACATTTGCGTTATGAAATCATTTGATGATATTTCTAAAATTTCATTAAAAAGACAGTCATTTGAATATTGTTTCTATTTTTTTGAATATCGAATCGAATTTTATCTTGTTATTTAAAATGCTAACCCTAAGATGAAAGATGGTTTTTGTTTCACCATATTTCTCAAAATAACCTTTATATTATATTTACACCTTGAAAATTTCGTTTAAATTCAATCTATTCTCTTCCATTGAGCTGCAAGAGAAAGCAATTTTGTTCCCTCACGTCTTCCCCTTTCAAAGCAAAGCCTGTGTCGTGAAGCAATAATCTCAGTTCACCGCATTTTCCACTCCACTTCCCTAAATTATTGAATACCTTTTATCTATAGTTGCCATCCCTAGTTTTCTTTGCATAGGCAATAAAGATAATAAAAATGCCTTTAATTATTCACACATAATGGTCTTATCATCCTCGTCACTTCCATGTAAAGAACATATTAGGGAGATAAAACATTTTCTTATTTTTATCTTAAAAAATATACTTGACAGCTCGAAAAAAGCCATTATGGACGTTTCAATGGAAAGCGAGGGGTATCCATCCGCCCGTGATAAATCCATACCTCACATTTCGTGTCAAGAAACAAGAGCACGAGATGCAAGATATGTCGAAGGAAATTTTCTAAATTTTCTGAGAAAAAATTGCACGCGCGAATAAATTTTTTGGAGAGATATTTTTGTTTTTATTTCAAAAAAATCTGTTCATCAAATATATGAATTTTATAGTTCATAAATGGACTGCAACAATCGTAATTTAATATATCTTAAAGAACAAAATATCAATGCTTATTTTTACCCATTCGTTTTGTTTCTTAGATTTTGTTATTACTATTTCTGCTTTGTTCTGTTACTAGTTCTAGCAGTGCCATGTCAGAGGAGAATGAACACCTACTGTATGTACGAAGCTGGTCTTCAGAAAATGTCCTGATCGCAACCTCTAGTAAACGTGGATGGAGCACTGGTATCGATTGAACTTGGCATTGTGAACACAGACTAGACGGGTAACAGTCGCTTGTTCACTTCAACAGAGACCAAGGTATGGCTATATATCTCGTCTTGGAAAAAGTCATTAGCAGGTGGGTTGAGCACTAGAGGCGAAGGGTCGCTTGCCTGTAACCCTCCCCTCGTCCGGCTAAAAGAATCGCCAGCCAGAAAGCTCATGCAGGGAAAGCCAGAACTCTGTGGGTTTCCAGCTAAGTGCTTTCAAATGTGACCAAAACTACGCATGCACTAGTTACGATCTTTCCTTCCACACCATGTGGGAAATCCTGGATTTGAATCCGTTAAGCTAGAAGGAATTTTATGGGCTGTTTTCGCACTGTGGTTGAGTTAATCAGTCTCGGGAAACGGTTGAACGGTTCTTTTTCTCAAGAAGCTTGGGATTTTCATCCGGCAAACACAGGCAAACAGAATGGATAGCGTATATACATCCCAAAAGGTTTATCTTTATAATCTTTTGCGGTTAAGTTGGTGTTATCCCAAGCTATCAGTCGTATTAGTCATGATTTTCATCAACACAGGACCTTTCTACAGAATTTATTTCAGTGCTTATTTTCAACAATACCCAAATTTCAAAACAAGATCATATTTCTTTAATTAGAATTTCACTTCCTTTTATAACTGCTTTTAACTTCCTCACAAACAAAAAAAAATAATAATAATAACGTTTCTCTCTTTCAGCGCTAATTTTTATATATTACTTATCATTAAATTATACTTATCATTAAATTATATATTAAATTATACGAGTTTTTAGAGTGGTCTCACGATGTGAGACCACTCTAAAAACCTTACGTCCTGTCCAAATAAGAGCAATTAGATTAACCAAGGATCCGCCCGTTTAATTTAATGTCTACTAGTTTCTGGCGCACTTCTTGCCTTAATAAATCAGCGATTTATTAAGGCAACTCACCTCCACGAATCTCTATTAGGGTTAACATTACGATGCGTACTTTCATTTCCAATGGAGAAGGCTATAGTCATTAATATTTAAGTGGATCGCGATTTATAGTCCCCATAAGACTTTTATTACCTAAGTCCCTCGCTGATTTTATGCAGTACATTATAGAACTACGCTTTTATAACGCACCTTACCATATAAAAACTCAATAAACTATGCATTTCAATTTTAACACTGCAATACAATTAACACGTGATTTGTGAATATGGTGAGCATTTGAGATATGATGTATTTCTCTATTTCAATTTGATTGAAATTATGTTTTATTCATATCTATTTTTCTGCTTTATTTTCAACTTTACCAGCCCTTCGAAATTTTGCTTATAAGAAAATTTTATAAGATGAATTAAAGAACTGGATTCAACGGTAATTTTAGGAAATTTTCTAAGGCACCATTTTAGAATCCTAAAAACGAATTCGCGTTCAAAATCGCGTCAGTATGGAACATTTATCCTTACTGACGCATAAGATGCAAAAGTTCATGCCAGATGTCTTCATCTTTTTTCTTTTCTCAATAACAAAATAAGAAGAAAAAAAAGGAATTTTGCCTGAATGAAAATAAAGGTACAGATTTGTACTGCAAGGCAAGCACATCGTGTACTTTTGGGAGTGGAGGTATCGTGGCTTCACTTTCCCTTATAAGTTATTACGTCACAGAAACATCAGCCAAAATCATACATGTCTATAAATATGTAATGTATTATTACCTGCGAAGAACAGTAAATATAGTTTGTTAAAACGGCAAGTTATATGGCATTGCTTACACTGCAAAAATCATTTCTTGATTGAGTTTCGAAAAATAAATCTCGAATTCAAGATGAATCTCCTTAGTTAAACCTCAGTGGAACAACAAATTGGCAACTTGTCTAAAACATTCACAGATAACAGATATACAAAGCGATCTCTTGCAGCGATGTTGTATCATCCTCAATTTTTCATCTTTCATATTTGCCCGTTAACTTGTGAGGGTTTAGAGATACAATCTTTACTCTTTGGACTTCATCGCAGTAACTCTCGACTGTGTCTCATACTGGTTGCTAGAAACATCACTGGTATCACAATCTTGGATGGGAGGAGCCCGAATAATTTTGACAGGATAGTGTATATCCAGTTGTCACTGAAAGCTCGTCATTAATGATAAGGGAACATATTTCGATTCCTAAACTACTTGAGAGCGACTTGGGAAGACTTGGTTTAGTATTACGCTTACATACATTCAGTGATCACTGAATTGTGGCTACTCAATCCCTAATGGACTATGCAGCATAACTCTCAGTATAAAAAGCAACACAGTTTCGCACATTACGCAAGATGGACGTTCGTGGTAAGCGAGGGATGCAGCGCGTTGTCCGTGCTCAGGGGCAGGTCACTGCACAACAATTGACATCGCAATACAATATGGGGAATGGAAGAACGATATCCTAAATGATGGTGCGCCTCACGCTCTTACGTATGAGGTTCCATAGCAGACGATCCAAGATACATCTTTTCCTCACCGTTGATCATCTTCTACGGCGAATGCTGCGGTGTCAACAACAAGCTGGCTGGACATTGGAGGAGTGGAAACGAGTGTGCTAATCGGATGAGTCCAAATACCTGATGCAACATATCGATAGACGCTTTCGTGTATGGCGCAAGCCACACGAGTCTGTGGACCCATCGTCCCAATAGCTGAGCAAAAAAATTCGAATACTCCAGGGGAACCGGACTCCCTTCGCCTGAGATCGGCTAAGTACATCCCCGATTGAAAAAACCTTTATAAATTCCTCCAGTCTATAACGGGACTCGAACCCCAGACCTCTCCAAGCGAGTAAAATGCCTCAAAACCATATTACTGTCACGAAGACACATTCTATAGAATGAAAAGTGGAAAAACCAGCTTTACTAGTACACGGTTAGTAAAGTTCGTTTTTATTGAGAGGTATCGCTGCCTCTTTAGTTATATATTTGGAAAATATAGTCATCATCCCTATAAATATTTTTTTCTAACATCCATTCCACTTGAATGGCTCAGAGAATCTTTGCATAAAACTGATTGGTCGTGTTACTTTTAATTAAAATTCACGGGGAGATAATCCAAAGATGTGTATGCAGACTGATTAAAAACATAAAACTCTACGTATTCTGCTTCGAGTTCAGAAAAATGAAAAAAAAAAAAAAAAGAAATCGATTGGAGACAACAACTTTAGCTTTCAGAACACATGGAGAAAATATTGAAAATAAATGGATTTTTGAAGTGGTTCAGTCAGCAGAAGTACAACTTCAAGCCAGAGACAATTACTTCTGAAGGACTGAAAAAAAGAGAGAAAGGAATCGAACTGAAAGCAATCCAATGACTTTAAGGGGTTTTCTTTTATAATATAGGAAATTTTCTTGAAACTTCACAAATTTAAGTGGGTAAATCGGGGAGTGTTTTCCCGGAGGGTCGTGCAAATCCTGTTCATTTCATTCTCTTCTGTCGGTTGGTTTATTGAAATGTCACTCGCGCGTGCCAACAGCAAACGAAAATGAAATGCGTTCTGAACATTTTTTCTTCTGATTATTTTATTTTTAATACGTTTGCTTTTCTTTCTGAAAAATAAAAATAATAAATTAAAATTACTGTACATTTTAATGTTCACTTACACGTTTGGATAATATAACAAAGAAAAACGCAATCTGTACTTCAAAGACTCTCGATATAACCACATTTCACGTTCCCCATTTCAGTAAGTCTAAAGTTAATAAATGGAAGTCTGGAAATCTTCACAGCGCAGTGGATAAAAAGAAAATGTCCGCACGCCAGCGTTATTGTATCGTTTTAGTGAAAACGTGATCGTTGCAGAAGCACATTTCAATCACGATCACTAATTCTGAGCTGTCCATAACCGAAAGGCTTACGAATCAATTTTATGTTACAATCTCCACCAGCTGTGAGTAGCAGCAGCCAGTTCTCGTTGAAGATCACAGAAATATTGACTTCATATCAACTGCAAAGATTTTATTAAATCAAGTCTCTTCCAGCTCTGTGCACGAGGAAGACGTTTTCTTTATTAAATAATGAACCATGATTTTTACATTTAAAATACACAAACGAAGCAGAACTCCCTTCGTAGCAATTGCAATAATTTACTTTTTTTCACATTTCATTTTCTCGTTTCAATTTTGTCAGATTTAGAAATATTTCTTTCCCTGGCATCATTTTACCATTCCAGTATTAATACTTATGCAATACTTATCTAATACCATCTAATCACGCAATTCAACCAAATTAAATAATCAATAAACGTTCAGCTAATTAGGTCAGATGACCTGAGCCATGCCACTGATTAACGTTTTCTGATCCAATGTTATTCAACCGAAAGATTCCATCTTTAATCTTATACATGACCGGGACATATACACACTGTGCCACTTTAATTAGGTACACTCTTGCGGTGCACACAAATGATTTGTCCCACAACGTTGCAAGTCACACGACCACAGTTGTGAATATAAATGCAGCTGAACAACCATTCTAGTATCCGTTAAGAGTACAAACCGTAGCAAGAATGGGGAAAAGGAGTGATCCAACGGACTTCGAATGTGGCGTAGTAGGTGCAAGACGTGCTGGACAAAGCATCTCTGCAACGGCAGTTCTCTTGAACTTTTCACGCACCACAGTTTCAAGGGTGTATCGAGAATGCTGCAACGAACAGAAAACATCATCACAACGGCACTCCTGTGGAAGAAAATCGCTTGTTGATGAAAGAGATCAGAGGACGATGGCTAATGGTTTCTTGGCACACTTTGGGTCCATTGATACCCATAGATTCACGTCTGAATGCCACATCGTACCTAAATAGTTGCTGACCAAGTGCATCCGTTCATGTTGACAGTTTATCCTCAGTCAGATGGTTACTTCCAGCAGGATAATGCGCCGGTACACAAAGCCCGAACCATTATGCAATGGTTCCAGGAACATGACAATGACTTTTCTTTGCTGCAGTGGCCCGCTCAGTCCACGGATCTCAATCCTATTGAACATCTTTGGGATAAGCTGGAAAGGGCTGTTCGCTGCAGGCCTACCCCTCCGTCAAATCTCAAGGAACTGCGTGACACACTCATATCTGTATGGTACTCCATTCCTGCACAACGTTTTCAGCATCTTTTTCCATCAATGTCTAGACGAATTCAGGCTGTTTTGAAGGCTAAAGGAGGCTCAACACGCTACTAGGTAGGTGTACCTAATAAAGTGGCAGCACAGTGTACGGCTGTATTTGTCCCAGTTGCCTGTGTTCTTGTAACTGTCTTTTGTCCTGATTATACAGCTTATATTTCCTATTAAATCAATTAGTCTGTATAATTTTGCGTTTGAGCTCTACCACCATCTTAGTGGATGATGCAATTTCTTAGGATTGATAGTTGAATAATGTGAATCAAAAATTAAAACAATCATCCTACATCATCCATTAATGAACATGAAATAAAAAAAACGAAGTTGCGACCTTATTCGAAGATGTATATTTGAAGCCTATATACACTGTTTGGATTAAAAAAAATTATAAACTTTGGCAATTGATATTAATAGATAATTAAACGTACGGTATACAAATGTAAGTTGTCACAGTTCCTTAGTATCAGATAAATACTGCACGCTTTCCTGAAGTTTCTTAATTGATATAGTAATAAGAAAGACAAGTGATCTTTTCCTGTTTTCAGAAAGGTGTTATTGTTAGAGTATCTTTAGTACGAGTCACAACTGAGAAAATAAAATAAATCACTAGAGTGTCAAAAGCAACCATCTCAAAAGTATACAATGAATGGAAGACAAAAGGAGAATGCAGTGATAAAAGGAAGAAATGTGGCAGAAAGTAGGTACTCCAAGAATGAGACTGCAGGAATTTAAAGCAAGTTGTGCGTCAGATCAGATAGGCGCATGCAGAAAATGACTAAAAAATTCAATTTAGGCAAAGAAAGACCCATTTACAACCAACTATGCAGTGGAAGTTGAATAATCTGGGATTTGGTGGTCGTGCGCCAATATGAAAATCACTTCTTTCTTTAAAAAAATCTATTGATTCGATTGGAGTGGTCCCGCCAATGCCAACACTGGACTGTGAAACAATGGAAAAAGAACGTGTGGTCTGATGAGTCTCGATTTTCACTTTTGTGCATCAATGGTAGCGTAGATGTGTAGTTTGAACCTCATGAAGTTACGCACCCAAACTGGTTTTTGTCCACCATTCATATAGTTAGAGGTGATATCGTGGCAAAGGCAATTCTGTTGGTGCAGACTAAGTCCCCTCATGCTATTAGAAGGTCGCGTTACCTCCAATCAAGATATCTCTGTCGCATCGGACCAACTTCCCTCTTCATTGCGTTATTTTTACTCGGATTGCGATGAACTCATTCAAGACGACAAGGCACCAGTCAAATATTTATTTAAATGGCTCGATAAGCATCCCTAAAATTTCCAAGAAAAAACAGTAACAAAAGTTTTGTGCAGGTGTACAAAAATTAGGTAATTTCTGTTTAAGTTCAATATCTAATCTCAAAAAATACATGGCTTTTTTATGCATTCTACTCAGAAAACAATGAAATCTCTCAAAGACTATACTCAACAGGATACTCTACTGAGAGCAAAGATTATTTATTTTATTCCGTCTTAAGATGTGATTTGTTTTCATCTATAATTCACGATGTGTGAACAGTACTAAACACAAAGAAGGATCAGCAGAACCATATTGGTAATTTATTTATTCGCTGTTAAGTGAATCCTCATTTACCTCGGAAATTATTGCATATATTAGAGAAACAACTCACAGCCTCATAAGACCGTACTCTGTCTCCCGTTTTATACAAGCAGCCTACTAGACGTAGGATGGATTGAAACCAAATACCAGATTAATAATGAAAAGAATGCATATGACATCATTCATCGTATGGATAGCATACAATGCCATCCATACAATGAAAGTTTCCAAGAAGGTTTGTAGTCCTTCCTCTCTAAGGAAAGCCTGGATAAATGCTGAACAAAACGATTTATTTTCCTTCTTTCTCACCCTCAAATACTTTAAGAATTTGTGGACGAGACAATTTTTTAGGATGTACTTAAATAGTCACGTATACTACATTATTTTAACAAAAAATTACATTCCTGTGGACAACGGTAGAAACTATATTGAGGCTTGAGTAAGCTGAGGTCAGACAGAGATTTAGCTTTTTATAGAACTGGAAAATATACAGTTTTATGGTCACACTGTAATGATTCCTCGTGACTTGAATTTCGTTGTTTCCGAACAAATCATCTCATTCGCAATCATTGTTTTCTTCTTTTGCTCTAAAAGAAATCTCTATGCCTGCCACATATTCCTTCTTGGGCATGAACCAACAGCTCTCTTTGTACTTTTTCCAGTATTTGAAATTCAAATATGAACATTGGTAGTGATCATTTCTACGTATGTGTATGTAATACAAATTTAATACACACAATACATTCCTAATATACAAAGTCGACTCAGAGATACCTTGCATAATCATTCTAATTACAGTTTCCATTCACTAGATAATCTGAGTTTACCATTATATGAAAATACCTGATTCATTCTTCTTGCCCTAATTAACTCCTAACACTTATACATTCACTCTGCTCATTTCATTACTCCTGGAAACAATTCCGTTTCTTATATTAACAATCAAATATACTACTTTCATCATTATGCTCTGTGGTCTTCTCACCACTCTGTTACAATATACATGTAGACCATTCTTAACTTTCCTAAAGTCTCTACTTGTCACTAGTCATTCAGATAAACCAACCATCTTCATCAATAAAACATTACATTCAGAGTTTCTCATACAACTTACTTGTCTATAACTTTAAAACATATTCAGACTCTCTCTTTGTAAGTTTACTACTCATCCTAACACATGTATCTGTTATATCAATCTCATCTACTATTCATTCCTTAGTTTCCTTTCCATTATACACTAACCCACTTTAACATAATAAACTCTGTTAGTATTTTTGCTTCAGATAGAAACTTTCGTCTCTTTACCTATTTAGTACTAACCTCCTTTAATTATTATGCTATTTCTCTAACAGTCCTTCTAGCTAGCTTAGTGTACTTAATATAGTGCTCACCTACTTCTATCCCTTTCTTTCCTTTCCAGGGAGGTTTCAGGCTTCCATCTTAGGCTTCATCTGCTTTCTCCTGAATCTGCTTCAGATAAATTTCCGGAACTCTTGGCTGCATGGGTCTGGCGTCCTTTCTTCTGTTTGAACGCGCAACTCCTCCTTTATTAAAGATCATTCTGGTGCATCTTGCTCCAAGAGGTCGTTACCTTTCCTGGCACACTTAACTGTCTTTCATAACCCCGTTTCCTTATCATCCTTGGCCTTCCCGTTACTTCTACTCTTAACTATTTTCCCCTTTCTGTCTGGGGCCCTTTTTGCACTCCCTACATTTCTGCATTGCCCGACTTACTCCTTTCACTCTGCGTCTCCACGACCACCCCTTTAGCCACACTCCCTCTTACTCTTTCCACATCTTTCTTGTTTTTCGCGAGAGGACTCCTTTCTTTCCTGCGCTCTATCTTTTTGTTCCCCTGAATTCCATACCACCCCTTTTTGCTGGCCCGCCTCCGATCGGGACTTCATCCAATCTTCCCCTTTTTATTTAAATTTACGTTCCGTTTCATTCGCTAATATCATTTTCCCATGCTGTCCCTTTAGCGCGCGATCGAACCTCCTTTTTGAATATCTTTACTTTCTTCCCAGGCCGTATGCCCCTTTGATGTCGACCGGCCACCCCCACAAACACTCATTTCCATTTCGCACCTTGCCTTCTAAAGCATCAGAAACTTCCCATCACAGGCAGCCAGACGCCAGTCTTAATTTGAAACCGAACATTTTGAAGTGCACTTACTTCCTGTTTTGGTCTGACGGTGTCACCGATCAAAGGGAACGCTTCGACTAATCCGATCTCCCGTCCTATTGTTTGCTCTCGAGCAACCCTTCTCACGCTTATTCACAAATGACCCCCGCTACCTATTCCTGCTGTCCCTGTTTGTTTTCGTGTATATGGGGAGCTGAAAGTTTATCCGTCTGCTACTAGTTATTCTGACGCTTACACCATCCCTTCATTAAATTTTCTCCTGATTTAATCTTACCTTGCGAAAAACCCACCATCTTTATTTTATTAAATTTGTAACATTTTTTCATCTTTCAATAACTAAATTTTTTTTTCCTAATTAATCTCTTAGTTTGCGAAAGACAACCCAGCTATCGTCATTTAAATTAACTTGTAAGATCTTATATCTTACAGTGCCATGTTTGATATGAATATTTAATTTTATTTATATCTTTTCAAATTTGGAATATCTAATGTTTAATTGACATTATTTGATTAGCGTGGCTAACAAGTTTTATTTGTTCATCTTTTCTTATAAACACAATGACGCTGTTGTGTAAAGTCTGTTTTGATTTGAATAGGAGATATTCCTGCGACTTTTTTATGCAATGATCTTACAAAATAAAAAAATAAAGTTATTTAATGTACGCAATATTTACATTTTAGGCGCGTTCGCAAATAGTAATAAATTCCAAGGCAAAATACACTGATAAAATCCAAGGCCACTCTCCAGTTCAAAGTGTACGATGTAGCGTTCTAAACTTGTGCCTCGCATTCTTCAACTGTGAGACTACTGAAGATCCAAAACCTCACCCAACAAATACTATCAATTAGCCTTCCATTGGTGATTCTTCTGAATGTGAAATCGTAATTGTCCATCCAGATGGATCGCACATTACTATCTTATGTCCTAAGTCGGTTTTCTTCAGTGATTATCATGAATTAGTTGAATATATAATTCCTGACACCTCATTACCATCTTACTTGGAAGGCAAAGCTACTTTCAATCAAGTTATTCATCCTTCTTTGGATACAGCCCAGCTAACTGGTCCTCTCTCTCTCTATGACAACATTAAGCTCTCCACCACGTATTCAAATATATATCTCGACTCTACTCGCTCTTCTACGAAAACATTTCAGTCCGTAGCTTCGGTATGTTTTTGTTCAGGTTTTGTCCTCATCGCCCACGACCCATCAACTTTAATCAGCTTATATCTAATAAACAATATCAGCTGATATATCTCTTTCTTCATCTAACAGAACTAAATTGCCACTCTTCGTCTTCGGAACCAATGAGGACTCTAGATTTCAAGCTGTTCCTCGCCAAGCTCGGTCTTTCGCCAGTTGTCTTTTCCCTTCCACAGACCCTGCAGATATTGAGAATTTTCTCACCGAATTAGAGCTTCATACTTCTGTGAGGATGTCATCCAGACTATACTTCGTTTTTAACCTTAAGTAATCCATCTGAACATGCACTTATTTTGGACTCTGATATCTAACCAATTGATGCTATTATTTAGCCGTACAGGTTTTCTTCAGGTGCTGCTGCCCATCTAGCCGGACCTACTCATCCTAGCTAGCAATCATCTTCTCGATGTATATCAAGATCGTCATCTTTATCATTACCCTTTTATGCCAATTGTAGAAGTGTCAGTGTTGTAAAAAGCATCATTGCTTTTCATCTCTTCCTTCTACAACTAACTTTTGCAAGAGTCTCACTACCTGAAACTGGTTACATCCTTATATACTTGACAGTGAAATTTCATTCCCTCCTATTCGGTCTATCGTTCCGATCGAGACTGCAAGGGTGGTAGTGTTGATGTCTTTGCCTATCACCTGATTAAATTGCTGCAGTTCACTAAACATTCTTCCATTGAAGCTATTTCGTTATTGATTAGCTATGCAGGAAGACTTCTTATGTTTTTTTACCTTGGTTTTCCAGTTTCTTTATGCAATATCTTTATTGCAATCAGTAAAAATAAAGATCATCATTGGTTGTTCAACAATTAGAGAACATTATAGATGAAGCAATCTTTTTGAAGCCTCCAAAATCAATACCACTCATTCTAGGTGATTTTAATATCCCAACTGACTTTGACCCGAAACGTTCACCAAATTCACTGGCTAAGGAATTGTACAGCATTTGGTTTAGTAATGCCCTAACTCAATTCTGTATCCTTTCCACCCAACTCCTCCTACCTTGATTTAGTTTTCACCTGTGAATCAACTCTCTTCACAATTCCTAAGGGTGACAATTTCATCCTATCAGATCACTTTCGTATTATCACTGATTTCTTTTCTTCTACTTCTGAAGCTTCCTCTGATACGATACTATTTAAGCTTTAAGAACACTGATTTGACTTCGTTACCCATGACTCAACTCGGTTTCTTGGCAACGTTGATTGGATTCCCATCCAAAAGTTTGAATCGATTGATCATTGCATTAACTATCTGTATTTAATTCTCCATTCTGCAATTTATGAGTTCGGTCTCATCAAATTGTCTACCGCTAATCTTAATGACTCCCCTAAATGGATGTCAAACAAGTTTCTGTATTTAATTCGTCCAAAAAAAATTACTTTCACAAATTGTATTTAAAACGCAAAACTTACATTAGTTACTTTCCTTTTCTTCCCTTAGACGATATGTTAGGAAATCTACGAAATCTCAATATTTTCTTATCTTCACTCAATTGAAGCTGAACTTACTGAAAATATCAATTCCAGACCATAATGGTGCTATCTCAAACAGCTATCGAGATTTACTAGAATTCCTGTGTTAACTAATGATTTGAATATCAAAATAAATGTCCTCTTGTCATTGTTAATATTTTTGCTATTCATTTTTCGAAACTTTATTCTCCCGAACAGAAAAGTTCTATTCGCTTTTATCCGTTTGAATCTATGTAATATCAATAACTGTTTGGGTAGATTAGTTAAGAATATAGATTATATCCAGTCAGCCATTTCTCGGCTTAAAGATTTCACTGTTCAGGCCCTGATACCATCCCCGTTTTTTTCTTCAAGAAAACAGTTCCTCTCTAGCTCCGATTATTTCAAATCTCTTCAGTTATTGACTTCTTCATGGATGTTATCATTCAGGGTTCGAAGGGGCTCATATACACCATGCTGCCACTTTATTAGGTACACCTACCTAGAAGCGCGTTGAGCCTCCTTTAGCCTTCAAAACAGCCTGAATTCGTCTAGGTATGGATTGAACAAGATTCTGCAAACGTTGTGCAGGAATAGAGTACCATGCAGACATGAGTGTGTCACGCAGTTCCTTGAGATTCGACGGAGGTGTAGGCCAGCAGCGAAGCCCTTTCCAGCTCATCCCAAAGATGTTCAACAGGATTGAGATCCAAAGACTGAGCGGGCCACTACAACAAAGAAAAGTCATTGTCATATTCTTGGAACAATTCCATAGTGATTCGGGCTTTGTGCACCGGCGCATTATCCTGCTGGAAGTAACCATCTGACTGTGGATAAACTGTCAACATGAACGGATGCACTTGGTAAGCACCAATGTTTAGGTACGATGCGGCAGTCAGACGTGAATCTATGGGTATCAAGGACCCAACATGTGCCAAGAAAACATACCCCACACCATAACACTGCCACAACTACCTTTCACAGTAGTCGTCAGACATGACGGGTCCATGGATTCATGTTGTTTTCGCCAACTTCTGAGCCTTCCATCACATGATGCACCAGGAACTTCGACTCGTCAGATCAAGCAACTGTTTTCCAATCCTCGATAGTCCGGTGCTGGTGTTGCTGTGCTCACAGGAGGCTTGCTCTCTTGTTCTTCATTGATAACAAAGGTACGCGATGTGGCAGTCGGCTGTTGTACCAAGCTGGTGTTCTGAGCACTAAGGTTGTATTCTGACGTAATGTGCGACATTATGTCCCGTCTGTTTGCTTGCACAATTCTAGCCATCTTCCTTTGACCTCTCTCATCAACAAGCGATTTTCTTCCACAGGACTGCCGTTGAGAGGATGTTTTCTGTTCGTTGCACCATTCTCGATACACCTTTGAAACTGTGGTGCGTGAAAAGTTCAGGAGAACTGCCGTTTCAGAGATGCTTTGTCCAGCACGTCTTGCACCTACTACCATGCCACGTTCGAAGTCCGTTAGATCACTCCTTTTCCCCATTCTTGCTACGGTTTGTACGCTTAACTGATACTAGAAAGGTTGTTCTGCTTCATTTATATCCATAACTGTGGTCATGTGACTTGCAATGTTGTGGGAAAAAACCATTTGTGTGCACAGCAGGGGTGTACCTAATAAAAAATGGAACCACACTGTATATAAAACAGCAGAGTGAGAAAGCTATGTCTAGCAACTATCGACCTATTACAACGCTGAATTGCGAAAATTTTTGAAATCCTGCTTTATAAGAAACTTAGTCCCACTTTCACCTTTTTACCAATAATCATCAATATGCTGTTTTTCCCAGGAAATCAACTGTTTCTGATCTGGCCTTGTTCTCCCATTTCCTACAAATTAATTTGGACAAAGGAAATCGAATTGAATGAAATGATTCGGCAATTCCCTGATATTTTACATACATTTGACTCTGATTTACATTTCATCGATGTGAATCAACTGCATTTGATTCACCTCGATCCTCTACTATTCAAGCTTTCATCTTATGGTCCTCGACCTCCTTTAGCGGACTTGCTTGATTCACTGCTTAGAAATCTTAAACTATCCCTAATAATCGATGGTACTTCGTCTACTTCATCAACACCTTCTGCTGTTTCGAAAGGTGTTCCTCAAGATTCACCCTTTGGCCTGATTTGATTTATTGTTTACATTAATGATATGTCAACTTTATTTCAGTCTGTTAATGTTGAGTGGAAATTCCATGCAGATGATATTAAACTTTACCTTAGCTATTCTTCAACTGACAGTGATGAACTCCAGTCCTGTATTGGTTCCCTTTCACTCTGGCTCAATAAAAATAACTTGTTTCTAAACCCATTAAAATGTAAATTATGTCGTTTCGCTCGAATCGTGCAGTTCGACCCTTAGTCTTTACTAATTATTATATTGGAAATTCTTTAATTGCAAGTATTGATGCATTGAAGAACTTAGGTATCCTATTTCGATCTGATCTTCATCCCTCTTGCCATGTCAATCACATAATATTTAAGACTTACAAATTTCTCGGCTTAAGCATTCTTCCTTGATTTTTAAGAGTGAAAAAGTATTATTCTTCTCTACAAGCAGCTTATACTTCCCGTTTTTGAATATTGTGATAATGTTTGTTCCCCACAATAGGAATATCTTTCTCCCGCTCTTGAGAGAGTTCAAATCAAATTCATTAAACCCTATGTTTTCGAAATCGTCTTACCTGTCGACTTCGAAACTGAGCTCTTCTCCTTCGCTTCAGAATCGTTCCTCTTCACTCCAAACAACAACTCCATGTATCCTGCAATATCATAAACTCAATTAACGATTCTCCATCTCTCCTTGAACAAATTCCTTTCACTATGACCGGCTTGAATTATCGTTATAAAAGTGATTTCTAACTGCCTCCCTTGTACTGAACGGACTTGGTAGTCCTCTGTTCTGTTTCCTTCAGTTATTGAATAATCACAACATTGATTTTACACTTAAACCACCTGTATAAGAAATCCGTTTTGTTAATCTAAATTTTGTATATATTTTAAGACTTGTGACTGTATTTTATTGATTCTCTGCAATGCTCAACTTTCTCACCATTATCTAGGGTCTGCATGCCCTGTGGGCAAGAAGTTTGTACATAAATAAAAAAGTTATGATTTATAAAAGAGCTAAATTGCACCTATTGTCTTCACCATGTCTGTTCGTCCATCCGAATGTAACAACTCGACTCCTATTCAACATATTGTCATAAAATTTTATATTTGCAACGTTTAACAATATTTGTAGAAACATTGCAAATTTAATTGAAATTGGACTAATAGAAATCCGGAAAATGGTATTTCTTTCCCCCGCGTCCTCATGTAATAACTCGATTCTCTGGATTTCCACGAAATTTTATATTTCGGTCTTTTAGAAAGATTTGTTGATCCATCCAAAAAGTCATTAAAATTAGAAAAATACAAATAGAACGATTGTCGAGCCTTTCCAGATTTAATTAAAATCGGACCAATAGAAATCTGACAATTATTATTTAATATTTTTTTTCACACAACTCACACAGACTATCCTTATATTGTAGCTGAAGCAATGAATATTAGGTTTGTTGCCATGAGCTGGTTGATGGAATGAATGGGCAATGTAGTGAATGCAAAGAAACGAAATTTCTCGGTTCATTCATAAATTTGTTAAAATAACTTGTTATTTTTTAAATCCTTGCAATGAGAGAAGCTGGTTGCTATCATAACTTCTAGTATTTGGAAAATTGGGGTTAGAGGATGCTGCAATCGTGATAATAAAATTAATCACAGTGAGTTACTATGACCAACCGCAAGTATTATCACCTTGCCCTCCTCGATATATTTGGCTGCCTACAGGTTTAATTTCGGCCAGTATACTTTGATAATGACGATAATCCGCGCATATGCTAAAATTGTTAACAGCCGCATGAGAAGTGCATAGTTCTCTAGTTTGCATTAAATGTCGTGCACGCTACACAACCCACTAGACCATCTCATCTAAACAATTTGAATTATTCTAAGGGCTTTTGCTATAAATTACGCAGAAATGCAAACGCAACTACTTGTTCAGAGTGTAACGGGTATGTGCTTTCACGGTGGATAAATATTTGCTCTTGGCAAAGTATACTAGTTTAATTTACAATCAAAGCTACTGCCAAATAATTACACACTTAACCACTGCATGCACCTAAATGGGTACTTCAAATGTCAACCGCTCTTTGTAGATCATTGTCCTTCATGCATGCTAAAAGTTCTCAATTTAATCTCGTATACGAAATCTGATTAAGGTAATGAAATAAAATATTAACGCGAGAGGGATAAGTGTAACGTATTTTACAATTTTAGAATCCAACATATGAAACGTATGTTAAAACCTTCCTAAATATTGAATATTGGCTTCTTAGGTAGTTAAACCGGATCTTCCAATTTCCCATCGCTGTATCAAGAGGCATTCTGTATGTAAATATGGAGTGGACACCCTGGATGTTTGTTATCAGGACAAATATGACAAATATACATATCCTGGTGGAGTTATTGACATGTAGATATGACGCACCAGACTTATCCAACATCATCTCGCACCCACGAAGTCTGAGGCAATCATGCAATCTCAAATTAAGCCACTTCGTTCCAACCTAATCTCCTTGAAAAGTATTAACAGAATGATCCCACTTAATACAATGGAAATCCTGAACCAGTTCCAAGTAAATTGTAAAAACTTATGCTCCTATAAGACCTACAGAACGACTATCTTTCAACAAACAACTGAATCACATCAGTACTAACTGGAATATGATTAGATACTCCTCTTTGGAGACACCCAGCACGATGGACTTTTTTTTAATAAACTGTCAATATTTATGTAAATATTTATTCTCTGTGTTGTAAATTTTTTTAATCTTCTCTGGCTTGCATGCTGTACAAGGGGCGATTGTAACTCGCAATCAATTGAATAAATAAATAAAACATCTCAACTCAATCACTGTACTCGTCTTTGGGAAAAGCCGCTGCTTTTTTAAAATAATTTTCAGAAAATACTTTTTTCCCAAACGGTTCCTAAAAAAAACATAGTTTAAAAAATATAAAGAAGCAAAAACAACAGGATCGAACAAAAAATCGAATTTGTATGCAGTTCCTTAGGATGGTTATAAAAAAAAAAACAAGAAAAAACACGTTTTACAGGAAATGCGCAAAATTTGATTTCTGCGCAAGCTCAATAAGCCTAATTAGATTTTATCCCTTCCGCTGTTTACGTCTTCTAGAAATGTTCAAAGGTTGTGACTGTTCCTAAGCAGATCACGTTTCAGTAATGCCTTTATTCGATTCGGAAATAAGAAAAAAACAGGCAAGCACAGTTCAACTTCTGTTAATGGGCTTGTTTCCTTCTGCCAACAGCTAACAAAGTAATTCCTCACTCTGCATTCAGTTCTTGCGACAACTGATTTCTACACGCCTCGAAAAATTAGATATTTTCTCCCATTATTCGCAGAAATCCTCTGCTGATATTATATTTTTTCACGAAAACAAACAAAAAACAGCAGGTGGCGCAGAATTAACAAATCGGCTTTCGTCTGACACAGAAAAAAAAATTAGCGAAGTAGATTATAAAATAAAAAATTTCGCATTTGTCGTGAATATTCATTAATATCCATTATTATCATAATTATAATCATTATTGATTTGTTGGATAATTGTACAAAATAATTATATCTAATTGCTGCAAATATGCCTTTGGCGTTTTATAATTAAGTCTTCAGATTCTTCTGTTAGGTGGCGCGACTGACGTTACATCATTGTTGTGATGTAAGCGTGGTAATAAACATGAAATTAAAAATCGTATTAAATGGATTTTTAATTAAATATCTCGTATGAGTTATTTATTATATTATCTGTTTGCATTTGCGTCGAATAAAGTTGTATTAAACTTATTTCTTCTCTTACAGACTGCGAATTCTAGAAGTTGATTTTTATAATTAATTTTTAATTAATATTTGATTAACTTGATAAATACTAATGTCATAATAATAACAGGTCTTCCGAGAAAATACTGCGACCTTTGTGTTCCTTATTTATTTGAATTTTGAATTTTTGCAATGCAATTTCATAAAAAAAATGCAATCGTGTGCTTCCTGAGGGACATGTAAATATATCAAAATTCATGAAAAACCAAGCTGTAAGGCATAATTTTTGCTAGACTTATTGTGATTTATTAATCATAGTATAGAATAGGTTCCATTCCAGCGAAAAAATAAATGCTATTTTAAGGCTTTGAGCCATAAAAGAGATTAATAATTCTCTTATTTTGTTAGTAATATGCAATTCTTACAGAACTATATTGCTGACTGCACTGTATGGACAGAATTGTTACATTAGGGTTACTTACCAGAGAACAACCTCATCCACCTATGTGTATTATGTCTATAAACTGCATGTGTTCTCTGGTCCGTTTTCCTGTTTTGAGTTTCTTCAGGCAAAAAGCCTTGCTGTTCTCGCTTGAGACCGGCTAACTCAAACAAGAAGTGAAAAAAGCTCATAAAAGTTCCTCACGTCATTGAGGGGATTCGAACCAGGGCGCTTTTCACCCGATGTAAGAAAGACTGTCCACCCGCGAGGATAGATAGTCCTCCTTTAAGTGACTGCTGTGATTATAAAAAAAAAATTACGCCCACGAACTAAGGTGCAGTGAGACAATTATCAATGTTGGAAGACTTTCAGTAATTGTCCTATGTATAATGTTTAGATATATTTCATTTTTTAACAATATTAACGTTTAATTTATAGTTTTATAATTATAATTATGAAAATTAATTTATAATAAATTAATTAAATGATAAATATAAGAAATGAATTTATAAATAAATAAAATTTAGTTGATTATGGCAGTCGAGCCTTTACATAAAAACGGTTCCTCTGTTTCTATTAACAACGCATGAGGAAAACTTTCTTTCTTTCGCTCGAATACTTGCCTTTTACAAAGCCTGGGATGCAAAACCTCTCGGTTCTCTTCGAAAAATTTCATGCCTTCCATATAAGGAGCGAGCTGCAGAAGTAAAAAATTCATATGGATGGTGGAGCACGTTTGGGAAGGAGTATTTTTGAATATACAGTCAGTCTAGACTTTGTCCAGTGTAGCTTTAAATACAACGGAAACCCAAGAAAAATAAGTCGTAATAGGTTTTAGAAATATAGAAACATTAAAAATACTTAAAAGTTAAATTTAAAAGCCTTAAAATATATGAAAAATCAAATACAGTATTCGAAATTTAAATTATTTAAAAATTCCAAAATTGATAACTGTACAAATATACTTTATTTCCTTTCCGAAATGTGGGTATATGTAAAGTATTCTTAATGTGCTTAAGTAATAAAACGTCATATTTCGAAGGAAAAAAAAAATCAAAATCAGCGATTCAGTCACACTCAATCACAATCAATATCACAAAAATATTTAGGACTAACACTCTGTACATAAATACTGAATATGATGCAATAAAATAAATATGCTCTAAATTATCATTATTTTATCTTATACAAATGCCTAAAGTCTATTATCCTCTTCACGTCCGTCTGTCTGTTCTTCCGTCCGCATGTAATAAGTCGTCTTCCAGTGAATAGATTTTCATAAAATTTTACATTTGACTCTTTTAGAATAATTTGTCGAGTCATACCAAATTTCATTAAAAAATTGAAATAATAGACAAATGGAGATTATTTCTTTTCTTCAGACGTATCACATATTCTATCAATAAACCATACATTGTAGCAGATGCACTAGATATTATGTTTGTTGCCGCACCCTGATTGGAGTAATAAATCGGCAATATGACGGATGCGTAGGAAATAAATATTCTCAGTTCGCACATAAAAGTCGCTTTTTGCTCGTTTTTTGTTATGAATTTACTAAATACATAAATTATTACTATTTGTTTATTATATTAATCAAAACAGAAACTTATTATAACTAAACTGTTATTAAAATCCAGGAAGAAATAAGTAAACTGCATTACGAAAGTGTTGATAGTGCGATTAAATCACAAAGCTTGAAATGTGTGTTGCACTTCACGCGCTTTCGATTAAAAATTATTACAAAACAAAGTAAATATTACAAAGTAATTAGCTGTTTACTTTTCGCTTCTATTAATCACAGAAACAGAAAAAAATCAATTCATTTCAGAAAAGAAATCTAACGCGCCTGACATGTAATGCGTACATTACCCAACTTGTTACTTTCTAGTTTTTTGTTTAATATACTCAAAGGATTTTTACAAATATTTGAATAATTCTTAACTCAATATTGAATAAAACAAATTTATTTCATTTGTTTGCAATTCGAATTAATTTCCAAATTGTTTTCTCGAGTGTTGCTTCCGTTTTAACAAAGATTTACAAAACGGTAGTTCATTATACTCGAATGTTTGGTTTTTTCACACCCAACTGTCCATGGTTAAATTGCTATCCACTAATTTTCAATGATTTCTGTGTAATGGAAGATGGGGAATAATGAAGGAGAAAAGTTCATTAATTTTAAATCAGCCAGGTATAAATACGATGGAGAAATGAATTGTGCAGTGCTTGGAGGCTGTCATCTTAATATCCTCGTGACATCGTTGCTTCCGGAGGGGAAGGGCCTTATCGTGGCTGCAGGATATCCCCCTCGTGGATCGTAGGTGATAACCCAGATTGCTCGGTGAATAACATCGTGGTTTTTAGCCTTAAACTTTAATGAATGCAGCCACGTTGTCTATCAGGTCTGTCACTATAACAAGGCAGGGAGATGTGCATTGTCTTGGATTAATGGGACAAGGGGACCCTCTGCAATCTATCTTCAACAAACAGCCTTTTATAACAAATCGCAACTATTGTCACATCCTTCAAGTTTGCTGACGAAATTCTTGTTCGGATGCACCATCTGGGTGGGAAGCTATTTTATGGTGCTCCAAAGGACGTGTACTGATTAACGAACTACTTACTTGGCAGAGAACATCCGATATTGATCTACCTTTTAAAGTGGGAGATCCACGTTGCGCCATCTGGTGAGCATCGAAGTTTTTATTGTCATAAAATTCCAATTTTATAAACGTCTTGTAGAAGGCTTGAACAATTCGCAATCGAATAGTTTTGAGCTTGATGGTGATCTTTCAGGATTCGCTTTATTTAATTAATATTCAATTCTGTAATAAATTAGTAACACTTCATTTAAAATTTATTAAATTAGTAATGCGAATTTTAACTTAATTTTAAAATTATTATTTTGGAATTTAATTATCTTATATTTTGCGTATCTGGAGAATTTCCTCAGACGAGAATTGACTGTGACATTAATTAATTACACAGATGGTAGTCTAGAGGGTGCCGGAATCAGATTATTGCTGATTTAATTATCCCTAAAGAACAGTTGCTTTACAAGAAAAGCAGAAAAGCGATAAAAAAAAAAACTTTATTCAACATCAGTAATACTAATCGATCATTAGTCAGGTAAAATACCATATTGCTAGCATCGGGCGTGCACCCATTTACACTGAAAGATGCCGAACACGGTCTCATTTAGAAGATGATACACTGCTCAACAAAATTAACTGAACACGTAGAAAACGTGGGGTAACTCGTGCAGCTTGCGATGAAGCTGGAAAAAATTTTGATACGGTGGTGTACCACAGAATAACGATGAAATGAGGAGACAGCGAGAAACTTCGGCAGGTATAAGGGACATTTATAGGGGTTGTCTAAGAATTACCAAAAAGGTTACATTACATAAGTCGATACAAGGTGCTCGAAAATATGGTCAATGACATCAGTATGATCCCCTCCAACGGCTAAACAGGCCTGACAGCGGTGAACCATGCTCGATATAAGGGTGTCTATAAGATTCTTGGCAACAAATCCCATTCCTTATTAGCGCAGGCCTCACCAGTGACCCAGGAGTTGGCTGTCGGCGTGCAACGCAACGCCCAAAGACATGTCACACACGTTCGAACGGATTTAAGTCTGTTGTTTATGCTGGCCACGGCAGTCGTAGGATATCTTCAGTTTTCATAAATTCATTTTCATTCAGTTTCATTTTTGTAGATCCTGGCCGCCTCCTCGTGGCAGGGATGGATGGTGGGACGCGGCGACCAGGTTTTTCTGCTTCCCATTTACTAATAGCCAAGCGCTGGTCGCCTCATTACAACAGAACACTTACTTTACACATACATAACAACACGGGAAATAAAAATGGCCAGCTTTGGATTATTGCCTCTCCACAAGACGATACACAGCGGTCAATGGGGGAAAGCCTGGGAACCGCTTCTCTTCACATGAATACAAATACAAAATCTTCAGTTTCAAAATTAAGAGTTGTACCGCAATACTGCTCCGAATTACCAGACAGGACTGGGGATTGAACACTAAAACCCTACATCTATTTTACAATGGTGCCATAATCCCAATTACAACCTATGCTGCCAGTCTCTGGTTTAAGCGTACTGCACTCAAAGCTGTACAAACTAAGTTATCCACTGTTCAACGTTGTTTTCTCCTTATCCTACTTCACGTGTGCCGAAGATGTATCAACTCCAGCTCTACAGACTCTTGCAGGCACTATACCACTTGACCTGCATGTTGTGTTCAGAGGTCTTTGCATCTGCAGAAACATTTCGACGGAATTTCAGGGAATCATTGTTAACCCTCAGGCTGATCCCAAAACTGAACGAACCCGATGTTGGAATTTGTTAGTCAGAATAGATGCAATTCTACTTTTTCGAAAAAAGGAGCCATTACAAAAAAATTCGTTCCTGATGTAACTACACTACTTTCATCATCAACCAGAAAACGGTTTTCACCCTCACTGGTTACCTCCTGTCTGCGACCAGTCTACCTTCGGAAAGCTTCCTCAAGGGCATCAGTAAACAGCTTCGGAGATATTGTGTCTCCTTGTCGAACTCCTTTCTCAATTTTAAATTTCCTACTGTCTTTGTCTAGTCTAATAAAGGAGGTAGCACTCTCATATATTTTCTTCAAAATCATAATATATGGGGTATCTATGCCTTGTCTTTCCAGTGCCTGAAACATTGCCTTATGCTGTATGGAGTCAAATGCCTTTTCATAATCCACAAATGCTAGGCATAATGGTGTTTTATATTCGTTTGCTTTCTCCATTAGCTGTGACATTACGTGAAGATGATCCATAGTTAAGAATCCTGTCCTAAATCCAGCTTGCTCTTTCAGTTGATTCTCATCAAGTATTCTTTCTAATCTGTTAGTAATGACCCTTGTGAACAACTTGTAGATGTGGGATAACAAGCTAATTGGTCTATAATTTCCAATTTCTGATTTATCTCCTTTCTTATGCAGCAAAACTATGATTGCATTATTCCACTCCTTAGGCGTCACACCTTTTCTAATGCACTTTGTGAAGAGCCTTGCCGGTTTTTGTGTTGTGTCTCTTCCTCCCAATTTTAACAAATCTACAGTAACTTCATCTTCCCTCGGGGCTTTCCGATTCTTCATTTTCTTCAATGCATGTTCTACCTCATCAGGAAGAATATCGGGTATGTCGTATGTGTTTCTAATTTGCAATCCATCCTCCCCACTGCTGGCATCATTCCCCTGCTCCTTGTATAATTCTCTATAGTAGTCTTCTGCTATTTGAATTATGCCTTCTCTGCTGTTTATAAGTACACCATCGCTATTCTTCAGTTTCAGTATCATTTGTCTTTCTGTATTACTGCTCATGGCTGCTAATTTAAATCCTTTGTTTTCCTTTAATGCTTGTTCTACTTTTCTTGTGTTAAATCTTCTTATGTCTTCTCTGAGTCTCTTTCTAATGGCTTTGCATAAGTATACTCAATTTTTTTCTTGTTAGTATTTATCTTGCTCTTCGTTTTTCGCCTTTGGTTCATCATATCAAGTGTTTCTTGACTAATTTTTTCTTCTTTGGATTTGTTTTTCCCTATAGGTTTCTTGGGCTTTATCACTTTCAGAAAGTTGTAATATTCCTCGTCGATATCTTGGTCCTGAACAGTTTGCAGAAGCTCAAACTTGTTCTTAAGTTCCAGTCCATACTGCTTTTTCTCCTCTTCTGTTATCTCAAAGACCTGTGTATTATTTACTCGAGTCAGTTTTTCCCTTTCCTACGTCTATATCAAGTGTACACCTTACCATTATGTGATCACTTCCAACATTTACCTTATTCACGACGGTAACATCATTTACGATATATCTTCTGTTAGTGAGGATGAAGTCGATTTCATTAGTTGTTAATCCATTTGGACTCTTCCATGTCCACTTTCTGTTCACCCTTTTCTTGAAAAAAAAAGTGTTCTTTACTGACTGGTCGCAGAAAGGAGTCAATCTGAATGGAGAGTACCTAAACTATTTACGATTTGCAGAGGACATTGTGGTCATAATCCAGGATCCCAAAGAATTAGAGGAAATCTTAATCGGTTATGCAGAGTTAGTAAGGATTTTGGACTAAAGCTGAATATGGTTAAAACAAAAGTAACGATGAACAAGTATGCCACAGAAAGTGAAATAATGATTGAAGGAGCAGTAATTGAAGAGGTGGAGTCATATACTTATTTGGGACAAGATATCAACTGTAATAATGATAAATGGTTGGAAGTCAAGTGAGGAATAAATTTTGGATGGATAGCATTCAGGAAATATAGTCACATACTGAAGAGCAATATCCCAGTTTGTCTGAAACGTAAAATAATGAATCAATGTATACTCCCCACCATGACTTATGAAAGTGAAACTTGGACACTCACCAAAAGAATGGAAGAGAAGTTGAGAACTACACAGCGAAGAATGGAACAAATTATATTGGGAATCAGACTTAGATAAGAAGAGAAACACACGGATTAGGCAGCAAACTCAATTAAAGGACATTCTTATCAAAACTAAAGCACTAAAATGGTCTTGGGCAGGACACATAGCTCGAAGACATGATGACAAATGGACTAAGAGAATAACAGAATGGTACCCAAGAGGAGCTATAAGAAAACCCGGAAGACAACAACGGAGATGGACAGATGAAATTCATGAGTTTGTGGGTAGTAAATGGATGGCCATTGCACAAAACAGAAGGAACTGGAAAGTTGCTGGAGAGGCCTTCATCCTGCAGTGGATTGAAAATTGCTGCTGATGGTTACCTCCTACATACTAACGCAAAACTTTGCGCAAGGCGAGCTATTGCTCGCTTAACGCAAAACTTTACCAATTCAGACTTTCTAATACAGTCTCCTGTTTATGTGGGCTACCGGAAGACTCTCCTCACATCCTTTCTGAATGCTCCATTTATGAGGACCTAAGATTGGCTCTTAAGGCAACAGTACCAAACTTGTCTCCTGGATGTGATAAGATATTCGTATCTATCAATAATTTCCAGGCCCTTCAAACCTTCTGCAGTGCTGCTTTTAATCGCAGGAAGACTTTCAACCTCAACATTAATTCAAGAAATCAAACTGAAAACAGACCATAAATCATAATACAGCCTGTTGCCTCATCTATTGTCCTGATGACGTCGTATATACAATTGTTATGGTTTTCAAGAACACGCAAAGGTTTTAACAGAAGCTGAACTTTTCTGGCTCATCCTTTATCAAGACTCTCTGCAACTAAATTCTTCCCCTGCTCAGTGATACCGTCATCAACCAGTGACCTCTGATACCACTCCAGATTAACAGAACAGATTTATATTTAGAACTTGTATTCTGTCCCACAGGAGGACGCCTCGCACCTACCATTAGTGTCCCCTTCTCTGATGTTGGAGAAATGGTACCGCATTCCTCGTTATCTCCAGATGAAATAACGTCTTAATCTGCTTGTAGACTAAAACGGGACCTATTAGAGAAAAGATATTGTACCCCATTTGACAGGGCTCAAAATCAGATGTTCATAGTACCAGTTTCGGCCCTACTGTAGTTGGGGTTAATAGGACACAAACCACTGGCTTCCTTGTGTAGAGTAAACTTGAATTCAGCCTTCTTAACACAGTCCGGTTGGAAAAGTTTTCACTTGTGGCCGCAGCAACCTCAAGAGACAATTGATGACTGGACATCACAGGGTTCCGTCTTGTTGTTAGAGCCAAATAGCAGTCTGTTCTATTTGACGAAACCCTGGGGCGACCTTAGCCAGTACTTCTTTTAATGGTTTCTTCTCCTGAAACTGCTTCCACAGTGCCGAGACGCACTGCTTGACACATTAAGCCAACGTGTTACCTCCGCCTTCGACTGTCCGGTTTAAAGTCGTCCAACTACCCACCATCTCAAAGAATCATCTAAACGACGATGACTTGCCATCCTGAGTACTGGAGATGTGACTATCCCGCTAAGCAAGCCAAAAAACGGGAAAAAGTGATGTGCTGGCAACATGTGTTTTTATAGGCATGAATAATTTGCATAATGAAATGTTTTTCATTAATATTTTATTGTGAATAGTGTCCCCGAAGGCGAATATTTGATATATACTGGTGTGCAAAACTTAAAGACCAACACTATTTCTAAAGGTTATAACCACAAAATCTTTATTTAAGGTACTCTTTACTGATGAGAGTAGATTCAGTCTCAGCAGCGATTCTGGACTTCAGTTAATTTTGCTAGAGGTTAGCACATGGTATCACCCCGCAAACATCACTGAAAGGGATCGATATGGCGGTCGAGGTGTTCTCGTCTGGGGAGGCATTATTTTGGATGAACGTACACAACTCCACATACTGGAAGGCAGTACTGTAACCGGTGCACGCTACTGTACTGAGGTAATCCTTCTCCATGTGCGTCTGTTCCGAGGTGCCATTGGCCCAGAGTTCGTGTTTATGGATGATAACGCCACGCCCCATCGCACTGCAGCTATTGATAAGCTTTTTGAAAATGAGGATATTGTTCGTATGTATTGGCCTGCCTGTTTCACCGAACTAAATCCCATCGAACACATATGGGAGACGCCTAGCGGCACGTCCACATCTACCAGAAAATGTTCACCAGCTGAAGATGGAGCTGACAGAGGAAGAGCTTAACAATATTGTTCCAAGTATGGACAAGCGGTTCAACGCCTGCATCGACATAAGGGGTGGCCATATCTCCTACTGAGGACCACCTCTTCCCTTTGTTCCATCTTTGGCAGTGATGCATCTGTATCATGGCAGCCAGTGTTATGTTGCCATTTTTTAATAAAGTCTCTCTGTACCGTTTTGTTTCGGTGTTGTTTCCATCATTTCTGTACCTCACGAGGTTCCTTTTATATGCTTTTCCTATATCCAGGCCACCCCTATGAGAAACAACAGATGAAAACGTGACTGTCCTTAAATTTTGCACACCAGTGTAATAGGCATCCTGGCATACAAATTACGAGTATCCAATAAAAATCCATCCTTACAAAGCAAAGGTTGCATGCCAGGATGCCTATTACATCAAACATTCGCCTTTGGGGGACTCTGTTCATAATAAAATAATCATGAAAAGCATTTTGTTCTGCTGATTTTGTCGAGCAGTGTATTTGTGGTTAGCTTATGTAGGTTTTTCCAAATATTAAAGACAGCTTCTGTTTTAACAATAATTGATTTTTTATTCATTAATATCCGCATTAGAATTATTATTTTAGGAGATGACATCATAAGCGATACAAAACAAGCATTCCTACTTTTATAATATAAAATAAATAGTATCCAAATGTTTTTCCACTGCTTGGAAAAGAAATGCACCCGCGAACTTGCGAAAGGATAGAGAAAATATTAGTTTTCTTGTCGTCCGTCCGCCAGTTGAATCCCAAGAGAAACAAACTTCAGGCACTGGGTTGCATTCGAGAAGAACTCAGTCGATACCGAAATGATGGAAATGGAAAATTGGTTATTTCATCTGGACGGGACATGGATGCGAATATATTTCACTCTTACTCCGGACAGCTGACACACGAACGCTCCTAAATAAATATGCATCAAGTGAAGAAGGTGATTGATGCACATGTGCACGTTTTGGAAATGTGGAATGTCCTGTTCACGGTCAACATCTGTTCAAAGCTGGATTCTCTTTTTTCTGTCATTTCCTCTCTACCTCCTTTTTTTTCACCCAGTTTCCAATTTTCTATTTTGCTTTTATGATTATTTACCGCTTTTTCCTTTTTTATTCTGTTTTCGCTCACTTTCTGTTTATTTTTTATGCACTGACCATTAATAATATACACCGTCCTCCTGTATGTATTGGGACACCTCATCCCTGAGAAGCAAATGGTTAATTCAAGAGGTCATATGACAGAAAGATGCCGATACTCGTTAAAAGAAGGGTATAACAGATGTTCACAATGAGTGACAGGAAGAACGAACACAACAGGAAGTGAAAAGGACTTAGATCACTTCTCATGATGGTAGATTATCACGCAGCAGACATTCATTTAGCGGACATTGTAGCACACCCAAAATCGACTATTGGAAACATCATACGATAATGGAAGAAAGCAACAAGCAACATCTCAAGTGAGGCAGACTACTATTAATTATCGCCAGAGCATGTCGACAGTTGAAACAGATAGAGAGAAGAAATAACAGGGGCCCCATCAATAAGCTAACTCGAAAGACAGTAGACAAAACTGAAATAATATAGGGTCAATCGTCAGAAAAGTGCTTCATAGAATGTGTTAGCAGGGTAACACAGGTGCTTGTAAGCCAAAGCTGTCTCACGGGGGCCCTCCCAGGTAGCATAGTGGATGCAATACCCTCCCCCACATCGGGTGGAAAAGATATGAGTTGTAATCCCGTCAAAGACGTGAAGAACTTCTGGACTTTTTTGACAAGTTGGCTGAATCAGTCGGTCTCATGTGAGAGTTGCATTTTCCCCCCTGGAAACTCGGGTTTGGCCTAGCAAACAGACAAATCGACCACGCAATACTCTCAATATACAGAAACTGTAATATATTACAGCCACTCGAGCATAACTTCATCTACCAGTGTGTAGGCTATTATGTCCATAAATTGCACGTGCTCTTTGGTCGGTTTGCCTGTTTTGCTGGAAAAAAATCTGAATTCCCATAAAAGATCCTCTTTTCATTGACGAGATTCGAACTCAGGCATTTTCCACCCGGTGTGGAGAGGACGGTGATTATAACCATTGTGCTGTTGTTGTAGGGTTTTAGCAACTTGGGCCATATTTCCGGGAGAAAATACTATGCTATCCTCTCCTGAGACCAACTAACTCAACAAAAATTGTACCCATAATAAAATTAAACACACTCATATACGGACTATATACTAATGCATCATAACCTTAGTTTCTTTGGCGATTAAAAATACAAACGGTCTCCCAGGGATTCACTCACTGGGGATTCACTCCTGGGGTAGAAAAAGGAAACATTGGACATCGCAGCAGTTGCTGAACATTATGTGGAGTGGTGAATTACTCTCCACACTCCAAGAATCACATGGACACACACACTTGAGTATGGGATATGCCCAAAAAACGGTTTCGCCCATGTTGTTTACACCAGCAATGATGTTCAGTAGTGACGGAACGATACCTCCACTGTCACCACTTGTTTTATATTGTTTTGACTAGTTCACCGGTGGCCATCGATGAAACCGTGACTCTAGCTATCTATTACGATATTCTCAACAATTCTGTCTTACCTGCATTGTGGCAATTCTCTGGAGAGGGACCATACGTCGATCAACATGAAACTCTCCATCTTACAATGCAAGACCAATATAAAAATGATTGGAGGAGAATTGCATGTTTTGCTGGACGAAAAAAATCCAGTTTCTCTGGATAAAAACCTTGCTATCTACGCCGGAGACCGACCAACTCAGCCACGGAGTGAAAAAAAGCCCATTAAAGTTCTTCGCGTTATCCACGCGATTCGAACCCGGGCTTTTTCCACCCGGTGTGGGGAGGATGGTGACGATACCACTGTATGCTCCTATAGATTCTCAATGGGATTTATGTCTAGAAACTGTGCGAGGCCACTTACAAAATCAATTTCAAAGTATTTTGACGCCACCACACCTCGCCACTCATATCTGTATCGTGAATTTGTCTATAAAAGTGTGTATTGCGGACTGATAAACCTGAATAACAATAACTCACGTAGGAATACTATTCCCTCTGGCTCAAATCGGCTAACTACAGACACGATTGAAGTAAAGTAAAGAAAAGTAAAGTGTATTTAGGGTCAAGCGGCACCAGGGGTTCCCCCCATCTCCGCGTAGTTTACATTGTGGGTGAACCAGTTGACTGGAAAAGCCAGAGATTTAAAAGTGTGTGGACTTTGTATATGTGTGATGCCTTGTACCGTTGTTCATCTGGTCATTTAGCCGCTGGGCCCCTACTGAGGCTCGACGTAGCGAATACGTAACCATCATAGGGTAAACCTTCCCCCCAAGGATGTTCAGATGGTTCATCCGAACATCCTTGGAGAGAAGCCTGTTGGCTTACACTAATTAAACTTATCATCAGTCGAGTGATAATATCGTATAGGGTTAACACAGCTGGAACTCTCCTGAAAGCAATCTAACGGAAGTCCCTGTTGTTAAATCCAGTTTAATAGAGAACAGACTCATTTCCTTAAAGGACTATTGGGTGGGCATTTGTCTATACAATGTTCGTGTCTTTCTTTTCTCTAGGTGACAGGGCTCTTCGCAATAATAACAACACCCGCGCTGTAACACGAAAATAGTCCCCACACAAGAATATCAATGCTAGAGGCCTGAAAAGGGAGAAATATTTAGGATCCCTTGTTTCATATAGCTAATTCACATCCTCACGAGTCCATTTGTATTATTAAATATGAAACGTGATTTATTTGGCCACATTACAAGTTTTACTCGTAATGTAGAACCGATACCACTGCAAACAGATTTGTCGATCCACTATAGCTACCGATCCACTTGTCCAAGTTTCTTTCTTGCTGTGTAGAAATGGGTTCTTGGTATCTGGTATTGACGAGTTTATTTTTTGATTGTCTGCAATGTTTCCATCAGGAATATCGAACATTGAATTCTCTAATAACTTGGTAGGGCAGTATAGGGTGTAGTAGGGTGCAGGACACCGAAAACTCGAATTTATTATTGTTACTATCACGGTTAAGTTTAAACTGGCACCATACTTTCCACCTAGACTAATTCCAAACAGGTTGATTGGCAGTTGTTTCGATCAGCCATAATCAACGAGCGTTACTAACGATTGTGTCATTTTCTTCATCTGTTTATGCACATGACAGTGTTCGCAAGTATTCTGTTTGGACAGCGCCTGTCGGTTTACACTAATTAAACTTATCATCAGTCGAGTGATAATAGCGTATATGGTTATCACAGCTGGAACTGTCCTGAAAGCAATCTAACGGAAGTTCCTGTTGTTAAATCCAGTTTAATAGAGAACAGACTCATTGCATTAGGCGAGTATTGGTAGGCATTTATCCCATACAATATTCACGTCTTTCTTTTCTTTCCTCCTGAGAGAGAGAGATATCGTCCTGCTTAACAGCATACTGCCATATCACTAAAAATCCACCAATTATAGAGAGGAAAATCGGTAATACTTTGACAGTATAGTCACCATTTACCGTTGCGAGTCACTGCAGTCAACTCGGATTATCGGCTTATAACCTCAGTTGGTTCCTTTCTTGGAAATATGCCAACCACAATTCTTAAAGATGGTATTATGGAAATGAGTTGCCCTTCATGTGCATTTATCCTGATAATTCACAATTGGTGATACATCTAGCTTTACAGTGATGGTGTTCTTTTTAACATCTTTTTTTGTTGGTTTGTTTCTTCGAAAATTTTGCATCCTTTACCTTATCTTCCGACAAGGTTTTTACAGATATTTAGTGCCTTCAATGGCGATTAAGCTATACAGAGCCTTGCTCATACATTACAAATGGGGTGGTTGGAAATATTCGGATGACTCCAGCTCTGAGTACATTGTAATACAATATTTACAGTGATTTATTTCGGTTCCCCGTTTACCAGCTGTTGTTAGCCTCCTTGAAGTTGCGAAGTATAGTAAATTCGGACTCTCATTTCAAAAGAGTTAACGTTCTGCATTATTATTACTACAAAAGACCAAATATTTTGATGAGTCACTCTTGCCACTGCGCCAACTGCATTCTATAATAAGAACTTGGCTTTGGCCTGTCAGTGTAAAGTAGACTAAAAGCATGTTCTTCAAGTACCAAGAGGCACTCTTCGAACTCGCCTGTCATCATGACACCATGTTTATATTGTTGAAAAATTGGATTCCAGTATCAAGTATTCGTCAATATACTTCTATGGTTTATTAATATTTTTTTCCTTTTCATTATATTTTACTTCAAAGCAAAATTTGAGGTACCAATTATGTGAAAGATTTATAAGATTTGATTGGCATTTTAAAATATTCAAGTCTTATAAAATACACGAGAAATGGCTGTTACAAGAACAAATGAACCCCTTTTTTTTTTTTTTTGATTTGGTAGTTGTTGGCGCATCGGCTTCTGTGGCCATAATGCACCTCCCAAGGTTTTTGCAGTACTTTGATCCAAGCCCGAGGCGGGAATCGAACCCGCGACCTTTGGGTTACCGGGCAGGTACTTTACCCACTCGGCTAGCCCGGTCGGCCAATGAACCCCTTAAGCAAATTAAGTGAGACCAGCACCTGAACGAGACTTGCGTAATCCGGTATAAGAAGTGAAGTGAAATGCAGCCAGAAATTCTAATAAAATAGAATAAATAAACAGCGATTGAGATAAGAATCCTAAAATTCTAAAGAACCAAATACTGAACATAGTTATTTGAGACTCAAGAAGGCCAATTTAGTTGTCGTAAGGGAAAATTAAAATTAGAATCATGTGAGCATTTTCCTTGTTTTTTCTTCAAGTCTCTTATATCTGTCGGCTTAATTTATATTGAAGTTCTTCCCTCGAAGTGCGTTTACTGTTTAGCCTACCTTCCAAAATATATAAGGTGAAATTTTAAGATTACCATATTTATGTGTGTTTCTGAAAGTAACCCAAAGTTTCTGAGTCTAAAAGTTCCCCTGCCGGATTATTTTTATTTCGATCCGCCATTTTGAAACAATATGGCCAACAGGCAAATTATAAACGACACCTATTATTACTCTCATTTTTTGGTATCCAATACAAACCAGATTTACAGTCCATACAAGAGACTACTTTTGTATATCGTAATGTTCCTATTTCGATCTACCATCTCTGAACAAAATAGCGGTTGCTCAAATTATAGACCACGCATCTAGAACACTTGTATTTGAAGTTCCATACAAACCAAATATTTAGGACATTAAAGGAGGAATCCTAGCGCACCCTAATTGCAATTTTTTTATTTTCATTTGCCATCTTGAAACAACATTCAAATAAGTTGCATAATTCTTACAATTTTTTTGGGATTTACATCTCTCTCTTCTCATTTTTTTCCACTTTACTTTTCTCTTCCCAATTATGAATGGGCTAATTTGAAGTCTGGTTTCCTCTATAAGCACCTGCTGAAAATAGCGTGTTTTTTTCTGTTTCAGTACATGTATACGCCGTGTTAGTAGCGACAGGTGGCGCACATGGCATTAATTAGAACAGTGTACACACGCTTTGGCTATAAATAATGAAAAGCTCTGCCAGTGATTCATGACGTGAAAAGTGATAGCTTGCGATTCCTAGAGGAATTCGCGTCTTTCTCTCTCTAATTTTTCTTGGTTATGAATGGCAGTTACACACTAGAGTATTAGCATTGTTCCAAGAAAGAAGAGTCAGTGAAGTGCTTCCGTCTGAGATCATTTATTAGCCAGTTCTCACTTTGCGGTGAACTAATCTCGAGAAGTACTAGTCTTTCCTCATCCCAGGTGTATAGATTTCCAATAATTTCGTAGTAATTTTCTTTTCTCTCTTCCACATCTTCAATATCGTCTGCTTAAAAAAATACCAAATCAATGTTCGATAACTTGGAAGCGGAAGCGAACGTTGAAGAAGCAAAAACAATTTTTGAACTCGAAAAACTGTGGCTTATTGGAAACAGGTGATTGATTAAGCCGGACGATTATCACGATAATTTTTACCTAAAAATCATAACTACCATTTCGATGGATAGTTTGAAAATACGATATGGTACATTGCGAAACGTTCCTCGTTTAGCTCATGTTCATGCTGGATTCTCATCTCAGAGAGATTAATTACTTCACAAAGTGATCAAAGTCAAAATAGTGATGCAAACGGTTGAGTTTAATGGAATTCCAATTCAGGTGACCACCAAAATACGGTGGTCACGTGAAATACAGAAGGCCGATAGGAGTTCCCCTTACGAAGGTTAACTTGCTGATGAACTTATTCAGAAGAATCCGTTAGTTTGGATAAAATTTTAATTGGACGTAGCCAGTTCAATCGAAAGGTTTAAATACGACGCAAAAGTACAAATCTTTCTTTTCTAATAAAACCAAAAGTTTTTGAATAAACCACTTTAAAGTTATATCAGAATTCATCTTATTTATTTGATCTATCTTCCTAGATAAAAGGAAGAATAATTTACTTTTAGGTAAGAAACTCTAGATCCGCACTTAGAATAATCAGTTTGTTCGGTATTCCTGATTACAGAACTCCACCTTGCGCACTATTAATCAGCCAGAATAAAGAGAGAGAACAGGAAGCATCTTCTTAGTTTATAATAAATTTCCAAATATTCAGATAAACTCCAAAATAAACTAAATTGATCTCCAGGGTGCACGTCGCTGCTCTAGACCATATACACCTCTTGTTTCTTTATGTTTGTATTTCACATTTTGTGAATTCCATTTAAAAATCTAATTGGATCGCTCTCTTTCCTCTTTTTCCATTGGAAACAGTCTTTCATAACATTTCTGTTAGAATAAAAATCTTGTCACGATATCCTCTTATTCAGCAGTCTAGAGGAGGAATCCACACAGTTTCCATTACAATATTAATTCGATTAAGTCTATTCTTATTATAAGAGGCTTTTCTTAGACGAATATCTAAAAACCTTGGCGAAAATTGGAAATGTAATGGATTCTAAAACAGAAAAACCAGACTTTTGCACAGATAGACAAAACACGCGCATTAATATTGTAATGGAATTGCAATACATTTGTAATTCTGATATAACTTTCATTACAAAACAAATTCATTTGTTTTGTAATGAAAAAACAAACTCATTTATATTATCAAATAAAAAACTGAAGCTACAAAAATAAGTATTGGAAAACCTTATACCATAAATTAAGGGTACTATGGAGTTCTTTAACTCCATATATGCAAGAGACAGTTAAAGGGAACATTACTTGTAAGCTCATAAGGGATCATCCTGTTTTTTGTGAGGCTTCTGGGCATTCCAGGGTTGAACACCTTTTACTCTGTCGAAGGGTGATGTTTAGTATATTAATTTCCTCTGCCAATAATTTTGTGAGAGTCAGGATCTGTGGAAGAGGCTGTAAAAGTGCTGTGATAAGGATGCTGCTGGAGACAGGGAAGAGATTTCTTGCCGCTCTGTTGGATCAATGGCATCTAGTTTTTTTAGGTTGATAAAATTAAGATATGACCAACAGAGCGGCAAGAAATCTCTTCCCTGATTTGGGCAGATGGTATTGTCATTGTGTGTTAATCGTAATGGAATTAATAAAGTAGTCAGTTTAGGATTTGTGTCAGTAATAGTAATTCTTTGATTCAGCAGCTATTAAAAATAAGGAAACAAACTCAAACTTCATTTATTCAAAATTAACTTAAAGAAACTTTTTATTGACAAAATCATCACATGAGAAAGAGACAATCTTCAATGAGTGTCCAGGAATCTGTTGCTTTCGTTATGTGATGAGGTATGAACAATGATAAGGCATATCGTCCTACTGCGTTTAATATTACAAGAACTGTTGTTTTGTGACATTCTATGATGAAAAAAGTGCTTTCCAGAGCTTTGCCTGTTTCCTGGATGAAAAACTCAAGTTCCGGGAATTAAACGCTTCCTGAATCCCTCATCTGAGACCGAATAACTCGGTTACGTTTATAAAAAATTCCATAAAACACAGGGAATACAGATATGCACTTCAATAAATTATTTCAAGCTTTGTTTCACAAAATATGAAACAGTATTTCTTGTGTCAGCTAGACAAGAAAGAAATAACGCAAGTGCGAGCAGGTAAAGAAATAAATCAAACGAAAAAACACGAAATATTAGAAATTTCACATAAAAGCGTGAGAGTTCCTTATATTTATCCGCTAAGTTGCTGAGAAATGAAGGCATAATGCAATGCATTAAAACGTAAAAATGAAACTGTATATATCATTTTGATGCTTTGTAATTTCGATATTCCGGCTATCGTGTGCGAAAAGTGACGTTTTTACTTCAAATGAGAATAACTGCGAATCGTGGCACGAGTAATTTCTGCAAGCTGTGGAAAAGCAGGAAGACGACATCATCATTTGTCTCCCATCGGATACCATCAAAGCAAAGTACCAATTATTCCTCGCTCTATCCGAGCGGGTGGATCCGAAACTGATTCACTCCCTAATGATGGCAAAGTTCCATCCTCGGTTATTCCAACTTTGCAAAGAAACCTGGACCGGAAGTTATTTCACCGGAAGCAATTAGGTAACAACTACCAGCGATTCTTTTTGCCTGCCGGCTTCTAGGTAAGAGGAGAGTAATTCCAATGCCGCGCAGCTACCTAGATGGATGACGTGGACGAAGAAAGGCGCGCACAAATTGACAGCTCCATGTCACAGAGAGAAATGAGCGCCTATAAGCGATTTCCCGAAATGCTTTGCTCGGAGGCAGGAACGCGTTACGTGCGACAGAAAGATAAAGCGATGTGGATCACTATCATGTGCAACATTAGAACTTAAAACCGGGACATGATCGCAAGCTGTCGTTTCAGAACCTAATTCCGTCAGCCGGTGGTCCAAAATTGCGAGAGCCATGCCCTCAATGGGCATTTCGACTCGTTTTTCCAGTGGCACGAGCAGAAATGCTTATGGTTTACGATCTACACGAAGCTCTGATTTCTGTTCTTCCTCGAGAACATCTCAAAACATTTATTCCTCTAGCTCGGTTTTATATAAAAAAATCATTTTCTATGAATAGATTTATTAGTTTTTTCTGTTTATTTCATTTTATAATTTGTTAATAACATTAATTTGTAGTGTTTGATTTTTCCATTGAATTTTTTCTAATTTTTTTACTTTAAGTTTCTATTTTTGATTTTCCCCTTCTTTTCTCCCACGCTTAGAATAAAGAGTGCGTTTCGATTGCCAAATTATTTCTTTCTTTTAAACTGCACAAAGCCCCTGTCGCAAAAGAAAAGATTCAAATAAACATTAAAAGAAATAAGAAATACTTCTCGTGGTATTACTTGTCAACTTCCATTCCAAGATCTCTTCCCATCCGTCTTATAAATATAGTTACCTCAAAAAATCGCTTTTAAATTCTTCCATCCCTGTTGCCATAGTTATCTGATGACGCATTTGCCCATCAGTGCCTTCCTCACGATTTGTGCCAACTTAAGAGACGGCTTACCTGCGCACCTTAATACAGTGCGTGCGTGTGTGTGTGTCTGTGAGCGCACTAACAGCAGTACAACTTTGTTCCCGATGCTAAATTCCTTCGAAAAACACGACTGATCCCAATGTAATTTATTTCGTAAATTGCCGCTATCCACGCCATATCGATAGCTATCTCCGACATGCTTCCTGCATTATGTGCGCCTCAACCAACTCCAGAAGAAAGATGGTGATTAATGGAGTAGAACGCAAAAATTCCCCCGCCAGGCACTCAGCAATTCCACAACTGGTGTAGCCTCCAAACTTTTAACAGCCGCACTGGTAGTGGTAACGTAGCTGAATGGCATTCGTCGTATTTGGGATTGGAAATAATTTCTCTCGCAGACTGCTTATCGAGATATACAGTGGTGGATAAAAAGAAAAGGCGTCTAATGATAGCAAAGAAATGTGGTGATGATGGTACACGCTATTTATAAAAAGGGTGGATGATCAAATAAATAAGCAAAATTTATTTCGAAAAACTGTCCATCCGATGATATTTATCATCAGATGGATATTGTCAGCTGGATCCATATGGACAAAATTCCTGGTTCAGTGGATGCTTCCCGTAATTTTCAAAGCTTTTAAGTTTAATCACTTAAGGGTTCAGTTAAAAAAACTGATATTAATATTGGAAAAGCGCGAAAATAATCATCTCTAATTAAAAAATAAATCTTAATATTTTTCTTTCCATTCTTGTGTATGTAGTATTACATTTTGTATGGGTTGTTTGGTTCTTGTAGGGCTTTAAGGACATCAGCAGCTTATTGTGAAACATATGTCTGTAAACTGTGTGTATTCTGTGATCAATTCGCTGTTTGCTGGACAAAAAATCATGCTACCCTCTGCTCTCGCCAACTAACTTAGCCGCTTTGTGAAAAAGATCCATAAAAACTCCTCTCGTCATTGACAAAATTCGAACTCAGGTTTTATCCAGGTGTGGGGAGGATCGTGATTATACCAACCGTGCTACCTACAAGGGTATTTTGTACCGATGCACGCTCTTTAACTCTCAAGAACGCTGAGCATTTTTATACATCCCGAAAACTAACTTCCAATAAAGTGATGCTGCTTCCCAGTTCCAAAAACTTATTGATGTCTCTTGAAGATATTTTTGTTATATATTCTCTCAGATAATAAGCCTATTGGATTGTTGTTGCTTTTTGATTTCAGAGTCTCTCATTAAGCCTAGGCCATTTGAATAACTAATTTCTAATATGCTTGAAGGAATGATCTCCTTTAGGAGGACTTTGGACCCATGATGCTTTTTAAATCAGACTAAACATATTATATAATTAAATATACGCATTTTCAATTTTCAGCCATAAAAAATTAAAATTAAATCAGCGCGCCATAACGAACCCAAACAGAACAATTCGTTAAAAGCATGTTATAGGTTAATCCCAGTCTTTTTCTGCTCAGCCAAGAAAAATTGATTAACAACAGGTTTACTAACTTCGCATGATGTCACCAGCATCTGCAGATGACATCATAAAGCATATTCGGAATAAATATACGAAACTTACTCGAGTAGTTTCATTAAATGAGTTAGGCTTCTTGTTTGCAGAGTAATGCAGAAGAATTAATAACACGGTATAGGAGTAGATGGTGTAACTGGAGCTAACAATAACATCACACTACACGATACATTGCCTGGCCATTTTATTAGGACCATGAAGGCAAAGGAACTCAAAGGATGAACGCAGAAGGAAATGCAATGCCCCGATGAGTCCCGATTATACTTTTCGCACCGATGGACGAATGCACATGTGGACGAAGTGCAATGACATGGGTATGGCTGTGTTTTCGTGGTACGCTCTTGGTACCCTGATCCTACTGGAGGGCACCATGAACGCCAGAGTATATGTGAACTTCGATTTGTAACAAGTAAATTCGGCAATGTTGCATATTTAGCCTTATAAATAGGAATTCCTTCAAGAGACAATGCAACCATCCACCAAGCCAAATGTGTGAAAGAGTGAGTTGAGTAACACGATGAAGACTTCAAGCATCTGTCCTGGATGGCGCATACGAGAAGGAGTATTCGTCAACAATTCTCTGTCACTTCAGAAATTGCGACTATTTTTGTCACATTAATGATCTTTTGAACGCCTTGTTAACTCCATGCCACATTGTGTCGGATGCAGTGAAGTGAACACACCACATATCTTTTAACTCTTAAGTTTTTAAATAAATTTTACGTGTCCTCTTATATCTATAGAATTTTATTAGTTCTGTGTTATCAAAAGTATTAGACCAGTAATAATTAACTAGGATGGTGGTCCAATGCTTTAACACCAAATTTAGCTTGATATCAATACAGAAATTTCAGCGTGCTTCTTTAAGACTGCATATTGTTTCGGTGGCAGATTAAAGTAAGTTTATTCAGGTCATGAGGAGATGTTAGAAGTACCACCGAGTGTGATTTTGTCATGCTCGTAGACGTGTTTTCCAGCATAATCGCCTTTATAAACAAGATGAAAGCGCATCGATCAGATGCACTCCATGTTCAATTTGTGTTGATGTCCACGGCGTTTTTGCAATATTCTTGGGATGGCTGCTTATGCATTGTCAACAATTATTTTTGTGTTACAGAGATCTATTGAAGCGTGTTTGTAAAAAAAAAGGAAGAAAAGAAAAATAAGATTCAAAGTACTTTGCGCACATATATTTTTACTTATAATTAAACGATTAAACACAATATCACGTCGGTGTGCCAATTTTGTTTTAAATAAGTGCCACTTCCTTACGTATGTGTTTAATACAATTTTTCCGACTTTCCATCGATTCTGTTAAAAATCGAAGACTGTTTAGATGGAGACATTTACAACATTTCCGACATCTTGTTGAATCACAATTATGACCACCTACCTAATACTTCGTAGGTCCTCTTTTTGCCCTCAGTACAGCAGCTATCCGACGTGGCATTGATTCAACAAGATGTCGGAAGCGTTCGGGAGGTATGGCCAACCAAGCTGTGTATAATGCGGCTAGCAATGCAGGTATGGAGGTGATTGGTGTATGCAGACGCCTGATATGCCTTTCCATAGTGTCCTGCAAGTGCTCTATGGGATTGATATTGGGGAAGTTCGGAGGCCAATCGATATGCTGCAAGTCAGAACTGTGTTCCTCAAACCATTCCTATATAAGTGCCCGATGGCTCGGCGCTTTGTCATCTTGGAAGACACCATCGCCATTGGGGAAAAAGTGTAACATAGCGGGAAGTACACAGTCAGCAAGCAGTTGACGATAGCGGAGACCACTGATACGTTGTTCCACATGCACCAGGGGTCCAAGTTCCTGCCAGTGAAACATGCCCCACACCATACAATCGCCTCCAGCGGCCTGCACTTTTGATACTATGCATGATGGATGAAGAGCCTCATATTGTTGACACCAAATCCGTACAAGACCATCCACGGTGTGGAGTAAATAACGTGACTCATCCGACTAGTACACCTTCTTCCAATCTTCTAACGTCCAACTTGCATGCTCTTTGCACCAGGTGAGTCTTTTACACCAATGAACCTGTCTAGATAGTTTAGATAGTCTGTGTATTTTTATACAGGCCTCGTGAACATAATATCGCTTCTGAATAGATGCATATATACAAAGAGAAAAAGAGACTTAAAAAAAAGAGTAATACGGAAGAAGAGATAATGATAATTATCTTCTTATCATACAATAAGAAGATAATTATATTTAATTTGCACTTCAGTTAATCACAGAAAATGAAAAAATCGATTAATCTAAAGAAAAAAAATATATTTAATTTTATACATCAGCGTATGTTTCGTTGGTCCCTGGAAAGCTTTTAAGATCAATCATAGCCTTCCCTGCTCTCTCATGACCACAGAAATCTATTCGTATAAATGAAAGTATATTTCGTATTGCTCTAGAAGAAAAAGTTGGATCGAGATCAAATATTCGACCACTGTACTTCTGTTGGTCTTTGGAAAAATTTCATGTATCCATTTACGATTTCAGACACTCCTTCCAATCTACAAAAATCGACATAAATGTATGTTTTCGCATTAATCGACAATAAAAATGCAAACTGTTACCAAATTTTCGACATATATTCATTGGGCCCACTAGGATGGTTCTAAGTTGAATTCCCACTTCATAGCATTTCCTCCCCAGTTTCCGTACAGAAATTACAATAAATTTGGAACAGGAGCTCTGATCCAATTCAAAATTTCAGTGCTTGCTTAGAATATAAAGGGATCAGAACTCAGGCATTTTCCACCCGATATCGAAAAGGTCTCAGTTCTAAAGTTAAACATTCATTCTACTTGCCACAGGAGTACCCTCCCTATCTCTTAGTGTGCTAATCACATCATCCTCCCACAAGCGGCGTTGCTGTAGCAGTCACCAAATGCATCTTCCTCCATTAAAACCTGTCATTCCACTTGCACACACGCAATGTGAAAGTACCATAAATAGACTTCATAAAACATTTGTGCGGATATACTTTTGGAGTGATCGTTGTCTGTTCTGTCGCGTTATGATCTTTTGAACTATGATCCAATGCAGTTGATTCAAGGTGTTAAAAATGGTTGTTCCATCGACTACCAAAGATATCCGATGCCAAAGAGCTAATTTATGCACTACAGTAACTTTGTGTTTCAATTTAGATATCGTAAATAAACTTAGGACTCGCGTGCATTTGACAGGTTGAATGCAAATAATCTTTAAAGCAGTGCTCTCTCTCTCTCTCTCTCTCTCTCTCTCTCTCTCTCTCTCTCTCTCTCTCTCTCTCTCTCTCTCTCTCTCTCTCTCTCTATGTGTGTGTGTGTGTTTTATAGGAACAGATAGAGATCACGCCGAGAACCAAATAACTGTCTCGTGTTTCCTTTTCCCAAGTTTTGTCTATGCAATTTGCTTATCTTTACTTGTACCTCCGAGCGCAGTAAAGCCTACCAAATGTCATTCCGCTACCAGTTTTATTTCCACGACTGCTCCTCTGCTCTCAGGAAATATAGTTTACGAAACAGCTCAAATGTAATCTTTTTTTTTTTTGAGTTCCCAGGTCGGTGTGAGGCGCGCTTACTCGGTTAAAGCGATAGTTTCACCTTAAATGGAACTACTAAATTACTTGGTCAGTGACAGTGATGTGAAGTTAGTCGAAAGAGATTCTCTAAGTGAATGCCAGATACAGAGACACAGTAAATAAAAGTCTCGTGTTCTCTAAATAAACATTTGTTTTTATTTGGACCTCAATAAGGTTAGGGAAAAAAAAGGGAAGCTTTCAAAGTAGCGATTCATTTTTTTAAAATATTGATTTTTTAACACACGAAAACAAACTAATACTGTTGTTTTCAGTATTAAACACTTAAAATAATTTAAATACGTTCCCTGATGTTATTTGTTAAATAACAGAACACTAGCAGTAGAAAAAATAAACATTAAAATTAACGCTTCTTGTTATGAATTCGTTATAAGCGCCATCTTGAAAAATAGAAAAGAATGCTCGAATAACTTTACGTCTTGTAATTATTAAAAACTTCCAAACTAGCTTTTTTAAACTAAAATGTTTTGTAAATATTTGTAAAAATTACAGAGGCGCATTTGTGTTTTCAAATAAAAATGAAATTTTATCATAAATTCCAGCTAAAAATAATTTTTGAACTAATATAGTTTGGGAAAAACGTTACGTGGTTTTTATTCATTACGAATTATTAATAAATATCATAAACCACTCTTATACCACGTGGAGTTACTAAAATATTTTATTTAAGCATTAGCTTAAGCTAATATACATTGGGTAACGTTTCAGGTATCTTGCTGATACCCGTCATCAGACCGTGCTGTCTGCTGACCGAATCCTCTTTTACCACTCTTGTACCTCTCACTTTTCGAATTCTTCTCACTTTTCAATGAATAAGATGATCAATGCGGCTTTGAACGTCTAATATGAAGCAGTTTATTATTTATACCTCGTTCAATACGAAAGCCTCTTGTAATTATTCGTTGTTTACTGCTTTCGGTGCATTAGCAGGTACCAACGTGCAATTAGTGTAATTGTATGGTGGAATAGAACACTCCCACAATCAGATATACCTAACTTCCATTATGGAAGTAGGGCTACATACCGGAGATAGATATAATGAAGAGACCTATAGAAATGCGAGACAATAAATGGTTAGTGGCAATTCGGTAACGTCACCCCTATGATCTCGCATCTAATTACACCACTTAACTAAATAATACATTAGTGAGTAATCAAAAAGAAGTTGTTTCTGTCTACATCCGTGGATATCTGAAACGAGTAATATTTGTAAAGAGATACGGATCCTTCCACGCAGGTTATTACAGAGCTTTCACCAGAAACGAAATAAAAACATTCTCCAAATAAAATTCTCCACTTTAATAGCATAATTTTGAAAATAGAGAGAGACATCGATAAGGATATTTTGGATGGTTGAGTGTTTTCCTTTGCTGTTTTCGTTTTGTCCAACGGAGATTCGGCTCAAGTTACAAAACTAAGAATATGGGTTGGTTTTGCCTTCTCTTTGTTTCTCAATATAATGCTCTTTTCATATCTCAGCAAAGATATTCGGTTTTATGAGAAAGGCTGAATGATTCTGCTGGAAACTTCAGTTTTTCATCCAAAAAATAGGCAAACAAATAAAAGCACAATACACCATTAAAACTAATGGACTGCTGACACACTTACAGGCACTCTGTGGACATCTGTACTTAAAATATATATCCGCTCAGTATAGAATCGCTGAAATACAGAACCGCTCATTTCGTTTTTACCACTTTTTCAGGAATCAGCAATCAGTCATTTCTGTTTTTTACCTATCTGAATGTTTCCGAACACTAACATCACCTTCTTTCTTCCATCTTCTCAACATATCGGTTGACTTCGTGAACATCCACCGTGTGGCTGCCGCACAATAACAAATTGCAGATATGACATCCAAAGACCATGCTTCTTTTCAACTGCATAGCTCCCTCCGCTGCTCATTCTGTTTGTGAGTACAAAGCTTCACGTATAATTGGCGATTATAATCACCATCCTCCCACAGGGGGTGGAAAAGACCCGTGTCTAGTCAATGAACCTAGAATCTAATCAATGAACTTTTATTATATGGACTTTTTCATACCATGGCTGGGCTTAGGCGAGGCTGTTGTCTGTGATAGGAAAAATATTTGAAAGGATGATAATGGAGCGTTTGAATAAGATATACAAAAGTAGATTACAGGAATTGGACAGGCAGTTCGGATTCAGGAGGGAAAGATCTGCTGAGGATGCTATTTCGGAGGTAATGACTAAAATGAGACATTCCATGAACGAATATGTAGTTGGGATAATTTTTGACTTCAGAGGGAACTTTCGATTTCTTGTAGTAGGAAGGTATAGTAAGGAGATTAAAAAAGACAGAATGCCCAATGAACTTGTTTAGACTGATGCGTAACTACTTTGATAATAGAAATGTTATTAGACATAGCTTATGAAGGTAATTACAAGAGGTGTTCCACAGGGTTCTATAATTGTCCCTTATATGCGGAACTAAGTTTTAGATGAACGGTTAAATGAAGAGTGGAATGAGGTTGACTTAGTAGCTTACGCAGATGATATGGCAATAATAATACATAGAAATCCAAGCCTTGTGATTGAAAACAAAGCAGTAGTGCTGGAGGAGATAAAGAAATGGGAAACCTACATAAATTAAAAATCTCTTAAAGGAATATTCAGCATTAATAGGTATTCCACAATAAAATCGAGAGGGCTTTAAGCGCAGATTGGGACATTAAAGGAAAGGCATTAGATATACTGTATAAATGCATTCTATCCCAATTATGACGTATCCGGGTGGCGCTTGGGGGCTCGGCCGTTGAAAATGTTTTGATAAGAAGACATCTTTGCGCAACGCAGAGAACTGCTCTCCTGAGTCTATTTACAGTTTGTAGGATGGTCTCCAGTGATGCCTTGCAAGTAATTACAGGACCAAGACCCATAGACTTGGTTATAACAGAGAGATATTTGGTTTAAAAACAAAGAAGGACCAGTCTATGGAGATCAACAGAAAGAGAATGTATAAAAAAGGATGTTATGGATGAAAGGAAAAGGATTAAACAGGAAACGATGAATATATGGCAGGATCGCTGGAGAGTGTCCGATAATGGAAGGACAGCATTGAAAATTATTCCTGAAGTTAATACAATAGATAAAATGAAGGGTTGGCCTGGTTTGGGGCTGTTTCAGTCAATGGTGGTAACTGGTCATGGATTGAGGGTGGGTGAGATTGCAACAATTAGGATTAGTAGCAATTCCAGATATAGGTGTGGAGCTCGGAAAAAACAGAACATGCCATTGGAATGTCAACTGTATGATGTCCCGAAAGTAAAGTTGATTCAGAAGGCAGGCAATCTTTCCTCTGGAGCTATGGCGGCTTTTTGAAAATAGAGAAGATTTATATACTTTTTTTTGAATTCGTAAATGAAGTTTTTACATTGATATCATTTTACATATACACGAGTTTGATCTATACAAGAAGATCATGTACATATAATTTGTATATAACGAATACATGTAATATTTGTAAAATGACTGAAAAAAATAAGATAGAGATAGTGGTGACCCGCCTCCACATGACTGGGGCGGTAACTTTGTTTTTAATACGTAAAACTAGTTTTTCGGGTAAGAACAAAGGTTAAAATTTTAATTCGTAGAAATAGTGATGATGAACCTTTGGTTTAGGGAAGTTGTATTGCCCCTGTTGAGCTACTCCTCTGCATTGCTACATTGTATTGCAGTTTAAGCTGCAGTTACAGGGGTCGCAGCACTTGGAAATCAAGTTCAAACACTATTTTATCAAAACCTGTTATTATTGGGCGTATTAGTACATAGAAAGCTACTCTTAATGTGAGCAGATCTAACAATTCAAAAACATTACAAATCAATCTCTTTTTTGCTTATAAAGGAAGTGTACGCGAGATAAATTCTGATTCTCCTGAAGAACAACACAGAATATAAATTTCAAATACTTTGGCTTGCCACATTCTATCCAAAAGAAGTGCTAATCCCCGTCTGTGGTGTATTTTATCAACTATTTGAGATTTGATGAGGATTAGCGCACTCCTCTGGAAGTAACAGAGAAAGATTTTTTCTTCTATAACTCAATACACCGGTAATCCAGAAAACAGCACTTTGTTCGCAGTAACATCAAAACTTTGGCCATTCGCGCTTCAGTTACGATGTGCGCTGTCAAAGTGGATATTGTACAGACGCTGTCTTTCCCTTTATTACTCGCGCGTTCCACCCCTCTTACTCAATAAGAAAGCATTTTACCGTCTCTTGTTGAACCAAGACGATCTGCCCAAAGGAGAGAAGCTCTCTAATAATCGTAGACGTGTCAGTCATCTGTCGTCCAGAAATGCTTTTATCGTCATTCCATAAAAGGAGATAATCATCTTAGCGGTTAGTAAGTTTGTCTTTCTTTCGACTTGAGTAGTGCTCCTGTTCTCGTCCTCCATCACAAAGAAGTGGTTGGTTATTAACTCAGCGTCACAGAATTCAATAAAACGTGTGAAGTGTTTATTTAGAACAGTGGCTCCGCTCTGCGGTGATAAAGAGTGAGAAATACCTGGTTAACTTAAAAGCATTTCATCGTTCCATATGTATTATCTTTGTTATGGATAACCATGAGGGTCATGTGACACCACATCATACTCAGTTGCGATAGCTATGTGAACAAAACACATTTGATAATTCAATAAGGCACCTTTGATCGTGGACTTATCGAACGTTTAAATAAAAGTGAGTTGTTTTGGCTGCCTGTATGTGGTTAGATTACGTTAGGTGTGCGTTAAACACCAAAGTAATTAAAGTTATGATGCGTCAGTATATTGTTTCTGTAATTACAGATATTCTGTGGTCGATTTTCTGTTTTGCTGGACTAAAAATCCGAGTTTTCAGGAGTAAAAACCATGCAGACTTCCTGAGACCGGCTAGCTCAGCGACCATTTGAAAAAAAAGTAAATAAAAATTCCTCGCGTCTTTAATGGAATTCGAATTGACATCTTTTCTGCCTAGTGCGAAGGAGGGCGATAATAACCAACGTGCTACCCACGAAGGACAGTAGGTGATAAACCATGAATCATCTAGATATGAAATTTTGAACAACGTTTAGACCACGCGGAAAGGAAAAGTACACAGAAATTATTTTCAAATTTAACACCAGGATGCGTCCGGGCTGAACAGACCAAACAGTCAACGCATAGCACAATTTGATCAAGTTGGAGAACTATACGAAGTTACAAAATTTCCAGAAAGTAAGGTGGATGAGCATTTGAAAAATGCCAATAAATCACGTGCTAATCGTCAAATGTGGTCAGAAGTGCTGTTTTATTGGATGCTGACCAATATGTAGTGTGCTCGTCTACACGTTATTGTACAGATGAGTTCCATCTACCATAAAAATTGATCTCTTTGATATCTTCTCTTTTGAATGTCAGAAATCATACTCGGTTCTCAACAATAACAGTATATGTTTCGACGCCATGTGCTCGAATCTTCTCGAAAAAAAATGGTCAAGTTATGAAGTTTGCTGTGAACATATACTGAATAATACTTATAATAATCATTATTATTTTAGCGGTCCCCGGAAGTTAGCCAAATCCATATTCACGGATTTGCATGTTCGCGGGCGATTTGAGTGTGGCGCAGGCTGAAAAGCTCAAAATACTCAAGGAGGGACTCTACATCTTCAGTAGACACTCAGCTTCCTTGCAAGTAGTGCTAGACGTTAACTACTTCATTTGTTAAACTTCTCTGTTCAATAACCATGTCCAGCGCCAAGCTCATCGCTCCGAAGAAAGATATATTAAAACTTATCCCAAAAAAAACTTAACCAGAAAAAATAAACTTCCTTCAAGTAGATGCTAGATCTAATCGTTCTTTTAATAGAAAGAGACAGAAAAAACTTGCACGTTTTGATTAGTGGAAAGGTGGGTTAATGGTTCGCTACAATTAACCCAATTTAAAATTGAACACACTTAAATTTAATGAGTTCAGGGAATGACATACTCGCCAATTCATAAGAAGCTTTTTTAGTATTAAAATATTTGCTACTAAAACACACAAAATAACTACCCTCATTTTTCTACATATTCTTATTTAAGTTTTAAAGAAAGGATTTACATTTTGGCAAGTTTTCCACATTCAGTTTTCCTCCAAAACTTGAGCAATGATTCTTTGTTTTTTGTCACTTCAGTGACGATTTATGAAAAAGATGGATTATCTGTCAGATTGTTTCTTGTTTTTGCAACGTACTATTTCTTTTCTCTGCAGTTTCGCAAGGCTTAATACTTTTCGTACCAAAATAAATACTCTGCAGAGAAAGGTTTGGAGATTTGGTTTGCAAAACTGAATACCTCTCCAATTTCTGGATAAAATTGTTGACAACAAGAATAAAGGTGTCTAATCGATGTTCTAAGGTGTATGGCAAAGGACTGGGGTGGCTTTCAATGTCACTTTATTGAAACCCATGCGATTGAAAGCAATTGAAGATGAAATTGCTTCTGCGTCTTCTGAGGGAATGGAGCACATTCTTTGCAACTTCGTTCTCCGACTGCGATACATTACTTTTAAACGTGGAAGACGCATTTAACATGTGGCATCAATTTTCCAATACTAAATACAATTCAAGTGTAGCGTTAAGATCTGTTTCTAAACAATATTTTGTTCTTCAGAACAATAAAATGGTATGATCAAAGAAGAATCGCCCTGTAGTTAACACATAGAAACAGCAACGTAAACGATGTCAACAGCGCCTAAAGTTGCAGTTAACGTTCACACTAGGGACAGTTGCATACATCGATAATGCGATTCACAAATCCAAAACAAAATAAATTCGCCTGCTGTAATTCTAGAAATTACTTGACCTCAATATTTCTTGAATATCGTTCTGAGCCTTCATTCGAGTACGGTAAATTCTCTCCTACATTCAGTACATTCACTGTTAGAGGGTGCTTATGCATTTCCGCTCTTCCAACTAATAAATGATTAAAATGCTAATTAAAGCATTATGCTGGGAAACAAAACAGATATTAATTATGTTGGACAATAAAGTCCTTAATATTAATCCGGATAATTGCGCCCCTTCAAAAGACGTATACGGAACACGGTTAATCAGACTGCAGGGCCATCTGGTGGTGCATTGCCCTAAATTTCAGAAGTTAGTAGCTCATTTATTCACTTCTCCAAAAGAGGAGTGTTTCGCAGTATCTGAATTCTGACCTTTTGCAAACCGCCTGGTTTTTCATTAAGGAATATTCAGGGATGTGGGTGAAGGTGGGGTCACCTTGCTCACTCACTCCGGAAACACATAAGGGTGCTGAAACTTGTCGAAATGGTAGGAGAACACAAAAAAGGTTAAATTTCCTCATTTTGGGGACTTCCAGGAATGATGGACAGTATGACCACTTATTCCTAAAAACTAAGGCACACAATCAATTATTTGCCCACATAGTCTGATGTCATACAATAATCGAATAATTTTTATACGACTTTTATATAGTAAATCGTGCAAAAGGTCATTAAAGAGCAAAACCAAAATAAAAGTTTGGTTATGCAAAAATTGATGATGATATTATTGATCGAAGTCTTTTGCATTCCATTTCGAAAAGTATGTGCTTGATGGATTCATCAGATTTTAAAACCAGAATTGAAGGAGCGACGACTTAATGCATGTTCTGTGCTTCTTGGATGATATCAGCGCGAAGGAGATGCTTTCTTAGAACACACAGTAATCAGAGATGAATCTTGAGCACTATTAAACTTCAGAGGGCAAAAGCACAAGTTCAGAGCATGTCATACAGGCTATTGTACCGAAGAAAGTCCATACTTAAGCAACAGCTGAGAAGATTTAATGATCTCGGAATACATTGTTATTCACTGTATTCCGGAACCATTTGAAGTGATCCTGGAACATTATCTAGAAATACGAGAAACAGTATGGAATGACAAATACTGCAATGTGCTTCTGAACAATTTAAAGCCAGCAATTCGGGAAAAAAACGTCATGGTGTCTGTTTCCCCAGGTGAGTATGCCTGCAGCATGACAACGCTCGTTCTCACATCGACAGCAGTGAATCAGAGATAACGTCAAAAATAAGTCTTTTTTGAGGTATTTCTCATCTTTTATATTCTCTTGACTTGACTCCATGCGATTATTATCTTTTATAATCATTAAAAGACGCACTAAGAGGACGTCACTTCACATCAGATGAAGAGGGCGAAGCAAGGATGGTTCAACATCAACCATAAAACGTGTTTCGAGGAATCCAGGAGTAGTTCTGCGTTGGATGAAGTGTCGAAAGTAATGGGGATGACAACGAAAATTGATATGCATAGTTTCTTTGTTTACGGAATACAACTTTTATTTAACTTTTGCAGTTTTCATTTGAATGACCTTTGTAGTCAAGAAAAACGTTCTTTTCTTTCACTTAAAACTTATCTATTATTCCATACTGCTGCAATTCTAAAGTATGAAAAGAGAACTATATTTCGCATCCTATACTTTAATGCATTTCATAGAAGGAAGAATATGGGCGTTACGCGCCATTTGTTTCATTCATTTTTATTTATTTATATTTCCTAACGCCATCCATTCCCCCCTAGTGCTATCGACACAAAAGATTTCTTTCAAAGAAATAACTCTGGAAGAAAATTGTTTCACTTTTTCTGACGACCTCTGGGATTCAAGCATATAGATGTTGCTCTTTCTCGCTGTTTATATTTTTATTTTCCATTTTGTTCCTTTTTCTTTTTTCCTTCGTAGCTCATTAGAATTCCCCTGCTCATTCATTACGCATGACAGATAGCTGAGAATGAGTTCTTGAATAATACCTGCCAGTTGTAATATATTTTCCTTTAAAAAGGATCTATTCCATGGTTGTATAGACTATGTTTATAAAGAAAAGTGTACACCACCTGATGGTTTCCTCTAGTCAATTTTCATCAAGAAAACAGAGCAGAGTTTTAACGTAAAGTTCTTGCTTTCGATTAAATCATTCCCACTATCCTCGGGCACTCCCCCTAATCTAAACAGCTTCGGGGAAGTTTTATGTTTAGAGTAACTTCTCTGAAATTATATGAAAAAACATTAGAATTTCCGTGAAGAAGAAAATGCATTTCTCAGCCAAATCGTGCTCAAAGCCAGTAAGTGTTTCTAACAACAGACTATGAGGGAATTGGGCAATAGATGAATGGATTCCTAGAATTAAAAGTAAGAAGTGGATGGATAATGTTAAAATATAAATCGGCAGAGTGTCTGACTACGAGACCAGTTTGCTCGTGTTTTAATTTAATTTCCATGTAACTTTATCTGAATTCAGAGAATATTTTAAATGCATTTTCTTCCTGAGGAGTTCTCAGATATTCCTGACCACGGATTCCAATAAATGTCTGCGCTCAGATAACACCATCTAACAGGGTGTTGCTGCGCCATTTCCCGATAATCTTAACTTATTCTGTAATTCCAGCAAGTTGCTACGATCAATAATGTTGCATACATCTCTCTCTCTCTCTCTCTCTCTCTCTCTCTCTCTCTCTCTCTCTCTCTCTCTCTCTCTCTGCGGAGCCCTATATGCTGCTACATCCTTTTCATTGGCCTTTTTCAATAAAAGTGTTTTCGTTTACACACCAGTGGAGTTCTGCTAAATGAATGCGCACATAAAATCAAGTGAAAATATCCTCGTCAGATTTTAATAGTAGTTGGTTCTTGGCTCAGCAAATTTTCTCTTTCGTTGCAACTGCAAATTAACTTAAATTGTTTACCCACGAGAAGTTTCAATTTTGTACCACGAGACTGTTCAACGTGAAAGGAAGCAAGTAGGGCTTTGTAATAAGCTACAGTCGCATTTAAATTACACGAAGCTGTTCCTCTTTCTTTTGCCTATTTTTTAGTTAGTGAATACAAAAAATGTATGAAAAACATGCAGAAAGTTCCACCAGATACTTTTTAAAGAAAGGAACAGAGGAGGAATTGTAATAATTATTGATCCAGTTTGATTGATGATTATTACACGTATATTCACTATTGGAGGAAAGTGGAGAAGACCTTTTTCTACCACTGAAAAATATCTACACTGGTGTGCAAAACTTAAGGATCAATACTATTTCTAAAGGTTACAATCACAAAATCTTTACTTAAGGTACTCTTTACTGATGCGAGTAGATTCAGTCTCAGCAGTGATTCTGGACGTCAGTTAAACTGGCGAGAGGTTGGAACACGGTATCACCCCGCAAACATCGCTGAAAGGGATCGATATGGCGGTCGAGGTGTTCTCGTTTGGGGAGGCGTTATTTTGGATGCACGTACACAACGCCAGATGCTGGAAGGCGGTACTGTAACCGGTGCACGCTACTGTGCTGAGGTAATCCTTTCCCATGTGCGTCTGTTCCGAGGTGCCGTTGACCCCGAGTTCGTGTTTATGGATGATAACGCCACACCCCATCGCACTGCAGCTGTTGATATGCTTTTGGAAAGTGAGGACATTGTTCGTATGGACTGGCCTGCCCGTTCAATCGATCTAAATCCCATCGAACACATATGGGACGCTCTGGGGAGACGGCTAGCGGCACGTCCACACCCACCAGAAAATGTTCACCAACTGAAGATGGCGCTGACAGATGAATGGACGATGTTACCGCAAGAACTTATCAACAACATTGTTCTAAGTATGGACAGGCGGTGCAAAACCTACGTCGACGTTAGGGGTGGCCATATCTCCTACTGAGGACCACCTCTTCCCTTTGTTCCATTTTTGGCAGTGATGCATCTGTATCATGGCAGCCAGTGCTATGTTACCATTTTTGAATAAAGTCCCTCTGTACCGTTTTGTTTCCGTTATTGTTTCCTTCATCATTTCTGCACCTCAGGAGGTTCCTTTGGTATGCTTTTCCCATATGCAGGCCACTCCTATGAAAAGCTAGAGGTGAAAACCTGACTGGTCCTTAAATTTTGCACACCATTGTAATTAATGGTCTCTGGTTGGAATAACACCCCTTTGAGTGATTTTGGTGTAATTCCCTCGGCATTATTCGCACTTTGAGGTACTGCGCCTTTGAGTAATTATCTATAAATAGATAAGTCACCGGGAGAAAGACATAGGACCATGAGTTTCAAAGAGTAATCTTGCTTAAAAAAATGCGTTTGCCAGATATGAGTGATGAAGTGGTGCATTGCTGCGACGAAAAAGAACGTCATCTTTCAAACTTTTCTGGACGTTTCTTTTTGCAAAACAGCAAAGAACAGTTTTTGTTCAGAACAACTGCTAGTTATCTCCGAATGATTTTAGAAGGTTAAGGATGAGACGGATTAAATAACTCTGCAATTTGTTATGGGCAAATATGAAATACTGCGTCGTCTAAAACGCTAAACCGTTGTGGAACATCTTGTACATGAACTCAACAGAGTTGAAGAACAAATATTACCATTTTCAGTACAATGCCTTGGCTTCTCTTCATCGACCTTCTACCGTAGATTTTCCTGTTGATATCCCGCCGTCTTCGTCCAGAAACCACTTTCACTGCAATTTTGCAAGCATCCTTTTATCACCTGCTGCCGAATTAATTGTTCCCCTTGTATGGAAAGCACAATTTGTATTCTCAAGCCGCTCTGGTTCATACTATTTAATTCTCAAGCCAAATATTGAAAACGAGTTGAAAGAAATCCAGTGATAAAACTGGGGGCAAGATACAATCAGGTAGATGTAAAATACACCTCAACAACACATCTTGACTTTTAAAAACATGGTACACAGGACACGTCTGTCACTATTTCATTCAAAAATTTCGAATTGGTAGGTGCAGTGCATACCAAGATAAAGTATTTTGCTTATTAATAAAAAAATTTGCGTTTTTTATTGTTAAAAACTGCACCATAAAATTCTCCACAGCTGGGTCCCTCATTAATGCAGCGCCTAAAAAAAATCTTGATTATGTATAATCGCCCTTGTATTACTTTTCTTCAGAGAGAATTTTTTGATCATCTGAAATCAAGTTGGGCCTTAAACCGCTGTTAGGAAATCGATCGCAGTAATTGCGCCTTAGTCTCTATACTTGATCAACGCCATATGTAGTTAATGCACTAACGTGGCCTCGTCCTAGGTCGACAAACTCTATCAATCGATACTCAGTCGCGAATAGTTTAAATTCTATAAATAATACGATCACCCTATTTGCTCTTACTAACACCAGACTTCAGTCATTTGCCACGATTTTGTTTTTGTTTTCTGTTGTTCCTGTTCATTTCTAAACAAGTTAAAATACACGAACAGTTTTTTTAATAAAAACCCCAAACAAGAGAGGTATTAGAACCTATAGTACTTAGTACTGTGCATGAGCTAAAGGTTGAGAAGACGAAAGAAGATACTTGTTGATATTGAATGAGAGACTTGAATTTCAGGAAATATGTATGAAGGAAGGTTGTTCCAGAAAGCAGAAGTTGAATGAATAAATGAGGAAGAAGAAAAATTGGTTCTGTGAGTTTTATGTTGGACAGTAAAGGGATGTTGACCGGTTTCGGCACGTGTTTGGACTGCTATGGAAGAGAGAGAGTAGGAATTATAGACGTTAATTCAGAAGACCGGTACCATTGAAAGTATCTATAGAAAAGGCATGCAGCAGTAACAGAATGCTACGAGACAGAGAATGGAGAGAACTTAACTGCCCTCTTTTGAATGGAATCTGAGAGAGGTTTTGAGGGCACCTCCCCCGAGATGTGCGAACAATATTCCATGGTAGGGCGGATTTGCGATTTGTACAGAGTGAACAGCTGTTTGGAAGAAAAGTAACGCCCAGAGCGAAAGAGAAAACCAGTTTTTTAGAAGCAGATGAAGCAATGTTTGTAATGTACTTGTGCCAAGAGAGAGAGAGATTAGAAGTCGGGTTAATCTCCAAAAGAGATATATGACCTTGTCTTGAAATCAGAGTTTCATCGAAGATAAGCATAGGAACAGAAAAATCCTTTTTTTGCGAGATATAAGACAGGACTCAGTGTTAGAAGGATCGAAATCCAACTAAGTTATCTTTGCCTCACTAAAGAATTACCTGGAGATCATCATATAACATACACTATATTGCAAAAGTATCCGGAGAACTCTAGGATGTGTTGCAAATAAACCATATTCGCCATTCATCAGGAATTCGTTGATTTTAGTGATTTCTAAGCAGGAGTCATTAATAGTGTCATCAGCCACAGAAGCAAAACTGCAACATTGGCTGATATAATCATTAAATGAAAAAGTCACGTGGAGTTATACCGCGGTATAATCGCCCAAGATCACCGCTGCTTCAGAACAAGAAGATCACAGCAGGTGTTCTTACTCTGGCAAGGAGTGTCGTCGCAGGTGAGTTACCTAATTAGCATACAGGTGTGTTATAGACATCGATGAGAGAAGCAGTCAGGTGAATTCTCTCACCTGACTGAAACTTGTGTGCTTAAGACCTGTTCAAATTAATTATAGCCGAGTGGCAGCAAACTCAGCTCGAGATGGTGTCTGCCACTCGTTTAGCAAGGTGTATGTTCGATTATGTTGATGACTGCAGAAATTTCTAGAGTTCTCTTTATACGAGGCTGTAGTTAGCCATTCTTAGGGGGATACTTTAAGGTTTTTCAACCCACACAACATCAACTCGTGAATACACACTTCTACACAGATATAATATACTTACGGATGTATGCTTGGGTGCATTAAAACCAATATCATATTTATTATATTCAAGTTAATTATTATATTTATTTTAGATGTAAATAAAACAGTACATTTGAAAACTTGAGTAAATGCATATACTATACACTGAGTGATCACTGAATTATGACCACCTACCTACCTAATACTTCGTAGATCCTCCTTTTGCCCTCAGTACAGAAGCTATCCGACGTGGCATTGATTCAACAAGATGTTGGAAGCGTTCGGGAGGTAGGGTCAACCAAGCTGTGCGTAATGCGGCCAGCAATGCAGGTATGGAGGTGATTGGTGTATCCAGACGCCTGATATGCCTTTCCATAGTGCCACAAGTGCTCTATGGAATTGATATCGGGGGAGTTCGGAGGCCAGTCGATATGCTGCGTCAGAACTGTGTTCCTCAAACCATTCCTGCACATCAAGTGCCCGATGGCTCGGCGCATTGTCATCTTGGAGGACTCCATTGCCATTTGGGAAAAGAGTGTAACATAGCGGGGTGTACACAGTCGTCAAGAGGTTGATGGTAACGGAGACCACTGATACGTTGTTCCACATGCACCAGGGGTCCAAGTTCCTGCCAGTGAAACATGCCCCACACCATACAACCGTCTCAACCGGCCAGCACTTTTGATACCATGCATGATGGATGACGCCAAATCCGTACACAACCATCCACGGTGTGGAGTAAATAACGTGACTCATCCGACCAGCACACCTTCTTCCAGTCTTCTAACGTCCAATTGCATGCTCTTTGCACCAGGCGAGTCTTTTACGCCGATGAACGTTTGGTTAGGAGACGATGCCGTAGGAGTCGTCTGCTGGTATAGCTCATACGTGCGACGCATGGTCATGCCAGATACTCTTCCAAGTTGGCCCATGTTGTATTGGGGTTGTCAACTCTTCAACGGTGCTGCGCCTGTTCGCCTGTACGAGTCGTCGGACCCGGCGTTCACATCTAACATCAACCTTTCGCTGACCTTTGCAGTTTTGCCGTCGGGTCGTTGTTTGACCATTTTGACGCCAGTCCTGGTGCACTTTAACAACGACGGCTCTCGGACACCTCACCAGTTCAGCCGTTTGGGAAATCGAAGCACCAGCTCGTCGAGCACCCACAATCTGTCCTTTATCAAAGTCCATAAATCCTTCCTTTTACCCATCACGCTCGGAATTTTAATACCTACTGAACCACTGAGCCTTTGCTATGCTATGTAGATGGACTAACTCCTCACCTCGTAACTCACGTGTTACGAGGTGAGGAGTTACGAGGTAAACGGGTCACATTCAGTTTTCATAGGGGTGGTCATAATTCAGCGATCACTCAGTGTACATTATAATGTGTAAACTTGAAGTTTTGCTAAAATTCACTTAGTCGTATTTACAATAGACACCACACATTTTTATAATCAAAACTACCACAATAAGAAACTTCGATATTTCGTTGTTTTCCATTGAAAAATAACTAAAACAGCCAAAGAGCACGAGTAAAATTAATATTCTTCACACAAAATACAAATTTTCTTGGGTATTTGGACTTTTGTATCAAAATTCGGGCAGCTGATTTTCGTGAGATAATCAGCCTTTTAACCCGGTCTTCAGAACATTGATTTAACGAACCAATTCAGTATGGAAATTCGATATTTGATCTGTTAACATTCTTTGTACACTCAGAACCAAAACTTTCTGTATCTTAGGTCAGCTGAAAACCCAAAAACTAGCACAGTTCATTTAACCACCTTCCTCCCCACCCCGTCTGGAAAATATCTCAGCTCAAATCCAGTCGGTGAGGCCAGGAATTTCTATGGGTCTTTTTCACAACGTGACTGAGTTAGTAGGTCTCAGGTAAGGGTAGACATACATTATGTCTGTAATATGCATAGACAGCACTTATATAGGACGCAATATGGCCTTCATCCTACAGTGGATTGAAAATGGCTGATGATGGCCTAAGTTGCTGTTGCACCTAAACGTTACAAACAACCAACCAACCAACAACCTCTATTCTTCTTCTCACAGTTACTCGCAAATCATCTATCACCATGTTGTGCACTATTTTTATCTTTCCTAGAGTAGTTGCTGCTTTTGGTGTACTTCCGCTGCGCTGTTCATCTTCGATTCTGGTTCTACCACATTGAAATTCGACCACAGTTTTGAGTTTCCTATGATGGGGTAGATTCTCCGAATATATTTACCAAGTCTTCATAAATATCCTTGTTCCATAACCCTTTTTTTAAAAGAACACTTTATTATTGCTCGATATTCAATTAATTTTTTTTCATTTATGCAGGGTAGAACCTAAAAAAAAAATTTGTAATTTATGAACTATAACTTTGCATAATACACTGGTGTGCAAAATTTAAGGACAGCCAGGTTTTCATCTGTAGCTTCTCATAGGAGTGGCCTAGATATGGGAAAGCATACCGAAGGAACCTCGTGAGGTACAGAAATGAAGGAAACAACGCTGATACAACAACGGAAACAAAACGGTACAGAGGGACTTTATTCAAAAATGGCAACATAGCACTTAAACGTTACAACAACGCTGCCATGATACAGATGCATCACTCCCAAAGATGGAACAAAGGGAAGAGGTGCTCCTCAGTAGGAGATATGGCCACCCCTAATGTCGATGCAGGTTTTGCACCGCCTGTCCATACTTAGAACAATGTTGTTGATAAGTTTTTGCGGTAACATCGCCCATTCCTCTGTCAGCGCCACCTTCAGCTGGTGAAGATTTTATGGCAGGTGTGGACGTGCCGCTAGGCGTCTCCCAAGAGCGACCCATATGTGTTCGATGGGATTTAGATCGATTTAACGGGCAGGCCAATCCATACGAACAATGTCCTCACTTTACAAAAGCATATCAACAGCTGCAGTGTGATGGAGTGTGGCGTTATCATCCATATCATCCAAAAAAAAAACGCCTCCCCAGAGGAGAACACCTCTACCATCATATCGATCCCTTTCAGTAACGTTTGCGGGTGATACCGTGTATCAACCTCTCGCCAGATTAGTTGACGTCCAGAATCACTGCTGTAACTGAATCTACTCTCATCAGTAAAGAGTACCTTAAGTAAAGATTTTATGGTTGTAACCTTTAGAAATAGTGTTGGTCCTTAAGTTTTGCACACCAGTGTACATGTAGAATAGGTTTAAATAGCAGTTACAACTCAAGTCGAAATTCGTGTGGCTGCACACAGTGTACGAGAAGATGTTTTGTACCGCCCGATGGAACTAGTCTTGATTAAATTTGATGGAAATTTAAAAAACCGGTATAATAAGTAAGAAGGTTAGGGAATTAAGTAGTAAAAGGGTTAAATTTCTGCGAAATTAACTGAATGGAATTTAATTTTCGTACGCTGTGGTTGCTGGAAGTTCATTTCATATTTCTGTCATGTGGAATCTGCACTCTGAAACCATAAAACGGTGTTGCTTCCTCTCGGGAAGATCTTCGCTTCTATTATGAGAGCAGTACTTCCATCTTCTGGGCTTGACACGTTTCATTTCCTGCTGTTATGATCGGATAATTGTCGACTATCTCGCCGACGTCTGTCCCCATTATTATTACGGATGATTTTGTTTGCCGAACACTTCCCACTTACAAGTACACTGTTCATTTTTAATTTCAACGGTTGTGTTCCAGAAAGGTAAAAATAAATTATTCAATAACAGGAAGACAAATTAATTATGAAAGATAATATAGAGGGCTTCAGAGACACGCAACCTATTGTCTTTCATACTGGTTTTCCAATTGCGAGCCATAGTTTATCCGCCAAATAGGAGGAAGTTAATGAATATATCACACGATGCTTTATGTCATAAATAAGTACACACTTTGGCCGAAAATTAGAAACATTTTGCAACTAACGCCAACAGATAATTAAACGTATGGTATTTTTGAAGGTTCTGTGAGTTTGAAGTTGGACAGTAAAAAGATGTTAACTGGTTGCAGCACGTGCTGGGACTGGTTTGGAAGCGAATTATAGAAGCCAATTCAGAAGAACAGTGTCCATGGAGGTATCTGCAGAAAAGGCATTCAGAACGTCTATGACACAGAGTGGCGAGACTTTGTTAGAGACGAGTCATTAATTAACCTAACTGCCCTCTTTTGAATGGAGTCTAGAAGCCTGAGAGAGGTTTTGGAGGAATCACCCCAGATGTGGGAACAATATTCCATGGCAAGGCGAATTTGAGATTTGCACAGAGTTAACAGGTATTTGGAATAAAAGTAAAGCCGAGAGCGAAAGATAAAACCCAGTTTTTTGGTGATATGCATATGGCAATAAATTTTTTTAAAGTGTAAAGTGTGTTAGTTGTCTGACGGTACCAGGGGTTTCCTCCATCTCCGCGTTGTATTCTTTGTAAGAGACACAGAACTCTGTGGAGGCCAGAGATTTAAAAAGTGTGTGGGGAGTGGTTTGTTGTGTGGTGTTATGTTCTGTTGTTTCTCTGACCATTTAGCCATTGGGCCCCTATTCAGACCCACCGTTGCCTACACTTTGCCACGAGGAGGCAGGTCAAGCACCCAATAGATTATTTAAGTACTCTGGCAGGCTCTACCACCTAATTTCCAAGGATTTCAGTGGCAAAGCCTATAAAAAAAAAAAGGGGGTGAACACCATAATTTGGCCGAAAAAGATTTACAAGAAAGCGGTAGAATTTAAATGTTGATTAGAATTTTGTGGCATTGTTAGGGGGGACTGAAGACTGGGGGGAACAGGTAGAAGGATGGGGACGATAGAGTAGGCATCTCCAAAGAGGTCAGTGGAGACGAGCCCCACCACGCGAAATGTCGGGGGAGGCAGGGAGGTGTAAGTGTAAAGTGTATTCGTGTCTAGCGGCACCGGAGGTTTCCCCCAACTCCGCGTTGCTTTCATTGTAGGTGTAACAGTTCACTGTAAAGGCCAGAGATTTAAAAGTGTATGGATTTTGTAAGTGTAGTGTTGTGTTTCGTTGTTCTTCTGGCCATTTAGCCGCTAGACCCTTGCTGGGGCCCAACGTTGTCCACACTTAGCCTCGTGGAGGCAGACCAGGTACCCAGTAATTGATATTTTACTCTGGCAGGCCCTGCCACCTAGTTTCCTGAGATTTCAGTGGCTAGGGTCTTAAAAAAAAAAAAAAATAATAATAAATAAAAAAATAAATTAAAAAAATAATAATAAAATAAAATAATCGCTGAAAAAGGTTTAAGCCGAAAGTTTTGCGTGCGCGGTTTAAATTTGGACATATTTTAATTTTTAACACTGTGTGGGACATGCGTGAGAGAGACAGAGTAGGGGAGAGAGACTAAAGACTGGGGGGAAAAGTAAGAAGTAATGGGACAATAGAGTAGGTGTCCCCCAAAAGCAGTGGGGCAGGCCCATGCCCCACCAGAGGTAGAGAAGCGGGGAGTGGCAGGGGGGAAACAGGAAACCGTCTCCCCCCTGCCTGGGGATTGGGAATTAAAGGTGAATAGGACTAGGGAGTCCTATTCAGACCGCCATATGGCGTAATGCAAGTAGTTCCTGCATTTATGTCCAGTCCGGGCTTTTTGTCACTTGGTTTGTTTGCATGTACTCATCTTCGTCGGTTAGTTCCTATGGCAGTGTCTGACCAGGTTCCTTGTCACTTTGCTATTTTCTTGATCTTTGTAGGGTCCTGTTGGGTCCTTTGATCCATTTATGGCTTCACTTTGGTCGGGGTTGTCTTCTTCCACGCTCATTTTGATTTCCTCTTACTCTTTGCAGTCTTGTGGGGTGGTCGATTTTCTTCGAGCATGTAATTTACTTTCATTCATTGTGGATGGCAATTTCCGTTCTTCTTCGGTCGAAGACTTCTCGCGCAAATTGGCTGAAAGCCGCGTAGTCGTCTTCTGTGTCCAAGAGATGGTGTTCTTTGTTTTTTGGTATGTACTGTATTTTAGTTATTAGCAGGCTTCTGTGTTCCTCATAGCACTCACAGTCGTGCATTATATGATGCCATGTTTCAGGCTCACCACAGGTGCAAGTTAGCTCCTCCGTTATACCCAGCATGTTCATGGGCCATGGCCCGTTAGTAAGTACGTTGCATTTAACCCCGGGTTAAACCACGGGGGGGGGGGCTTTTGGATACGTCTTGGCAACCAGTGGTATGAATTTCTTCGTCACTTCGCCTTTGTTTGATGCTGTCCATCTGTCCTGCCACAGCTGTAGCAGGTGAGCCACGATTCTATGCTTTTCTGCTTTGCGGTTGTTGTTTGGTTCTAGGGTGAGCCCATAGATGGTAGTGGGTGTTCCCTTAGACAGGTGGTACATGAGCCCGCAGCGAGTCACCTCCAGGTCCAGTGGGAGGACTCCTGTCAAGACCTGGAGGGCGTGCGTGCTCACTGTTCTGCATGCACGAGAGATGATGAGCATAATGCTACGCTGGATTGTGTCCAGGTGTCTTTTATTTACTACTGTTCCTGCTTTTTTGTACCATATCGGGGATCCGTAGGTAATGGCTGGGATGAAAATTGCTTTGTAATACAGGGACAGGGTTTTTCTGTTTAATCCCCAGTCCCTGCGTGAGACTCTTGCTATTAATGCTGCGTAATTCCTTAGGTTTTCTTTCAGGTGGATGATGTGAGGGGTGAAGGATAAATTACTGTCGATTGTAATTCCTAAGTATCGTATTTGTTTTGCAAGTTTGATGGTTGCTCCTGCTATCTTTATTTGCGGTGGTCTGTGGATGTCAAGCACTCCTTTCTGTAGAACGGAGTTCGTCTTCGTGGGTGAGATCTTCAACATGTGTAGCTTTGCCCAATCCTGTAACACCTGTATTGCCTGGTTTGCATGAGTCTCCAGGCCCGATCTGGAGTCCGCCTCCACCATCAGGACCAAATCGTCAGCAAAGGCCTGGCAGCTCACTTCGCCCAAGTCCTTAGCCAGGAAGTCGTCAAAGACAATGTTCCACATGAGTGGCCCCAAGACCGAGCCCTGGGGGCAGCCCCTGCGGACCCATCGAGCCACTTTTCGAAAAGGTGTTACCACCTCAATTCTTCGGTCAGTTAGGTAATCCTTTATACACTTGTAGAGGTTTGTTGGGAGCGCTGCCTCCCGGAGCCGGCCGAGGACGCTCGGCCACCACAGGGTGTCGAACGCCCCTGCAAAGTCCACTGCAATGACTAGGAAGTACTTCCTGTCGCATTGGGTTGCTTTGAATATAAGGTTTTGGACTGCTTCTATGGTTGATAATCCCTGTTTGAATCCATATTGTTTTGGTGATTCTAGGTTTGCAGCTTTGTAGTGGTTCATAATTCTTTTATGCAACAGCCTTTCGTATAGTTTACTCAGGGTAGTCAGTAAAGCTATCGGTCGGTAGGAATCCGGTTGTTCCGGTGGCTTGTTAGGGTTCTTCAGGATCAGTTTCAGATTTGCGGTTTTCCAGGAGGTCGGAAATTTCCCCGCTTGCAGGCAGCAGTTTAGAAGTTTGAGCAGGAGGCCAGGTATGTGTTCCACAGCCTTTTTGATCAGCTCCGGCTCCAGGAGGTCCGGTCCCGGGCATTTCCTATTTCGCATCTGTGCCGCAGCATTTTGTAGCTCCTCCATGGTGAAGGGCGGCTCCATTTGTTGCGATGCGTATGCCTCGTTCGCTTGGGAGATTTCTTCTTGCTTGTCACTGAGGTTGTCTGGGGGTTCTAGAATGATTGTATTTAGAATATTATTAATTGAATCATCCCATGTTTTAGTGAGGGAACCTTGAGGCGTTTTTGTTGCCGTCGTTATTTCCCCCCTGGGGAGCTTATTTGTGGTTATTTTGTATACAACCCCCAGGGGTCCTCATTTCCGGTCGCAGAGACTAGTCGCTCCCAGGAGGCTTTCTTATTTTTCTTTATTTTTTCAGTGTAGGCATTGCGTAGCTGTTGGTATTGATGTCTTAGATAGGCTACCTCTGCGGGTGGCCAGGTTCTCCGCGCCCTCTGGTATTCTTTTCTCTTTATTTGAACTTGCTTTCATAGTCTTTGTAACTCCGGGGTCCACCACGGCATGGCTCCTACGGAGGGTGTCTTCCTTTTCATCGCCATTTCCGCTGCAGTGGTTATAATGTGGGTGACTTTCTCCTGCATCCTGTCTACGTTTTCCATCCTGTCACTCTCCCATCCGGTCACTTCCTCTTGTGCTTTGCGGATCAATTGTTCTCGAAAGAGCTCCCAGTTTGCCTTTTTGATGGCGAACCTGCTCACCATGTATTTGCCATTTGTTGGTCTTGGCATTGTTCTCTTGATATTGAAGGTGATTGTGCGGTGATCCGATGTGGTCCAGGCGTTTTGCACAGTCCAATCGGTCACATGAGCTGCTATGTTTCTTGTGATTAGCGTGATGTCTTTGGTTGATTCCCATAAGGTGTTGCAGTATGTCGGTAGATTGAAGGGTTGATTCTTTACAGTGAAGATAGAATTTGCTAGGAACTCCTCAAGCCTCTGTCCATTCCTGGTACCTCGTCGGTCTGGTGTAGTGCTGTGCCAGACAGGGGAGCGGCAGTTTACATCGGCGCTGATTACGACTCTTTGTCCTGCTAGGGTTTCTTGCACTGTTTGTAGGTAAGTGATAGCGAAATCTATTTCTATTCCGGGTCTGCAATACAGCGAGATCATATACAGGCTGCCAACAGAGCTAATAATATGGGCACATGCTGCCCATGGCGTGCAGAGTTGTGGTATTTTAGTTGTGGTTATCTCCGGGTTCCATACTATCACCGCCGCCCTCGGAGTGTCTTCGTTGCATTGTACAATTTTATATCGGAGCGGATAGCCCCTGATTTGCCCTGTGTGAGTGTAGGGCTCCTGTATCAGGATAACATCTGCGTTTGCCTCATCAGCGCTTTGCCGTACTTGGTCGGCCACTGCTCTGGCCCGCTGCGCGTTTATTTGGTGCACCACAAGGATTCCGTTATTAAATTTCTTATGGTGTATCCCCATAATTGATTCGTGACTGGTATGAACTCTTAGCTTTCTGGTAAGTGGGGCAGTTTGTGTCGCGTGTGGAATGGGCATGATCTAACCTCGGGGATTTGCAGTTGGTGCAGATGGGATCTTTTTCTTTCTTTGGGCAGCTGCTGTAATTGTGGCCCATTTCAGAGCAGTGGCCACATGTTGCTTCTTTTTGGGCGCAGGTATGTGTTGTGTGGCCGTACTTGCAGCATCGGAAGCACCTAGGTACATCCACACGTTCTCTAAATCGATGACTGCTCCACTCTATGTATATGGTGTTTTGCATTCGTAGGATCTGCCATGCTTCGGGGCCCAGCTCTACCACCCAGTTGCAGTTTCCACTATTTCTAGATTTTGTTCTGTACTTGGGTATGATTAGCTGTTTTTCATCCTTATCAGGTAATTGGTTTAGGAGGTTTTTCCTGTATATCTCTTCCCTTACACTTTCAGATGTCATATCCTGGTCAATATCAAAAATGATTACAGATGGCCCTTTTCTTTTGGGGGCCTCCGCGGTAAGGCCTAGGGTGAAGATCTTGGGGTTTGTTATTATCTGCTGTGCTTCTTCTCTGGTTGCTGTTTCAATAACTATTCCGGGGTTCCTGGGTTTTCGGATAGCTTTGATTCTAGTAGCGCCGAAGTCCTCTTTCAAGTTCTCTGTGACTTTCTTCTTTATTTCCTCACTGGTGGATTTTTCATTCCCTACTGGTCGTACAACCACTATGTTGGGAGGCGCCTCCGTAGCCAGGTGGGAAGGAGCAGCAGTGCATAGCACACGCTTCTTGATTATACCGGGGTTCGAGCCCGTCACCACCAAATACGGAGAATGCGGAAAGGTCAGGGAATGACTACCGCATATCCCGGAGCAATATGGCCTTAGTTGCTAATGCTCCTAAAAACCAAATAACAAACAAACAAACTAACTATGTTAGGTGTGGGCAGAAGGGTTTTTCTTTTGACCGATTGACTTTTGGTCTGTACATTTGTAGGTTTCCTCAGCGTTTCTGCGTAAGTGGGTGCCCGCTGTGGCATTTGTTTTGCCCCACATTCCATGTAGGCCTCCAATTTGGCCTTATTTGTTATTGCTTCTACGTGGATCTTCTGTAGAACCGTTTCCAGCTTGGTCCAGATGGTCACAATTTCTCCTCTGAGGGCAGTGGTTATTCTGCTAGAGGATTCCTTCAACTTGTTTTCGAGCTGCACCCGGAGGACCAGCATCTGGTCCAGAACAGAACCTTCGGGCAGCGTAGGGTCCATGGGGGGGGATTCCGCATTTTTTGTTGCGTCATTGGCATCCCGTTTGTCCTCTGTAATGTCATTCTGTGTGGCAGCTACTTCATTTGTTTCCTTTTGCTCGGATTGCGAGCGTGTTTTCCTTTCTGATTTCGGAGCAGTCATTTTCCAATTTTTTCCTTTGGTCGGGGGGGCTCCTGGGCGGGGGTTCTCCGCCTCTTCTTGGTTTTCTGTCAATATCGAATCATTATTTTGATCTTGTTCCCCAGCGACGGTAGTTCTGTCCGATTTTCTCTCCATTTTGTTGGTATTTCGGATTTAAGAGGTTTTCCGGATTATCGGGTTTTGGGCGTGCTAGTTGAAAGTAGGGCTCCAAGAGCTGTCGATGGACACTAACCACAAGTCCGTAGGTTTATTACGTGTCTTACAACTGGTAATCGCAAATTTAAGTTCTTCCGTTGGTCACGTGGTGGGGGAGGGAACAGCCAAGTGCTAAAGTGCAACCAGAGCGATGGGATTAGTTCCCTGTGGTGTTTTCGGGGAACGCCGAAGACGATGGTGACATCACGATTTCAATGTGTCCCACGAGTACGAAGTTCACGCGTCATCATGGAAAGTTTATGGGAGGGGGGGAAGCACAAAACTCATGATTTTCTCTATAATATTGCTTTAAACACAGTCCAGAAATATTGGAACGTTGTTTCTGTACAAGTTAACACAGGACACAATCACTATGAGGGCAACCTCCCCAGTCAACGGCCAGATACCAGCGTGCCAGCCACGTTATATTGGTCGGCTCTCTATTTCCCTGCCGTCAGCCACATGGTGACCAGTGCGGTCTGGCAACAAAGGAAACAGATAAATTACGCTGGGATCTAACTTAATACCCGGTAGAATGCAAAAAGTTTCTCACCAAGGGACTCCTGTACTGTATCTCTTCTTGAGAGAACACACTGTAGAACATAATCTGTAGTTTAAACACATTTTTTACACAAAAATCACGGAGCGATATATCGTACGTCCGAACACAACGGCGGCCATATTGGCAGTCTGGGAGGCAGGGAGGTGTGTGTGTGTGTGTGTGTGTGTGTGTACTGTGTCGGGGTGGTTCCCAGGCATATGCCCATCTCCACCTAAATCATTTAAAAATACAGAAAACTGTAAAGTGGGCCTGAAATATAGCTAAGAAATTGAATATTCAAAACAAGAAAATTTGGTAGATAAAGTACACTAATTATAGTAAAAATAGACAATTTTGTATAGGAAAGATTAAATTTGTATTAAAGAAATGTTTATGAGCTTAGTGTGTTGTTTATGTCAGGTCTCTCTGCCATCAGGAAGCAGCTGACAACTTCAGCTGCTGGCTGATGCCCGTCCCCGGCACGTGGAGCCGGACCTGTCTCTACTATTTTATACTGAAGTGCAAAGCACAAACCTGCACCCAACAGAGGAAGTGCAATACTGTTGGGTGCCAACATCCCTGGTCTCAGGCCGCCCAAGCTCGAGAACCAAGGAGAAAAAAAAAAAAAAAAAAAAAAAAACCACCGTAGTGGTACATGTTCAGGAGCTACAGACTGGACAAGAGCTTCCCAGACTGAAGTTCCCGAACCCAGATGCAATCATGCATGATTTATAAAAGCTGCCAACTCCACATCTGAAAAGTTCCTTATGATTGTCCTTCTGGAAAATACAGCAGCAGCAAACCTTTGCAGAGCCCGGAAGCTAGATGCATCTATTAAGAGAATATCCACATTGACCTCAGTAAAAGGAGAAACCTCATCAAAAAGTCTACAACGCTCTGATCCGTAAAAAGGACAATCAAACAACACATGCATCCAAGTTTCTGCCTCCCCACACGAACACCATGGGTCAGGCTCTAATTCTCTTGAATACAGTTTATCACGAAAAGATCCATGTCCAGTCAATATATAACTTGTAAACATCGAAGGACAAAACCAAGAAGACACTGTCTTTGACGTAGCAAAATCCGCCAATGGAATGAATTTTCTTGTAATCTCACCAAATGCAGAAGAACTCCATCGAATCCTCCATATATCAATGAGGGAATTCCAAATTCTAACTTTTTCATCTTTAATATTAGCAGTCAGGTCAATAGAGATGTCCAGGCACTGAGCAGATAGGAACATTGCACGGTATATGATTGCCAGGATCTTTCTTTTGAGCCCCCAGTCTGCTCCACTGATCCTGGCAATCATACCTGCATAATTTCTCACTTTCTTCGCCAAGTAGATCAAATGGGGATAAAACGCTAATTTTGAATCAAAGACCACTCCAAGATATTTTAGTTCTGTTACCATTTTTATAGTGGTTGTGTTAATTTTGATTTGTGGACGTCTTCTTATGTCCAAATTGCCTTTTAGAATTGTTTGTTTTTTTCAGGCGATATTTTGAGCATGTGCATTTGTGTCCACTCCTGCAGCTGCAAGAGGGTGGCATTTGTGATCTTTGCTCTACAACCACTCGCGTGTTACCTTTTACAAGGAAAATCATGTAATCTGCATAGGCCAGGCTTTCTACGGAGCCCAGATCCAAGGCCAGAAATACGTCCAGAACAATGTTCCAGAAGAAAGGGTCAAGGATTGAACCCTGCGGCCAGCCTTTATTCACAGGCCTTGTCAATTCCTGGAACCTTTTGCGTACTGAGACTTCTGTCTGTAAGGTAACTGTTTATTACCTTATAGAGGTTTTGTGGGGTATTTGCCTAGCGGAGTCTCCTAAGGACACTAGGCCACCAGAGTGAGTCAAATGCCCCAGCAAAGTCAATAGAAATTGCCAGCATATATTTGTCCTCTGAATTTTTAACTGTTGTGGTGCATGGCATCCTCCGTAGAGTTGCCCTGCTTAAAACCATATTGATTGTTGCAATGTAGACTTGCTTCCGTGTAGTTGAGTAATTTACTATATATTAGTCTTTCATATATTTTCCCTAGTACAGGGTGTTTAGTGTTTTTACAAGCATGTCCTCTATCACTACAACGAAACACGGCGGGGTTAAACTGACATTCCAAGTGCTGTCATTCATCAGACACGTATATATACTATGGATGTTATATCCAGGATTACTAACAGTCCCACCATCGTGAAGGTGCAAGCAGAGGATTTGGCTGTGACAGACTGACCGGACTTCGCCGAAATTAGGTCCACTTGACTTGATTGTCACCTGAATATCAGTTCCGTCAGCGTTTTAGACTCCCAGATAGCAAGCCCAGCTTGACATACCTGAGGAAACGTCTGTGACAGTCTCAAGGACTTATGCAAAAATATGTATGCAGATATGCTAAATAAGTTGTGACAAGGTATAATCACAAGCTTTTTGATATCAGACAAATACTGTTCTCTTTCCTGGAGCTTGTTATAAGATTCGATCATGGGGAAGACAGGGTATCATTCCAATTTTCAGAAAGGTGTAATTGTTGGAGAATGTTTAGCAGGAGCCATAATTGGTAAAACAAAGGAAATCACTGGTGTGGCGAAAGCAAAAATATACAATGAGTGGAAGATGAAAAGAGAATGCAGCTCTAAAAGGAAGTAATACGATAGAAAGTCGATAGCGAGAATGCAGGAATTTAACGAAAATAGAAGGTACGCAGAAAGTGATTGAAAAAAATCATGTAATCTAACGACCACATAATCCCTTTCCACATGATGATAGTGTGGCGTGAACCTCATGAAGCTATGCACCGAGATTTTCTCGTGTCCATCATTCAAGCAGCTGCAGGTGGTATCATGGTACAGGGTATGCTTCGTTGGCACGGACTGGGTCTGCTTCTGTTCATACCTTTAGAAGGTTTTATTATGTCCAATGAATATCTTTCTGTCGCATCGGACAACTTCTCCCTACAATGCTTCATTTTTGCCCAGATTGCAATGAATTCTTTCAAGAAGACAAAAATTGAATTAGAATGGTTCGAGAAACTCCTAAGAATTCCAACATCTTCTCTGGCCGCCTATTTCTCCAAATCTGGAGAATGCGTGCTTCAATCGCTAATTAATTAACAATCACAGTAAAGGTAATAAAACTGGTGCTCTCGTGGGTAGTACAGTTAGTAGAATCACCGTCTTCCCCACACTGAGTGGAAAAGACTTGAGCTAGAGTTCCGTCGATGACTGGAGAAATTTATGAGTTTTTTTCACAACGTGGCTAAGTTAGTTTGTCTCAGGCGACGGTGGCATAGTTTTTTTTTTTTCCCCGGAAACTCGGGTTTTTCGTCCAAAAAACAGAAAATCGACCACAAAACACGCAATTTACAGACGGTACAAACAGAGCAATATGGCCTTATTCGCTCATGCTCCTAAAACCCTACCACCACAACAACATAAAGCTGGTAGGAATACTTTTTCAGTTTCTTAACACAGACATTAACAATCAGCCATCGAGAAGAAATGTAATAATCTGAAATATGAGAGTTATTTCTTGGATCAAATATGACAGGATCTTATGCAAAGAGGCGTTTAAAGAATACGGCAGTCCATTTAGAATTTTAATTTTGTAATAGAAACACTCACAAAGGTCGATCCACTTAAAATCGAGCCCAGATTTTAGGTATTTTTTGTTTCTTATAGCTATTTAATTAAAACAGATTACACTAGCCAACAAAATATTTTTTGTCACACCTCAGCAATTAAAATATGTGATTCAGGAGGAAATAAACGCGCTGATTCCAAAAATAACCATAAAGTCTCTATCATGTCTACATCAAAAGATGTGCCAACGTTTAATGTTAATATAAAGGGACACATATATATATATGTGTCCCTTTATATTAACATTAAACGTTGTTAATATAAACGTTGTTAATATACTCCTTTTACTGGGTTTCATATATACACACACGTATAATTCAAGTTTGTAATACAAGTATAAAAAGTATTAAACGTTCTCTCTAACTCATTTAACTTCTGAAAAATATCATAAATCATAGCGAAATAGTTATATTTCAATAATATATAACCAGCGTACCTGTGATTGTCCTTAAAAATGTTTGCTGCTAAGGAATGGAATTTTCTCTTGTATTCCCGCATACTCTCCCTCACAAGGGAACCAGCAGTAATCCCCAATCATTAAAGGATCCTAGCGACCTTGGTACCGCTTTTCCATCGTGGAAATATCTTGATGAAACCACTCCCCTTCTTCATCGCTCACATCTTCCAGATTTTAGGGCGGAAATTCCAGATGGGAATGGATAAAATGAATTTTCAACAGCATTCGACAGCTCGTATTTTTGTAGCACTCGAATAAATTAGACACCAACATTTCATAGTTTTCTTCTTTCCTATTACCCAAAAAACCATGTATTACCCCCCCTTAAATGATCGCCAATTCAACCTCCTTTTACTGGGTTTCAAACGCATCATATTTCAGGAGTTTCCTAATTTGGGATCCTACGAAAATTCCTTCCTTAATTTTGGCATATGTTAAATAAGGAAACACACTTCTTGAGTATGCAAATCCTTTGCCTTCTTTATTTAATTCTCCACGAAATTTTTCAACAATCCAAGTTTGATGTGCAGGGGTGGAAGAAGAATCTTGTTTGATTGCACTAAAAGAATATATTTTACATTACATTGTCCTGTTATGAATTCGTCCCGCTTGTCCCAATGTTCACAACGTAATGTTCTTCTGAGAAAAGGCAGTCCCACAAAAACAAAAAACAACGATATTTTGTGACCTCCCCCTCCCACCCGCAAACCAATAACCTTAAGATCACTGCATATGTTACAACCATAATCCTAGCATTTTATAGCATTTAGAACCCTAGACGCTTTCGTGACTTGTTTTAAGTCCAATTGAATGAAACACGGGAACTGATGGAAATTCGTTGCCATTATGAAGCAAAACAATTTTAAACTTAATTTTGAGGCATCTATGAATAAACGCCATTCATCTGACTTATGCACGACACCTAGTTCTTTCAGAAGTCCAATAATGTCTTTGCAAAAACACATACTGTCCTGCGTAGCAAAATATTTCGAAAACTTTTCATGTCTTTTTCGAATCACTGAAATCATTGCTTCTGCTGCTATATATTCCACTACTAACCTAGAACCTAACAGTTCAGTTTGTTCTTTCGGAAAATTTAGGTCTCGTATCATTCAAATCATTACAACCCTGAGAACATGTCAAATGTAACTCCCTCTATTGCTTAAAAGCAGCATTTAAGTTCTTGGAGCTAAAAATCGTGTTGGCTAGTGTTATTTTCGGAATTTGTTTTAAAAATACAATTTGTTTCCTAGGCATAAATTTTAACATTTTGTTTCATGACACTCCATTTTATCCCTTATCCTTGTAAAATTGTTTCGGAAACTGCTTTAGAATATTGAGGATAACAAATGAAACAAAGTAGAACAACTTATTTTTTATTTATAATTTTTTTTAATTGTAAGCGAGCAATTTTTCTTTTATAAACATTATCGAATCGCATTAAAAAAATACAATTTGGTAATGTTTCTTGTCTTTTCTGGGTTTGTGAGTAAGTGCAACAAGTGTCTTAGACGCTCCAGAAGAGAAACCACTGAGATTTTTCTCGGTACCCTTCTGATTCGACCGGGAAAATACCGAGAAGGATATGAACGATACCCATTTCGGTCTGACAGTGAACACTACCTAAAACAGGCGCGTGACTCTACACTGAGTGGACAGAAATCTTGGGATACACACCTAGTAACAGGTAGGCCCACCTTTCGCCGAGATAACAGCTCTCACACGGCGAAGCATTGAGTCCAGTAGTTCAAGAAAGCGTTCCGCAGGTATTTCCATCCACACTTGCTGCACCGCCGTCCATAATTCCGTTGCATTCCTGGGTGGAGGATCCAAAGCTCGAACGGACATTTCTACAGCATCCCAAATATGCTCCACAGGGTTCATGTCCGGTGAACGGCGAGGCCATTCCATGGTGGTAAAATCTGTGGAATGCTCTTTGAACCATGTTCTAGTCACCACGGCTCTGTGGGAAGGCGCATTGTCCTGCTGGAAGACTATATTGCCTGATAGATGACCATGAAGGGATGCAGATGGTTTGCAAGGATGGACACTAACCTGGACCGTTCAGAGATGCGTCTAGACGTACCAGAGGTCTCAACGTGTGTTGAGACCTCTCCAACGTGTGTGTTGTTGACATGACGGATGCATACTTCCTCCGGTTTCCTCCAGATATATACGCCCTCCAGTCCGATCGAAATAACTGGAAACGGGACTCATCGGTCCAGGAGACCTGTCTCCAATCATCCAGTTTACAGTGCCGACGTTCTTTCCCCCAGTTGAGGTGTAGAGTCCTGTATCGTGGTGTTAAATTTATGAACAACTTACAAACCCTTTACAACTGGATGCAAGTATCGAGAGTGAGGATTCTCTTGGACTTTTATCGATTTGCTATGGAAAGATCTCGGTTTCTGAATAGATTTGTCACTCACCTGTCCATTTGGAAGGGACAGGTGAAGGACAGACGAGAGTCATTAGTGAAGGGAAGAACTTAACTAAGCCTTTTCAATTAGCTGGTTAGACCACTCATTTTTTTTTCCTGGCTATTTTCGCTCCACCCCTCATGCATAAATTGGCGTGTCAGTAATCCATAGAGCTTACAATAAACTTCTGTCAATAGATTTTCTCCCCACCCATACCACTCTAGCAGAATTTTCTTGCGAAAATTTCTGTGGATTCTCTTTGATTTACGTTACAGTACTGAAATCAATCATCTCCAGAATGATTATTTCAAAATAAATTACATATTTTAAATAATCGTATTCAAAGCACTTGCTGAGTAACTTCAGTGAAGAAAGGCTATCTTTAAATTTGATCACCATCTAAATCTTTTATAACCAATAAGCGTTCAGGTCGCTGTTGCAGTACAAATTAGTCCTGTATTACCAGCCTTCCATTCACTATTTTCATGCTGTCCTGTTTCCTTTAAGATCTTTAGCCTTAGACACAGTAAGCTCTCCTTCTAATGCTTTCTTGACATAATCGAACATACACCATGTGCAGACATAATAAATACATGTAGCCTTAGATGCTAATGCGCTATATCAGTGCTACTCAAAGTGTGGGACGCGGACCGGTGCCGGTCCGCGACGAATTGGAAATTGGTCGCGGCGTTAATCTGATTAACTCAGCCTGAGTTAGTCAGGTGAGGGTAGCATGGTGTTTTCTCCTGGAAACTCGGGTTTTTCATCCAGCAAACAGAAAATTGACCACAGAACGCACGCAAATTACAGACAATATATACGGAGCAATATGGCCTTCGTCGTTGATGCTCCTAAACCCTTCTACAACAACAACAACAACATATGAATATAATAACAACAATAGTCCTTAAAAAGATTATCCTTTTGATGCCATATTTTTCAAAAATTTGAAAGTTAAAATTTCTATGAACTTTATCGTATACATTTTTTTTTTAAGTTCAACAAATCTTAAATAAAATTCATGTGCGATACCATACTTTCCTATTATTGATCTTAGCGTGAATATTTGATCCTGTGGTCTACACCTGACTCTTCTTCGCCAAGGTTATTAATTAATTTATTTATTTATTCAATTGATTGCTAGTTACAATCGCCCTTGTACAGTGTGCAAACTAGAGACGATAAGAAAATTACAACTCAGAGAATAAATTTATAAAAAATTGACAGTTTAAAAATAAAAAAGGTCCTTCGTGCTGGGTGTCTCAAAGAGGAGTATCCACAACATGTAAAGCTTAACACACTTCGCACACGAACAGCTTGTTGGCATCATAACACTAAGAAACAAAAATTATTATATTAGGGTAACCAGTAATTGATTACATTAACCCGTGTTTGTGTCTGTAAATTGAGTGTAGCCAGCGGGTAGTTGATTGGAGGAACAGACTTCCATCCCTTGTTGTGGAAGTTGATAGCCTAAATAAATTTAAGGCTCAGCTGGACAGGTATTTCGAACGAACGGAGGGGTGAAATGGGGTGTTTTTTTTTTTTTGTTGTTGTTTTTTTGTTTGGCTGATGCTGCATAAGCTTGCTTTCTTGCATCATATGACTCTACTAATGCTAATGTTAGTACTGTTGTCACTCAGTTGTTTGTTGGAAGATAGTCGTCCTGTAAGTCTTCTGGATCATAATTTTTCAGTTTACTTAAAACCGGTTCTGGATTTCCATTGTATTAAGCGGGAACATGCTGTCAAAGCTTTTCAAGGAGATTAGGTCGGAACGAAGTGGTTTGATTTGCAGACTGCATGATTACCTCAGACTTTGTAGGTGAGAGATGATGTCTGATAGGACTGGCGCATCATATCTACCTGTCAGTAACTTGCCCAAGGTATGAATATTTGTCCTGATAACAATAAATTTCCAAGGTGTCCACTCCATATTTGCATACAGAATGCCTCTTGAAAAAAAAAAAAAAACAACGCAGCCTTCGACTATGACCGAATAATTCAACCACGTTTTGAAAAATTCTCTGTGTCAGTGACTGAATTCGAAATCAAACCTTTTTTTTTGCCCAGCTTGGGAGGACGATGAGTATAACCACTGTGCTACTACGAAAGTTTAGGTTTTAGTGATCGGAAAATACGCTGCACACGAGAACGCATAAAGTTGGTAATACCATCAGTGTGCAATTGGGATGTAAAGTAGAAGATCCTGAAACTTAAGAATCAACTGTTAAATTATTATACAACCTAGACAACACCTCAAGAGGATTTACTTTTTCATTTATCTCGAAATTCTTTGTGGCAGACGCCTCCAGATAACGATAGCCGTTCACGGTCGTAATTAACAACTGTTCCGTCCTTGAACAGTGTGAAGAGAGATAAGCAACAGTCAGACTGGGTTTCGAAGTTCCTCTGATTAAAGATTCCACTAGGGAAGCAAGTTTTAGCAGCAATGACTTATCTCGCCGAGCTTTAAAGGAAGTTGATGAATACATAAGCACCTTGCTTATTTCATTTGAGTCTGATTCTGGGCCTCCGTAGAGAAATAGAGGGCCAGCACTGCCATAGCTTTATGAATCTTGCATTTCAAGAAAGGTATTTATAATTTATATCTTTCAAATATGTTAATTCCAATAAACTGTAGTTGTGATATTTTGTAGAATACAATATGACGTTAATAAATTCAGAGTTAATACATTCCAAACAGAATTTTTGAGGAATATAAAAACATGATTACTTTCTCTGGGTTTCATTCATTTTCTTCAACTATGAGGTGATAATTTTAAATGAGAATATATGAAAATGCAAATAACTTCAATTAAAAAAAGTACTAGAGACATGAAATTTACAACTCGCATTCATTATTCTGAATGTGTCGCTACTAGGGACAACCTGTAAAACTATGCATGCTCATGCGCAGCGCAAGCAGTAAATGAAACATGGCGTTCAATGCAGAAGAATGAGGAGTATTCATGGTGAAGTTCAGAATAGAGTTGTTTAAACTATTGAGCGTAATTTTTATAGGCAATCTCAGCTACGTAAGGCATCATCAAAATCTAGGGTATGTAGAGACTAAGAATGTGAATTTTGGGAGTTGTGTTCGCCCATCTACAGTTGTGACTGATGAACGCTAAAACAGGTCAGGAAGAGCCTGGAAACAAGTTCAGCTTCTCCCTAACCTGAGAGAAAAGGCCACACACACAACTCTTACTCGAGACCGTCTAATTAGGACGCCGCAAAAATGCCCATAAAAAGAGGTCGAAATGGGTTTGGAAAGACGGGTCGTCCCACCGAAATCTGCTGTACTATTCGTGACGACCATATGCACCACTCTCTGTGCCCTCGCGAGAAGCACGGTGGTTATAATCACTGTTCTTACATGGCGTGTAAAGGCGCCTCCGTAGCCTGGTGGGCAGAAGCAGCAGTGCGCAGCACACGCTTCTTGATTAGACCAGGGTTCCAGCCCGTGCCCATCAAATACGGAGGATGCCGAAAGGTCAAGGAATGACCACCGCATATCCCCGGAGCAATATGGCCTTAGTTGCTAATGCTCCTAAAAACCAAATAACAACAACATGGCGTGTAGAAAAGGCCTTGGTTAAAATCTATAATGAGGAGAAGAAGAACTCTAATCAGCATTTTTAAAACTGTGGCCCAGTAATTCGATGAAAGCAACAAATGTTTTTGTTTTTTTTACCCAAAAGAAATCTTGAACATTTTCGTCCAGCAAACAGGCAAACCAACCAGAGAACACACGCAGTTTACAGACTGGTCGTAAATGTGGCATATGGAACAAGTAATGACATTACGATCATCATGTAAACCACTGGCATGGTCCCAAAAAACTTATATAAGAACCTAGTAGCAATAGGCTTTCCAGAGAACACTTACATGAGTCTCCAGAAAACCATGATTCTGAATACCTGTAGACAGTAAGAAAGTTCCTCGACCAACAGTAAAAACAATAATAGTAACTGAACACAACCAACCACTCCATGCACTTCGTAGTAGTACAAATCACGGGGCAGAAAAAAAATCCCATAAAGGATAAAAAAAATCTTTAAAATAATAAATAAAACAACTGGTGAAAGAAAAAAAATCAAAATCAAATTTCTGATCGATGCGAAAAGCATATTACTCCCAGTGGCAAAAAATACGGCAAGAACATTCCATCAACAAATCATGGAAATTAAGGTTCAACAGTCCTTTTGTATACAGGCGTATGAACTACGGGTTATCAACTAGGGTAGAACAGTTGGTATACTCACCGTCCTCCCCCCACATCGAGTGGAAAAGATGTGAATTCTAATCCCGTCAATGATGCGAGGAATTTTTGTGGACTTTTTCACAATGTAGCCAGTTAAAAAAAAAAAAAAAGCGTGAAATACGGTTTGGGTAACAATCAAACAAAAGTATAGGGAATAGCTTGATGGCAGATGGTAGATAAAATGCCAGCATTTTACATATGCCAACTGAAGCTGATCAGAAAAGTGAAGGGCGTTTTCAAGAAAGACATTCACAGAAAAAAAACGAAAATTATATAATCAGAGGATCGAAGAATATCTGGATGCTTTCAAGCAGAACCTCCTTGCATTTGGTAACAGGAAGAAGCAAACAGAAAACTGGATATGAAAACCAGAGAGCCTTCTACAGGAACATTGGACAAGAGGAGAACAACAGACCCCCCCCCCCCCGAAAAGAAGGCACTTCAATTCTGGTGTAGCCTGTGGAGCAATGAAGTCAGCCATAATGGTCATGCCCCCTGGATAGATCTAGAATGGAAGAAAACCAAAGAATGAGAGATTTGGGAGTACAACAGTCGATCAGGAAGTCCCATAACTGACAAAAACCAGGTGTACATAACATCCACAATTACTGGTGAAAGAAGTTCAGCTACCCAAACAGGCACATAGAGCAGTTCACCCACATAACGCATCCTGACCCGATCCCAGCTTCTCTGACTCGAGGAATTGCCTTTTTGAAAGCTGACAAAGGCATCACAAGCCCAGAAAAATACAGACCAATCACCTGTCTCCTAACAATGTACAAGGTCCTGAGCAGCTGCATAACTAAGAAGATATCAGACCACTAGGAGAGCCAGAATACCAAGGCCAAGCAGCAGAAGGGATGTAAACCAGATTAACTAATCTGGTTAACTATTTTGATAGTGTCACTCAAGAGCTGGACTTAGGGAATAATTTCGCTGTTTATTTGGATTTCAGCAAAGCATTTAGACTTTGACCAAAGTATGCAAGGAGCAATAACTGCAGTGTCAATTGACCATTGATGCTGCAGTTATGGGGCAATCCTACAAGAAGCATTGCAACCTACAACATTCATCAGCTACTGCAAGGCCTTTGACTGCATGCCCCATAGCTGGCTGATAGAGTTACTGAAGATCTACAGTAACCAGACACTAACACACTTCTTAGAAGCAACCATGACAAAATGGAGGACCACTATCAGGGGGTCGGTGAAAAAAAAAAAACGACCAAACAAGTTACCATCAGAAATCTTCCGGGGAGCTACCGTGAGCCCACCATGGTTCTATCCAGCACTCAATCCACTATCCACTATTCTGAACAACAGCAAGTAAGATATACCTTTAAAAAAAGGAAGACCCTGTAAACCCTTTCTCCCCTACTCAAACTATATGGAACTGTGCCATAACAACAGACAAAGACAATCATACACAACAGACATAACCACTTAATGTACACGGATGACATCAAATTATATACCACAATAGATAACTCCAAAGCTATTCCGATCACCAAAGCCTTCAGAACTGACATCAGAGTGCAATTTGGCCTAGATAAACGCAAACCCATTGATTGCATCAGGGAAATATAGTTGGGCGAAACTGCCAACTTAAGACTGGTGAGGAGATTGCAGCCAAGACAGAGAGCCTTACAAATATCTGGGGATGATGCGGTCTCACCAGTTACAACACAAGGAAATCAAGGTCAATCAGACTGAGAAATACTATCTGAGAAATAGTATTTCTGAGAAATAACTAAGAAGCCTGCTAAAATCAAAGCTGAATGTTGGGACCATTGTCACAGCTGTAAACACTTACAGTTCCAGTACTAAGGTACTCCTTCAGGATCACAGATTGAACTAACACCAAAGTGGAGGAGATTATGAGATTAATCGGGATAATGATGAAGAGCCACTAACACCACGAAGTCGGCCATCAAGAAACTGGCCATAGCCTGGAAAGGCAGGAGGGGACTGACCTCACTGGACAAGAGAACGCAGTTAAGAACCTGCGGGATTACTTCCAAGAAAACGCAGCACAAATCTATCAAGCTATAAAGACAAATGGCCCACAACACCCAACCTTAACGAGGATACCCCACTCGCATGGATAGAAGATACAAAGACAGAAGGATAAAATCACATCCAATGCATGGTTCACAAACAGGAAGTTCTCCTCCAAGACTGAAAGATTCATGCTTGCCATCTAAGACCAGGTGATCCACAGCAGAACTGCAGGAAATATATTGCCAAGGATCCCAGATTGACAGATAACACATATCGATGATGCCAACCAGGCCACTGAAACAATCCAGCTCATCACTGCAGGATGCAGGTGATCACTCAGATGGAGTCACTCATATATACGACCAGGCAGCCAGGATAATGTACATCATAAGATAGCACAAAAATACCAGTTGATCAAGGAAAGTGAACCGCATTACAAATATAAACCCCAGATTGTAATAAAAACCCCTACTCAAACTATATGGAACTGTGCCATAACAACAGACAAGACAATCATACACAACAGACATAACACTCATTAAAAAAGAAGTAAAGGCCTGTCTACTTGATCGACGTAGAGGTGCCGAATGCCAACAACCTCCAGAAAACCTACTAGGAAAAGAAAACTTGTTTTTTTCTTAGAAAAGCTACTAGGAAAAAACAGTAAGTACACAGACCTAAGACACGAAGTCAAAGAAATGTGGCATATGGAACAAGTAATGACATTACGATCATCATGTAAACCACTGGCATGGTCCCAAAAAACTTATATAAGAACCTAGTAGCAATAGGCTTTCCAGAGAACACTTACATGAGTCTCCAGAAAACCATGATTCTGAATACCTGTAGACAGTAAGAAAGTTCCTCGACCAACAGTAAAAACAATAATAGTAACTGAACACAACCAACCACTCCATGCACTTCGTAGTAGTACAAATCACGGGGCAGAAAAAAAATCCCATAAAGGATAAAAAAAATCTTTAAAATAATAAATAAAACAACTGGTGAAAGAAAAAAAATCAGAATCAAATTTCTGATCGATGCGAAAAGCATATTACTCCCAGTGGCAAAAAATACGGCAAGAACATTCCATCAACAAATCATGGAAATTAAGGTTCAACAGTCCTTTTGGATACAAGAAATGAAAATGATAAGAAAGAAGTGGTTCTTGCTAGAGCAGGTATTGGATATGCTCAGAGCTGAACTGAATGGGATTCTGCAGAACCCATTGGCTCAATGTTGAATTCAGAGTTTTGTGTTGTGGAGAGAAATTAAAAATAGAAATAAACTGTTTTTTTTTTTCATCAACCTAGGAACTTGCAGTACCATTGAAATGTCATACAGGCCAATTGCTTATGTGGTATCCTATTGTCATTCTGCAATGGAAGTCTGATAACTCTGTCAATCGCTGCTTCTTCCATGCCTTCACCAATAGCACACTGGGTGGAAAAGACCCGAGTTCGAATCCAGTCAATGAAGCAAGGAATTTTTATGGGTCTTTTTCACGGCTGGGTTATTCTGTGTGTCTGCTTGTGATTGAAAGGTCGGAAGGGTAATTAACCAGTCAGGCCATTTTGTTTCAGAATGACTTATCTATATTGCTCAGTCTGATAAACAGCCACTGTAGTTTAATCATTTAAATGTAAGGTTTTACAAATGGAGAACAAAAATGCCGAAGTTACTTAAAAGCTAGGTAGAATGTAGTTAAAAGTGCTCCAAGGCAAAAAGGACAGGCTACAGTTCAGTCAGATGTGAAATTTTTCATGCAGTGTAAACAAATGGTTAGGAAGGCACATGGTGTCCTGTGATGTCACCTTCCCAAGGATGCCATTTTCATTTAGTCTGGTTGCCCTTCTTTGAGCTCTTTATAGAAGCTCTTATCTTTCTTCAAGTGTTATCTCCAGAACACAATATTCTAAAAGCAGTCTCATGTTCTGGAGATAACAATTGAAGAAAGATAAGAGCTTCTATAAAGGGCTCAAAGAAGGGCAACCAGACTAGGGAGGGATGCTAGTTGGTGCTCACGTGAAAAATGGCTTAGCAGGTGCAAATTCTGACAACTACACACCTTGCTCACAGAACCAGGGGACACAAATACAAAATTCTGGAAATAGAAAGCTGGAACTTGTGACACCTCTTTCAGGCAGTGTTTTAGATTATTGCAGAAAAAATTTAAATTATTGGAGAAAAAAGCAGTGAAATGACCATAATTTATCCAAAATAAATTAAAAATGTGGTACGAATGGCATCAATTTAATTGTATCTCATATTGTGACTATTCCTTCACAACGAGTTACTATGTATTGCATTACTTTGAATAAGTAACGCTTCACCAATGGAGACTATTGTTACGTATTCTCAGGGGATACCACCACACAGACAGCACCGTTTCAAGGCTAGCATCGGTGGGCGGGTAGGTACCCTAGTGTCGCAATCATACCAACCCAGTTTGAAGTATAATTTCACAATATAAGAGATGCCAGCTGGTGAATCCAAAATGATTGGTTAGTGTATCCGAAATGATTTCACTATTTTTATAGTGTATAACCAATCCGAAACATATTACGACTTGTAGCGTTTACTTTATTAATACCATTACTATATATACCAACTGGTATCTCTCGTATTGCGGAATTATACTTCACAGCTGGGTTGGTATGATTGCAACACAGGGGTAACTACCCGTCCACCGATGATAGGGCACTGTCTAGGTGGTGGTATCCCCTGAGAATAAGTAACAATAGCCTTCTCCATTGGTGAAGCGTTACTTATTCGAAGTAGTGCAATACATGGTAACTCGTGAAGCAATATGAGATACAATTAAATTGATGCCATTCATACTGCTTTTGTAGTTTATTTTGGATAAATTATAGTGATTTCACTGCTATTTTTATAGTGTATTACCAATCCGAAAAATATTACACCTTATAGCATTTAGTTTATTAATACTGTACATCTGTGAAGCAGCTTGAACAGGAGCAAGAGACTGAAATCACAGCTTCAAGTGCTGGTGATGCACAAGCTTTAATTTTTCAGCCACATTTTTCATGAATTTTTTTTTTTTATGCTCCCAAGCATCAAATGAGAAACTGCATGAGGCCCTGTAAATGCTTAACTAGCAATAGCTGAATAGACATAATTACAATATTCTGCAAGCTCCGACTTTTGAAATTATTACCAATGCTGTAAACTTGATAATCAGCCATCTGCCTCCCCGACCTCCATGTAGTATGTAGAGATTTTGATCTGATCCCAAGTTCGAATCTTAAGAATTCTATCCTCACACATCCAACATTTCTGGACTTAAGCAAATCAAGAGGCTACCTAGCAGAGGCAAACATCAAATGGATTTGTCCTCACACATCTGTGGCATACACCAATGAAGACACTCAAAATTACAGATTTACCATGAACCCGCCATCTTGGTGTACCACAGCCATTGTTGCCCACCAGGAAAAAAAAAAGTGAGCAGCTAGAGAGTGATAGAAGTGCCACACAATTTACAAAACTGGCCTCTCACCGGGTGTCAACGGCAACGACTGCAAGTAAAATAGCAACACGTGTCATTTCTGATGTAAACCACAAGCCAAAGGGTAAAAAGCATAAACATAAATAAAAATGAAAATAAAATTGTATTGTTCCCAAAATAACTGAAAATAAAATTTTTGAGCAAAATAATTTTTTTTTTACTAGGATTAAAAACGGAGGTATTTTGAAAATGGCTTGTCAACTTGACATTATGAAGATGAGAAATTAAAAACTGGAATCAACAGAAATTTCTAGAAACATAACTTATTGGTCTAATCCTAGTAGATCTGAAAACAGTAAAAAGCAAGTAGCCTTAGAATAAAATAACTTACACTGTAGAGGCAGTTTTGCTACCCCATGTCTCTACATTGTTATTTTTTGTTACACACATATATAAAATAGTTAATAATAATAAAAATTAGACATAAAAGAGATACAAAGCAAAAATAACCACAGTGGTTATTTATTCTTTATCTTTTATGCCTAATTTTTATTATTATTAATTAGTATAGGTTACACGTGTTGTGGATGTTTTATGCAGCCACTTATGTTTGTGATATTCTATTTTGTTTTTTGCCTGCATGAAGTGTTTAGCTGCTTTGCACTACTCATACTGCCTTCTACAATTGGTTCATATTTCAGATTATCCACTTCATTTCTTTATCCTTGCGGAGTGCTCAAACTTGACTGTTATTTCTGTTGCTGCATTAGGTCCTCTGGGGTGTATTTTATTCCTCTGGCAGGTTTATGTTTGAGTTTCTGCAAGTCGTGGTAATTTGCATTGCATTTGAAATGCAGAAATATTCACAGCCAATATGTCCAGTGGGCTTCTGATAAGAATAGATAACAGTTGTTTTATTTGTTCCTTGGGGTTAGTCTTATTTCTATTATCTTTAGTGGTAGGTTGATTACATTTCTCTTGTGATATTTCAAGTTTTGGCCGCAGCATTAACAAGTGGGCACTGGTCTAAATTTAGTATTCATTAGCTTTATTTGCCCTATATTTAGTATTTCAAAATTTTTATACATATTTTCCTACTTGTCTTCATTTTCCTCTTATGTCTGTGTTATGTTTCTTTGCTCTTCCGCTTTATATCAAATACATCAGGGAAACATACACATCAGCGTTCTAAAAGTACGGGTCTAAAACTGACCAGAATACTTGCAATATACCACACCCCATGTACGTTTTCTGACAGAATCTCAGTAAATTCAATTACTACTTATTCTCAATTGCCAAAATTATTTGCCGTATGATTCCTTTCGCCTCATATGTCCGTTCCGATATTCCCTGTCAGACTTGGTAATTTGGAATCTCCACTTTTCGATCTTCTCTGGCTTAAAATCTCTCTACCTCATTGTGTCAAATTCATGTTTTCTCTAGCATTCATCAAACTCCACTAATCATTTGGAGCTCTTTGACTTCCCCATTTGACTATGCTGCTGCAACAGGATCTGGAAAGGTTGAGCAGATGCGCTGAGAGGTGGCAAATGAAGTTTAACAATGGCAAATGTAAAGTACTACATATGGGAAACAGCAACCCTAGAGCAACGTATCAACTCTGTGGTACTACACTGACAGGGGTAGAGAATGAAAGGGACCTGGGGGTGGTTGTGCAGGCAGATATTAAGTCTCAGTGCAGACGGGCTGCAAGAGTAGCTCATGGTGTATTGTCAATGATATATAGGAATTTTTCTAGCAGGGATAAGGAGGTGATTATTCCCTTGTATAAGGCAATGGTCAGGCCACACCTAGAGTACTGTATACAGGTCTGGAGGCCTCATTTCAAGAAGGATGTACAGCTGCTGGAACGAGTACAGAGAAGGGCAACTTCTTTACTGCTGCCGAATGGCGTTTGCGACTTCGTTTTGATATTGTTCTGTCTAGCGCTGCGTGTAGAATTTGTGCTGTTGTCATGTGAAGCCAGGTGTTGATGTTATCTAGCCATGCCATTTTCGGTCTGCCTGGGCGTTTCTTGCCTTCGATCTTTCCCTCCAGGATGAGTGGTAGTAGGTGATATTTTTGTTGGTTCCTAGCGATGTGACCTAGGTATTTGCATTTCCTGCTGATGATGGTTTTGAGCAGGTCCCGTTCCGTGTGCATGTCCTGCAGGACCTGTGCGTTGGTTATCTTGGCTGTCCACGGAATTTTCAGCATTCTTCGGTAGAGCCACATTTCGGAGGCCTGGAGCTTTTTTGTAGTGGCTAATGTTAGAGTCCAGGTTTCTACACCGTAGAGCAGTATTGGCCAGATGTAGCATTTCAATGTGCGTAATTTGAGCACGATGTTCATGCTTCTGTCGGTGAGGAGGGTTCTCCATTTGGTGAATGCCTGCCTGGCTAGTAAATGGAACAAAGGGGTGCTCTTACGAAGAAAGGCTTAAGTTTTACAAATTACAGTGTCTGGAAACTAGGCACCAGCGAGGTGATCTGATAGAGGTGTATAACGCCTTGAATGGTTT